>NC_064010.1:3150000-3465000 GCF_932276165.1 Plutella xylostella
GAGCTGCCCCCCCCTATCTGAAATCCTGGGTACGCCCATGCTACTTACCGTTATAACTCAGTAAACTAAAATCTATACCGACAAATGAAAAGCCCTAGACAGCAAAAGGGTTTCGCTTCACAACTTTAAGTTGTGAAGGCTCAAAGATAACTTAACTTAACAGAAACTTTGTCTATCGTTGAATTTTCTGTTCAACCACATTCATTGCTCTGACGAACTTTCTCAAGTTGACTGAAAGCCGTTTTGTTTCGATGGCTTCAGGGCTTTGTAATTTAGAGAATAGGGTAGCCGTCCATGCCATGGTATAAAAATCTTTATTTTTTTAAATAAACCACCCTATAAATCATCAGCATCAAATTTCTATCTTCTTAACAAAGCGGACCAAAAATTTAATATTTAGGAAACCAGCTCCCGTGCCTAAAATACATGCGTCATATTTATAGTATAATTATTTTCGGGGAGTCCTAAAAAGACAAATATAGCACGCAACATAACGTCAGGTGTTCATCTAAAAACAGACACAAAAGCTGAGTTATTACCAATTAATCGCACGCCAGCTAAACAAAGGCAAACAAAGTGTGGAACTCCGCTGTGTTTTTTTTATCTCGACAAGCGGTGCTGGCAACAATTTGCAATTTGACAGGGTTGCCAGATGAGAAAAATACTCGGGAATTTTAAACTTTCATTTTATTGAGTAGGCTTTGGGGCATTGATGAAACTGCGAAACTCTCTGTTAAGTACCTATTTTTTATTTGCTGCTTTAACTGTTTGAGTAACATAACTGGTTGCAGGTTTAAATTCTTTTTTCCTTAAAACATTTATGAGCGTCTCATTTAAATTACGATTATATATCTATTCTTACCATGGTAGGCAGGTAAACAACATGCTCAGCCTTTATACAATAAAAGACGGGATAAAATTTTTGTCTAAATACTCCTTCAATCACTTATTTCCATATCTATAGTAATACTTGGACAAAAACTATATCGATATTAAATTGCTAGAATGCTAGCATTAACGTCCTAGGGCCACTTGCAGAAACATATTAAATCTAGATTTAGTGTTAAATCTCGACTTAGTGTCAAATTTTATATGGATTGACGTTTCTTAAATCGAGATTTGACACTAAATATAGATTTAAATTTTTGTGCAAGTGGCCCCTAGATCTAGCCCATAAACCGGCACAACGACCGGCATAAGAGTTAATGTTCTATTATGAGACTATCATATCGAGATATGGAATTACCAATACTAGCTGATCCCTCCAAGCAATACAATTTCAATACGACAAGGTTCCACTCGCACTACGCTCCATATCTTAACGGTAAGCCGTCGTATCAACGGGCCTGTATCGAACTGATAATTCGATATTCGCGAATGTTAACTGTGTTAACAGTATATTAGCGCCATCTATAAATTAGAAGGTTTAACTACTTAGTTTCCTATGTAAACACAGCGTTATCTCGCAGGCTACTTGCATAGATCGATTATTAAGCATTACTACACTATTAAGTTCCTATACATCCTGCTAGATGGCGCAGTGTCGGGGGTGGTGGTAGCATATAAGCCGCTACAGGCGGAGTCTCGGCCTCTTTCCACGGGACCTCGCTGTACAAGCAACAATAAACTAGTATCCAGTATTACCAACACGCGGTTTCCTTCACATCCACGAGTCATCCCCTTCAGCGAATTACCGTTCGGAATGGTCCTACATGGCTGTGTAGCCTTATCCCAATACCACCTGGTAGTATTTGCATTTTCAGCGCCTGACTTGTTGATATAGGCCTCGATCTGGGTGGGAACCCATTGGGAGAATGGGTTGGACTCACCCTTTCATGACATTTATGTACTTAGGTGAAATTCCACTCACCAAACACTAAACGTATTCTATTCTATTCTATTCTCTGTGGGGGTGTAAGTACCTGCACCTGGCTCTCTCGAGTGGAACCTTTGTGCATATCCCCAAGGTCTAAACTGCCTTCCTAAGCTTGGACCATTTCCCACCACGCTGGTCCACTGCGGGTTGGTGGGTTCACATATCTAGATGTGCTAAATCTAGATATGCAGGTTTCCTCACGATGTTTTCCTTCACCGTAAGAGCGATGGTATACATTGTACTTAAGTTAAAAGAACTCATTGGTACATGTCAGCGCCGGGATTCGAACCCGCATCTCTTGATTGAGAAGCGGGCGCTCACCCGACTGAGCTACCACCGCTCCAACACTAAACGTATTTAGTAGCCTGTCAAACGTCTGTCAGTTGGTACAAAATGTATTTAAAATTTGATTTAAATACAATTTTAAATACGTTTAGCGTTTGGTAAAAGTGACCCTTAGTTTAATAGATTTTCCGCAAGCCTAAATCTAATTATTCAGTTACTTTATCTATCAGCGGCAGCGTTGGACCAATGACTATGATAAGGATAAGTACCTACTTTGTTTGTTAGTAAATCAGCTGCAACAAAAACAATCGCCATTTTTTAAATACATGCAAATTCATATTTAATTAATGACATTAAAGTGGGCTAGCTCTTAAGAATCTTAAGATTACCTTCAAGTTGCTCCAAAATTATGTCCCAAAATCTGGGTCACAAACCGAACACCTTTTTCCAAGTCGAACCCTACAGTCAGACCGGTACAGCGCCGGGATTGGCTGTCTGCCATCTCATAAGGGAAGCTCGTGTCGGGCGTACGTGTGACGTCATTGTTATAATTTGGCACGGCTAAGCGCCAAAGATGAGGGTCCAATGCGGATAGAGCTGTTAGCAGTTACCGCGATACTGTTTAAAGGGTTTCTTTTTGAAAATAGAGAGAAAGTGCGTATATTTTGTGAGAAATGAAGTGTTGTACTTTGTTAAGTTTGGTAGAACCCTTGGGAGAATGTACTAAGATTCTTGTTTAAATAGTATTTTTGGATTGATCCCGGCTGGGGCAGATATTTGTTTAAACACAGATATTTGTTCTCGGGTCTTGGATGTGCCCGTAAAATGGCAATAGGCCCGCCCCCTATTACATTGGGACTAACATAACACTCTGGCGAAAAGTGGGTGCAGCAATGCACCTCTGCCTACCCCGCAAGGGAGTACATTAGTACTAGGCGTGAGTGCGTGTGTGTGTGTGTGTGTTTACTATGTTTTCTAACCGAATTAATTCAAAATGAGAGCTCATCCTTTTGCACTGACTTTCCATCTAGTACTTATTAAAATAATGTTAGGAATGAACCTTAATGTTCATCATCAACCAATTTCGTAGGGTTGCCTTGACTACCGTACCCTTATAATTGTGCCACCAAGTAATATTACTTTACCAAGAATTTCGACGCAGGTTAATAATCTAAATGAATTGGATCTAAACGGATAACTATTTATATTGACTCATGACTACATAGCCAATAGGTTATGATTATAAACAAAGATAATAATACAAACTAGATGGAGTGTCTGTGCAAAAGAAACGTCTCGATAAATAACACCACATTTCAACCGCTGTGTTCTGAATTGGTCTGGTTAGAATATTTGTGACTTTATCCATTTGTAAAATGGTTTTCATTACAGTCGTCGAAATATTATAATAGGCCCGTTTGGACAGCTCGAAAATGTATGGGATGACAGCTGGTGTCAAATCTAAGTCATAAAAATCTAAACACTAGGGTGCGTTGCACCATTTAACTTTAACTATTACAAACGTCACATCGTCTGTCAAAGCATCGGTTAAGCGAAAAATTGGTTGCACCATTCAACTATGGTTAAAATGACGTCATAACTTTAACGATAACCATAACCACCCCATGTTGGCCGGTTACTGTTAAAGTTAAAGTCAGGTAGCTGTCAAACCCGACGGTATAACCTCAAAGTAACAGTATTACGTACAAATATTAATATTCAATAATTCTTATCATGTCGCTTCTAACGTGAAATAGTGCTTGAAACAAGTTCCTCAGAAATTGAGATTGAGGTGGAGTAAGTACGGAACTTACGAAATATGAAGAGAAAGGTGTACTTTCAGAGAACTGATAGATTCGCAGGTTCCAGGTCTCAAAAATGTGGCTCGTGTGTTGGCTTTAAAACTAGAACCTTCCTTACTGCCTCCAACGACGAAGTAAGTGCACCTATTATTATGTTGTAGGTGTAATGATCATCTTCACCACCAAATAAGCGTCCACTTCTAGCCATGGGCTCTTCCAAGGAGCGAAACAACACTGTGCCCTCGGCCTTCCTTATCCAGCCACTATCTAGCCTTGGTCCAGCGCAGCAATCTAATATCAAAGTAACCTACGTAACTCTTTAATTGAATAACATTGTTTTCAGAAATTTTGCAATCACTCAAATACAGAAATATATCAATGAAAATAAGGACAGAACTAAAAAGAGTGCAGCCCATTATTGTGGCTACGGCATAGCTGCATAATACATATATTATGTAAACAAAATAGAGACCCTGTGCTGTACCACCAGCTAGGTTTTTTATGATGATTCATCATCTGATGAAGATGAACCTGTCTATGCAGTTAACAGGAATGATGAGCATAATCGAAGGATGTCAATAAATAATTATTTTAATAGATTACATCGTTAGTTTTTATTTCAACTTGTTAAGAATTAATTAATAAGATAATTAATAATAAAGGCTCTATTCTATTCTATTCTCTGGGGGTGTAAGTACCTGCACCTGGCTCTCTCGAATAGAACCTTTGTGCATATCCCCAAGGTCTAAACTGCCTTTCAAAGCTTGGACCATTTCTCCACCACGCTGGTACACTGCGGGTTGGTGGGTTCACATATCTAGATGTGCTAAATCTAGATATGCAGGTTTCCTCACGATGTTTTCCTCACCTTAAGAGCGATGGTATACATTGTACTTATGTTAAAAGAACTCATTGGTATTTGGTACATGTCAGCGCTGGGATCGGACCCGCATCTCTGGCGTGAGAAGCGGGCGCTTACCCGACTGAGCTACCACCGCTCTTAACCCTAGAGTAGTCGCGCCATTTTTTGTGACGCGAGTGCTCGCGTGGCGGCATTTTGCCGCCCATATTAAAATGTATTTTTTGGACACTTAATAATTACGAAAACTTATAAATGCATATAATTTGAATAAAATGAATCATATGGTATTAGAAAAAGTAATATTTATAGTTTTTATATTATAATTGTTCAATATATGAGCTGTCGTTCATGCTTTGGGAAAAATTTTGATCTTTTAGGTATAAATTTGTCTTAAGCCACACAAAATCAACAAATCTCAAAATAAAATAAAAAAATAGACGTTATCGTCATCTACAGCATTTATTTTAGCAACACAGTACTGAAACATGAACACAAAGTGTTCGTTGCACATTAACTTCCTTCATGTATTGCACCCTTTTTTGACCTGCTATTTTTCTTATATGGACATAGTTATAGGCATGTACCCTCTCTTCTTTAGGGTGTTTTTTGTTGGTCCGGTGGTACAAAACGGGAGATTTGTACCTCCGGACCAATAAAAAACACTTATGTACTGTCCATATGTAAGATTCTATTGTTACGAGTATACGTGGTGTAGTTATAGGCAGAGCTATTTTTTCCAGGTAAATTCTTCGTAAAATTAACTTGTTAGTAAATTAACAAAGTTATATCGTAAATCGAATGTAAACTGAAATAGACACATACCTAAATTAATTTACATTATTATTACCAAAAAAGACTGAAAAACTAACAATATTTCATAACAATTGTTTAAAAATTAACTTTAATTTCACTGACGCGAGTGCTCGCGCAGTGAGCATTTTGCCGCCCCGTGCGACACACTCTCTTCAATTCTCTCTTCCTGCTGTAACCTGTGCACTGAATTTCTCCAAATTTACGTAACATGTAGGAGAAGACCGAGAGGGCAGCTACATGGACGCTGGACCTTGAGAAGTGTATAGTTCACAAAATAATAAACATTATTTGCCGAGGGCGGCAAAATGCTCATAGCGCGAGCACTCTAGGGTTAATAAAGGCTTATTAGAGTCTACTTTGTCGCGGGTTTTATTGATGATAATCTTTTGGTCAATATTTGGAGGAACAACAGACTTAGTTCCTCTATGACATGTTGACTTTGAGTGCTTTGACAGAGAATGACGGCTACAATGTACTCTGTGTCGGCTTCAGTCCGACAGCTAGCATTACATAAAAACGTTTCCCACAGTAACTTTGGGGATAATTATGTCTCAAACGAATAGCAACCCTAATAACATTAACAATGACCGACGATTTGATGGTGCAACACGTTACAGTAAAATATTAACTGTAACGACTCTGTCATTGCTAAGTTTAACCTTAACTATTACGATAACCGGGATGTTGATGCAACCCACCCTAAGTACCTAACATTTGGTGCTTCAAAATTAAAATTTCTTTTTCCTTTCAGCCGTAAAATTAAGCCAAAATGTTGTTTTTATGTATTTTATCAAGTAAATCAAGAGTAAATAGGGTCCAAGCGGGCCTATTATTTATTTCGACGACTTTAGGTTGAACTTTCGAACGGTTTGACAATGAACACAATGCAAACACTTTTGGCCGTGTCCGCGCGGAATTAATTCGCAATTCTGTAACACATCAAATTAATACTATAGGACGCGATTTTTTTCCGCACTTGCGGAAAAAAAAACGCAAAAAATCAACAGGCGGACTTCGATGGGGGAATATAATTCGCACGAATTAATATTCGCGGTGCGGATACGGCCTTTTTGCTTTGTTTTTGCATGTAACACACCATCTGGTTAGTATATTGCTAATCTAAGATTGTAAATATCAATAAGAAACATCTAAAATTTATCGTTTCGGTAGTTGGCACTGACTTCATCCGTCAGGAAGTAGGCCTCAGTTTAATACGTCCTCATAGCATGTAATCGGTTGGCTCAGAGCCAGAACTCTGGGTAAGGACTTCGCAGTTGGTGTATCAACAAGTCTATAGTGTTATACAGGGTGCTGCTTTGAAAATGGAACCCATACCTAATGTGAATTAAGTGAAGGTTCGTGATGGACGGATAACATAAATGGGTGCAAATCCAGCATCCGCTAAGGAATTTGTGATATCATCGTGCAAAGATTACTTATTTTTATATAACTATCTCACAATCGTATACAGACACACTCTCTTCCATCCAAAGGTTGCCTGGTAGAAATTGCTATAAGCAATAAGGCCGCCTTTTTGTACTGTTTTATTTTTTAAGTATTGTTTTCTTTTGTAATTTTTGTTCTTGATGCAAATAAAGTGTGTTGTATTGTATTTTATGCCTACTTTTAGCCGCCAGATGAGGAGATATAATAGGTATAATAAATTATTATAGAAACTTTTAAAAAATCACAATCAAAATTAAAACTCTCAACCGTAATTTAAAATTCTCTACAAATATTAGGTAATATCAAAGTCAAGAAAGTAAAAAGGAATTTCGTATTCTAAGCACGTGCACAACAAACAACGATTTTGACAAGCAGACATTTTCAATTATGTAACACCGTTCATTTTTTCCTTCGTCTTTCGAAATAAATATATTTGAATTTGAATTCGTAAAATAAATTAGTACTTATTCCATATTAAAAAGTAATTGTAGGTACTGGATGGTAAGCCAAAGACAATAAGACAGGCCTGGATTCCAACCCGAGACTATTAGTGCAAGAGATATTGTTGTGATGTAAAGTGGACGACCGGATGGCGCAGCGGTTAGCAACGACTAAATTATAGAGTTAACAGTTTTATTCACTTTGAGATCACCCAAGGCCAACTACCCCGACCAATGAAAATTAAGTAAAAAACACAAAAAAACGTTGTTTCTCTACATTCTAAGTAGGTACTCTGTCATCATCAGCCTATACCAGTCCACTGCTGGACGTAGGCCTCTCCCAAAGCACGCCAATGGATGCGAACTTTAGCTTTCCGCATTCAATCATGTCCAGCCACCTTTCGCAAGTCGTCACCACATCTAGCCAGAGGGCGTCCCACACTACGTTTTTCTAGTCGCGGCTACAGAACACATTTTAGGTACCTACTGGGTAATGGGAGGTTTTGGAGGTCACTTTCAAACGGAAGTTTTTCTTTTAATTCGGCGCCGCTAATTGATCTTGGATATAACCTAAAGTGAAATTAAAACTTTTACCTTAATCCCATTACCTCGAGAGCAATGAAAAAGTCCACCCTCCAAATGCCGACACCAAATATACTTTTTTTAGAACTAACATTAAGAATAGAATAGAATACCTACTCTTTATTTTGCACCATTAAAGAAAACATTACAATATCACAACTTATATATAAAATAGTACAAAAAGGCGGTCTTATTGCTTAAAGCTATCTCTACCAGACAACCTAAGATCAATTAAGTTTTCGTTGCTTCAATTTTAACATTATTAAATCTTTCACCCATTAAATTAATAATTTCTTCCTCTTTCTAGTTTCAGGGGGAAATCCTAACTAATATTATAAATGCGAAAGTAACTGTGTCTGTCTGTATGTCTGTTACTCTTTCACGCCAAAACTACTGAACGGATTTGAATGAAATTTGGTATACATATTATGGTCTAGACCCTGAGAAAGAACATCTTAGGCTACTTTTTATCCCGGAATTCCCAAGGGAAAACTTTTTAAGGCGAAGCAAAGCTCGCAGGAACAGCTAGTAAAAAATAAAATTCTAGCGGGTCTTTCTCTTGATTCAATGCTGAACCCGAAACCTGAATAGATAAAGGGTGGGTAATATTTTCTTAGGAAATTGGAGGACGTTTTTTTCTCTTTGATGTAGTTGGTCGCGTGACTACGCTTTAAATAATGAAGATGGGGTTGGGACTATAAATTATCAGATGTGTTATATGTATAGTAGTAGGTATATAGAATTGGATTCGGTTCTAAAGAGCTGGCAAAATGAGCATTGACCTTGAAAGCCAAAGTCAAATCCTAACTATCCTAACTAATATTATAAATGCGAAGGTAACTGTGTCTGTGTGTTTTTCTGTATGTTACTCTTTCACACCAAAACTACTAAACGGATTTGAATGAAATTTGGTAAGTATACAGATCGTCTATACCCTAGAAAGAACATAGGCAATTTTATCCCGGAATTCTCACGGGAAAACTTTTTAATTTATTATTATTAATGTTTTTATTCATTATAAAATACAAAGTTTAATTTACAGCACTCTGCCAAACTGCATGCAAGCAGTTTGTTGGCAGATAACACTCTCATTTTACATTAGTATCTTATATTATTATTACATATTATGCTATAAAACACTACTAGGTATAATCTAAATTACCTTAAGTATAATGATTATTGTAAAATATTTCGTATGTATACTCAACAATAGGTATTATAAGTAACATTCTGAGCGAGTGTAACGTTAACGTTTCTTCTAAATAAATAACTTACATATTAGTAAATAACTTCATCATTTAATTGTAAATTCCCTTTTTAAAAGTATCGACTTTATCGATAACTTAATCTTCGCGTCGATAATTCTTCAAATTATCGACGCGTTCCCATCCCTAGCCAGCGAAGCGGTCTTTTGTTATTGTCCCCACCTCTCGCGGCAGCCCCACTCGGTGACCACTGGCTCTCGATCATTCGTCCACGGGCTACGGCATCGACTGCGCGTGACCCTACCTCACGGCAGTCCTCTAGGTGCCTAGCCCGCTCTAAAGTGTCGAATGACCTAGACTTTACCAGTGGTACCTTGTGCGTGTCTTCCCCAATATCGGGTAAGTGTGATCAGACTTGCTTAGCTCATTTTAGGAACCTATTTGTGTTTTAAACGTGTACTACTGTATTCTAAAAGTGTTAATTTAAATTTGTTTAACGTAGCTTCCTTTCTTGTTTCTACTCGCTGCTTACGCCGCTTACGAGTTAGCAAATAGCTAACGTAACTACTTACTAACTGCGCACTTATAGCAGCCAAGATGGCGGACATGCAATTACGCATTATCATTTAGATGTTTCATCAGCTTTCCTGTTTCTTTTATTTTATCTTTTTGAATACGCTAGCTTGCCTAGATGCATTAAATACTTTTATTCAAATTATGCTGCAGCTAGTCTACCGCTTTCGGCCTTTTGTAATAATTTCTAGTCTATCTTAAATTAATGTTAGGTATTCCGTTCTGGTTTCCACTGCCGCCTCAATCAAGTTAGATTAGGTACTCTGCTGTAGGTCTTGATGACGGTATGTGGAACCTAGAAGATAACTGTGTACTGATGCGTTGGATTTCCATCTTTTCCAGGGTCCAAGGTCCACGCTACGAACTCCAAGGTCCACGCTACTACTCCAAGGTCCACGCTTACGTCCACGGTACGGTTTACCTACTGCACGGAACTTCTACCTACTCGTATTTCTACGGCTCGCCCTCTACGTGCTGGTTCGGCAACCCCCTGCCTTCGTGTTGCTGACCACGCCGCGCAGCCGAGCTACACGCCACGCGCACGCAACGGCCACGTGACCTGCCTGCCTACCTACCTGGGCACTGGAGAAGAGGACTTCCACGCCGGTCGCGTTATCGGGATTCCACGCCGATACTCTTCGACTCAGGGGAGTCCCTATCCGTACCAACTGAAAACTGACTGATCGTGTAGTGTAGGCCTAACCCACACTTGACCTCTAAATAAATTTGTGTCAAGCTAAACCCTGGCTTTCTCATTTCACCTCTCCCGTTAGCTAGCCATTTTTCATAAGCGCGACACGAGCTATTATTTTCGTAATAGGTAGTATAGATGTAGGTGGGCTTGTTTAGGTATGTAATTTTAATTTATTAAGATAAAACTTCTTTATTTGTTTTTTGATCAAACTTGTTTTGTTATCAGTAAAATAAGTCCTGGGCAAAGTGTTAAGCAGTCTAGGGAGAATATACTTGACAGTACGAGCGCCATAGTAGTTTTTAGGTTTATATGTTTGATTAAATGCCTTTATCGGTCTTCTTGTGATCCTATTAGGAGTTTTATACAAGCTGATATAGTTTTGGAATTGACTTATAGTTAACATACATTTAACCTTTTCATGTACAGGAAGGATGTTACATACCGAGAATAGTTTCTCGTAGTCTCCCTTACAGTCTCGTCTTGTTTTAGTGTTAACCATCATTTTTAGGAACCGTAATTGCAATGCTTTTATTTGATCCAAATAAGATTTAAACGTTCTTCCATATGCAACTAATCCGTAGTCTATAAGTGAGTCCACAAGAGCAAAGTAAATAGTTCGTAGTACTTTTCTGTTCAGTATTCTTTTTAGGTGATAGAATTTCACCAGAAGTATTCTTAATTTGTCACATACCTCCTGTACATGTTTTTTCCAGCTCATTGTTCTATCGATAGTGAGGCCTAGGTACTTATAATTCTCAACAAACTCAAGGGGCTTACACTGACAATTATATTTATTATTATGAAGGCACTCATACTCATGGCCAATGATATTGTAATTTATGGCTTTTTTAATATTGTGTGGTGATGATAGGTGCATTCCCTTTGTTTTCTTTATGTTTATAATTATGCCGTTATCGTGCGACCATTTAATTATGTTATCAATATCCTTTTGAATTTTATTTTCTATGGTATTTTGGTCTTTGTTTGCATACACTATGCACGTATCATCAGCATACATAAATGCATTACAATGATTAAGCACATTACATATACTATTTACATGCATAATATAGCCAACCGGACCATACACCGATCCGGTTGGTACACCATATTTAATTTTAGCTTTTTCTCCCCGTACATTGTTAAGGCGAAGCGAAGCTCGCGGGAACAGCTAGTTCATCATAAATCTTTCTGATGAACCTTATAAAGCTAAATAAAATACCGAAATAGTCAAAGGACAATCTAATGCTACATATAAATTTAATACATCACGATCACGAGGAATAAAAGCGTTCCACTTACAAAAATCCGACACCAAATAGACCCATCTTTTAAAAACATATTTTAATTTAAAATTTTGAACATAAATATTTTAGTTTAAGTAGGTAATATTTTGATGAGTTGTTTATTGTTCAGTTTCCATATTGCAGATTATTTTAATGTTATTATTAAGTGTTATCTATGTATGTATAACTTGTTCTAAACTGAAGAAAATGTTATGACTCCAGGTACCTGACTATAAACAAAAAAATAACTATGTGTCTTCGCTCCGGAACGCATCTATCTCTTAGATCGGATTCGTTTACACTTTCTCTCCTATCTGTGTATGTCAATCAATCATACAAATCGCACAACGATTCTATTTTCCTAAACGTTTTTTTCTTTACGAAACGTTCGGAAACCGCTCCCTAAAAGGAAACATGTCACATGCCATTACGATTTTATTTTACTCCGCTGTCATTCATTGGAATATTGGAAATACAATTTTGTTTCGTGATTCTGGTGAAAGAACGTAAAATGTTCACTTTTTACTAAAATATTGAGCTTTTTCCCTGAATATTCAGCCAAACCATTGTTCATCATTATCATCATCAGCCTATAGCATATATATTAAATTTGATTGTGAATATTAATTGTGTTATCTTATGGACTTTGAGTCTGAAATAAATGATTTGAATTTGAATAGCAGTCCACTGCTGGACGTAGGCCTCCCAAAGCACGACACTGGATGAGATCTTTAGCTTTCCGCATCCAATCATAACCAGCCAACTTTCGCAAGTCGTCACCCCATCTAGCCGGAGGGCGTCCCACACTACGTTTGCCTAGTCGCGGCCTCCACTCCAGAACACGTTTACCCCATCGGTCATCGGTTCTTCGACCATTGTTCATAGTTACAGCAATTTAAATAAGGAAAGATCAAAGTAAGAAATGATTTCACAGTTTAATAGATTACGAAATTTAAATTTATGAAAACTTTTTCTTATTTTGTTTAAACAGAATAAATAGTACAATGAACTTAGGGTACAATGTAGAATCTATATGTACAGGTTTCCTTACGACGATGTTTTCCTTCACCGTAAGATTACGTGGTAAAGTTGCACTTTAATTCCTTATTTCAAAAGAACTTACTCGTACATTGTAGGTTTTGAACCCACGGCGTTACGAATGAGAGCCGATAACTTATCCGTTAAACATAAAGATAAAATAATCTTTATTGCACACAAACAGAAACAGTTTCATAAAAATAGACAAAAAAAACATTACCCTCCTCCTTCGGCAGTCGGGTAATAAATAGTATAATCGGCGGCCTTATTACTAAAAGTAATCTCTTCCAGACAACCACACTGAAAAGAAATCGATAGTATAAAGAAAGGGGTAATGTGAGACAAGGCAAGAGATAATAAAACATAACCACGACACCGTTACACCACGACGACTGTTTAATTTAATAAATAAATAATCGATTAATTTATTTTAAGCCTATTTCCAAGAGTCAAAGTACAAAAGTAGTTTTTGTTTAGCAATGCCAACTGATTTACTCACTTTCCGCTTTTGCCACCTCCTGTATACAGGGTGATTCTTTCATAGGTGCATATCCGGAAGTATGTTACAGAGCTCTTCATTCTGAACAACTTTTGTTACATAATGACCTTGGGATATTCTCGAGAAAAAAAATCTACTCCCCATACACAGTGTCACGTAAACAACCAATTTTTGTATGGGAAAGCATCTTTTTTTTTCAGGATATCCCAAGGTCATTATAACAAAAGTTTTTTCAGAATGAAGAGCTCTGTAACATACTTCCGAATATGCACCTACAAAAGACTCATCCTGTATATAAACCCCTGTACATGTCTTACATTTGTCACTGTGAAAGCTTCTCCACAGAGTAGGGATCGTTTGCATCCGTATCTATTCGCTAGGGGAATAATTTATTTCGAGAGAAAAGGATATGCCAAATAAGAGTACTATCTAAGATTACCTTATTCTTATCCTTAGGTCAAAGTCAGCAGTACGGGTGACGAAGGAAAATAAACCTTATGATACTGATGTTAAGATAGCCACTAGAAGATAGTTTTTAAGGAAATGTTTGAGGTTCTATTTTATAGACAAATTATTCTAATAATATGTAGATACATCTCACACACAGCCATCCCACCCCAAACTAGTCAGAACCTGTAATATGGGTATCGGACAGCTGATACATCTACACAAATACATAGGTATATTATTATAGACCGTATTAACACCCAAGTAAGATAATCATTATCTGCCTTTAAACAAATTTCTGCCCCGGCCAGGGATAGAACCCGGGTCTTTCGGCATAGCAGTTAGGGTCAGTAACCGCTGCACCATTAGGGTGTCATAAAATATATTATATACTACCTGTTCCCGCGAGCTTCGCTTCACCTTAAAAAGGTTTTCCCGTGGGAATACCGGGATAAAAAGTAGCCTATGTTCTTTCCCAGGTTCTAGACCGTATGTATATCAAATTTAATTCAAATCTGTTCAGTAGTTTTGGCGTGAAAGAGTAACAGACAGACAGACACAGTTACTTTCGCATTTATAATTATTAGTTGGGATATTATTGTGTATTAAATATTTCTTACGCATATTTAATCACAAAATTATGTGAGAGCCATTAATTACTCGTGAAACAAAACCTAATATTTTCCCTTCTCATTCCAGGCAGTGTTGACGGCATAATTTCTCAATATATACGAACTTCGCCTTAAACCCCGCAGGCTAGTCTCGGCTATTAATCAAAGTTAATCGCTTTAAGTTACATCCTAATAACTTGAGATGGAGCTGCAGGCTTCGCCTTAATAGAGTCATCAACTGAGGTATGAAGTTACTTTAAAATGTACGCTTGTTGGTAGGAAATACTTATACCTACTTAGGTACCTCGTTTCAGCAAGGGTGAATCCTGTGACAGTTTTTCAAATTACGCACTCATACAGTGCCACAAACTTGTTTTTTCTGGTTACAGCTCACATAAATGTTTAATATTTCTTAATTCTTTAAGAATTTAAGTTTGCTCGTATTGTTAATTCGCTCTTGCGGTGTTAATAAACCCATCTAATCTTTTACAATATACAATTCATTAGTAAGTAATGAGATATGGATCAATTTAGTTCGCTCTCACCGGAACACATAAGTTTGTCGCACTGTACCTACTAATTCCGAAATCTGTGTCAATTAATTACACTCATTACAATAAGTTGATGGACAACATTTTATTGTGCCCGATTTTAATAATCTATTTCTATGAATTTATTGTAAAGCACCAATGACAACGAGGATAATAATTCAAAGATATTAATATTGCCCGGCTTTCATTCTGCAGACATTTTTATTTTGTGTATTTACTTGTACTTAATATAATTAAAGATATACCTAATCATGATTTATTTTACATGAGAACGCTTGTGATTTGGCGTACCTAGGTATACCTACGTAACCTGGAGTCTGATTACGGCAGTAAAACTTTTTTTAGTCAAATTAACTATGCTACTTTCAATGCTTTTGGTACTTTTTCTGCGCCTACATAAGATCAAATACTCTTTATCTTTTATGTTCTGTTCTTTGTATTGTGTGCAACAGACATAATTTACATACAAAGAACAGTAAGTACATAAATAGATAGATATTAATAATATGTGGGGACATCTCACATACGGTTATCTGACCCCAAACTAGGCAGATACATAAAATATTATACTCATACGTATGTCTTTAAACATGCACCGGCCGGAAATCGAACCCGGGACCTTCGGCATAGCAGTCAGGGTCACTAACCACTACACAAGTGTATTTGGTGGGAGATTACAGAGACTACAGAGATGCGGGTTCGAATCCCGGCGCTGACATGTACCAATGAGTTCTTTTAACTTACAATGTATACCATCGCTCTTACGGTGAAGGAAAACATCGTGAGGAAACCTGCATATCTAGATCTAGCACATCTAGATATGTGAACCCACCAACCCGCAGTGGACCAGCGTGGTGGGAAATGGTCCAAGCTTAGGAAGGCAGTTTAGACCTTGGGGACATGCACAAAGGTTCCACTCGAGAGAGCCAGGTGCAGGTACTTACACCCCCACAAAGAATAGAATAGAATAGTGTATTTGGTGGGGAAACTGCCAGCATGTGTTTATTATGAAACTTGATTACTTTACATATGAAGCCAATGCGGATTTCCAATCGCGCTAAACATTGTCGCATTAGCAACTCGCTAGCCCACCTCGTGTTGCCGCCGGATTATCAACTGTCGATAGCCCATCGATAGAGTATTTATACCTAACTACACTCACGTGCAAAGAAACAGTTCCACTTACAAAATGCAGACACCGAATGGCCCCATTTTTTAAAAACATTGAATATGAACGATATACCTATTTACGTTTTCGTTGGTAATATTCTGATGCGCCGTTTCATGTACTTACTTTAATATTGCAGAAGGCGTCATTAAGTTAGTTTTTTTTTCCGTTCAAGAGTATAATTTGATGATTTTCTTAATGGAACTTTTTCATTGCCCGTGAGTAGTATATGCCAGTTGTATGCATGCCTAGGTATTGTTAAGGGTGTACGAAAGGAGCCTCCCTGAGTGATGCATACATGTTCATAAAAAAGAACTTAAGGCGTCATTCTGAATAAATATCGTTCTACCTACGACTTAAGAAACTATTATAAAGAAGATATTAGTCTTAAATAATGTCTATCGATATGGCCGGACTGTACATTTTTCGCCAGCACTACAACGAATCCCAAAGTCAGGTTTCCGCCATAAATATCCATTGGTGCTGTCTGTTAAATCGGTTACCGGTTTTTGCTGTGTGTCTCGTATACATACCTATACCACCTATACGACTTTACTTTACAACACATTACTTCCGTGGATATTATGTGGTTAAGGTAAGCGTCCACCTATCAGTATCGTACGTATCGGATCAATCGGATTTTCATAAATGAATGGAGAAACGATGTCGGCAATGCCGATGAAGTGTAAGCACTTGTGTGAATTTCTATACAAAGAATACTGAATGCAATGCGCCGGTTACGTACGATGCCGAAAACCTACGTACAGACGGGCCAAACGAGCGCCAACCAACGGGTTTCGTTGACCTTCGTTGCTGCAATCTGCACTGTATTATGTGTGATAAATACCTATCCATCGTTGGGTGTTCGTTGGGCCGGTCTGTACGCGGCTAAAGGTGAACGTACCTTAGGGTCAAGTGTTACTCCTGTGGACAGTTTCCAGAATTTGGAGTAAAAGTATTTGTAGCATAAAAATATGAAAATATTTTTATTTGGATTATTATTCTTAATCTAACATGATGATCAGCCTTTTAAAATCACACAGTGTAGGTACGATAACCTTGACAGTATAAAAGATAGGGACGTTTTTTTAAAAACCCTTGGTTTGTCCATAGGTACAACAGACGTTTGTACTTGTGGACAGGATAGATGTACCTGTGTACATCTTTATACCTTAGGACACACAAAATATTTTATATGCGATGAGCATCCTCTTCTAGTAAAGGTATCTTTTTGAAAATTTGCACATATGATATTATAGAGATCTATAACAAAATGAGGGGGTGGCCTGACCTCTAGGTAAAGTTTGAATTTTTACCATACAAATGTGGACCACCTTAATGTCCATAGGTACACACATGTCTCTGTCCACAGGTACAAATTACGACATAAAAAACAAAAACATTTGTTGTATGTGAAATTAAACCGGTTAAAGACTCGCTCAAACCAGTAATTTCAGTAAGAATAGACTGAGTTCGTAAATACATAACAATCATCTGCTAGGTGTGGGTATTTTTATCACAAAACCTTACAAAACAAAGGTAAAAAAAAAACTTTTCTGCTTCAAAATCTTTCATGGTCGACACAAGACACTTTCGTTGAGAAAATGAAAATGGTGTTAGTCAGTGTTGCCAATAATAAGTAAAACTTTATAGATGCGTTTGAAAAATACTTTAATAACGTTTAGTTTATTCCAAATTGATGGTGTCCACAGGTAAAGCCGTCCATAGGTACAACACTTGACCCTACCTTTAGGCTGTACGTTGCCTGTAGTCAAACAGATTCCCCCGTTACTAAATGAGTCAAGAAAAGCATCAGAAACATCCAGTTTGATGGAAATGGGTGATTCTCCAAAAACCGCTCAAAAAGCATAATTTCTTTGGCGCATTTTTTTTTTAATGTTGTTTGATTATTATACCCCACATATTGTAGAGGCTTTCGACCTCTTTAGTTATCTCTTATTGGCCCTGAAATCTATCGAGCCGATTCAAAGTTACAGCGATTTTAAACAATTTTGGGCCAATGAAATTAGATTGGCACCAATGAAATTAGAAAACACACCAAAGAAATTATAAAAGGTCCCAAAGAAGTTAGTTTTAAGAACAAAGAAATTAGAAATTATTTTAAAGAAATTAGTTTTATACGTAGATTGCAAATAATACACAACAAAACTAAAAATCACGCATATCTTTATTTGTTTTTAACATAATTACCTGATCACGTAAGGGTGCAAGGGTTCTAAACATCCGAATGAATCAATTGCCAACCTCACCTGCCCGTGGTGCACTCTGCTAAATAACAGACGAGGCTCTGGCGACCGGATGATGGCGGTATAACCATCCAAAAACAGGTACACTAAATCCCATAGGCTGATTGGCAGCACCGTCACCGGTATAAAAAAGTGTAAAGAGGACGCTGGAGTCCGGCCACATTTTCTACCATCAGGAGGGCGACCAACTGTCCCAAGGTGGCGTAGGATTCCTCTGCAACAAGACCCTTGTCAACAACGTAGTGGAGATCAGCAGTGTGTCAAATCGGGAAGCGTACCTAGTACTTAAACTAACCGAGAGGTATTCCTTGAAGGTCTGAAGGTCGTACAGGTATATGCACCAACCTCGGCACACTCTGACACAGAATTCGAAGCAGTATACGAGGATATCTCTAGGGCTATCACGTGTACTGCTAGGACCCAAACACCGTTGTGATGGGTGACTTCAACGCCAAAGTGGGAGTACAAGAATGCGACGAATCGAGGGTAGGACATCATGGCTTTGGTAGCAGAAACCAGAGAGGGCAAATGCTTGTAGACTTCCTCGAAACGGAGGGGCTTTCTATCTGATGAATTCTTTCTTTGAGAATCGGCCCCAGAGGAAGTGGACATGGGCAAGCCCCGATGGTAGGACGAAAAACTAAAAAGACTTTATTATGACTGACAAGCGTCACATATTCAAAGATGTCCCAGTGAACAATAGGTTTAAAACTGGGAGTGATCACCGACTTCTCCGAGGAACTCTGAATATCAACGTCAAGCTGGAGAGGAGACGTCTGGTGAAGTCGACCCTTCGTCCCACACTGCACCAAATTGGAGCTGGCAACACCAGCTTCTAGAGAGAACTACAGTTCTTCAGAAGGGTGACCAAACCCTTCTGAAGAACTATAGACCGATCTCGCTTTTAAGCCATGTATACAAGCTGTTCTCAAGGGTTATCACGAATGGTCTTGCCCAAAAGTTAGACGAGTTTCAGCACCCGGAGCAGGCTGGGTTTCAAAAAGGCTTTAGTACAATAGACCACATCCACACAGCAAGGTAGATTATACAGAAGACCGAAGAGTATAATCAGCCTCTGTATCTAGCCTTTGTGGACTATGAAAAAGCCTTCGACTACATCGAGACCTAAGCAGTTTTGGAATCCTTGTAGAGATGCCAAATCGACTGGCGCTATATCGTGGTGTTGAGGTATCTGTACAATGCCGCTACTTAGACTGACCACAAGACCACTATCCAACTGCAACGTGGAGTGAGACAGGGGGATGTGATATCTCCGAAACTGTTCACCAATGCATTGGAAGATATCTTTAAGACGTTGGACTGGAAAGGACATGGCATATGTATAAATGGCGAGTACATGTCACCTCCGCTTCGCGGACGACATCGTTATTATGGCAGAATCTCTGCAGGAAGTTAGCTGGATGCTAAGTGGCCCAAATGCTGCTTCCCGACGTGTAGGCCTCGGTATGAACTTGGACAAGACGAAAGTCATGTACAATGCTCACATGAAACCGGAGCCGGTCGTCGTTGGTGAGGCAACAATCGAAGTTGTGCATGAATATGTCTACCTCGGACAGACTATTCGGCTGGGCAGAAGCAACTTGGACAAGGAGGCTGCAAGGCGCATCCGACTGGGTTGGGCTGCATCGGGAAACTTCGTCACATATTCTCCTCGTCCATTCCTCAGAGCCTGAAGACAAAAGTCTTAAAACAGTGCGTCCTGCTAGTGATGACGTATGGTGCTGAGACGTGGACACTGACGGTAGGACTGGTCCACCGATTTAAAGTAGCTCAGCGTGCTATGGCTCTCCATAGAAACCCCAAGCATAAATCTCTAGTTATGCTTGGGGTTTATCTGATGGATCGTATCAGAAATGAGGTTATCCGTCAGAGGACTAAGGTTACCAACATAGCTGTCAAAATATGCAACCAGAAATGGCAGTGGGCTGGTCATAGCTGCCGAAGAACCGATAACCGTTGGGGTAGACGAGTTCTCAAGTGGAGACCACGAACAGCCGACCTTAGGCGGGTAGCCGGTAGTGGATGGATGAGGAAGGCCGAGAACCGAGTGTTGTGGCGCTCCTTGGGAGAGGCCTATGTCCAGTGGATGATTATTGGCAGATGATGATGATGAGAGAATTAACCATAATATACATTGAATGCATAAAGTTAGCGTAATTAATGGTGTTTCATACTCAATACTAATTTATTTGTATCAAAACTAATTTCGTTGGCGCAGTATGCCAAAGAAATCCAAAGAAATTATTGCCAACGAAATTAGAAATCATCACTTAAAATTTATTTTAACAGAAAGCTGATGTACAATTGGAACCTCTTATTGACACGTGCATACTGTTTGAATAGATATACGTGGACAAAAATATGTATGCAACCAAAACAAATAATAGCATGAAAGTAACAATCGAAGAAATTAGGCACTCACCTGACCAAAACACTTTATGGCGCAAAAAAAAAAATTTTTCGTCATACTCCGTAAACTTACGCTCCTCTGCTCCTGATCAAAGATAGTGGGGGACTGAACGGTGAGGGACGCATGGTGATTATATCCGGTGATCGTTTAAACGCAGAGTAGGAAGACGGTATCGTTACGCCAAAGAAGTTAGTTTTTTTTCTCGGACAAAATTGAATGCGTTATATTTTTGAAAACTAAACCTAAGAGTGAATAGAAACCTAATTTACAGTTACCATAAGTATCTGTTATAATCATAACATATAAATCATAAGCTTATTTTACGTTTAAAATTGAGTTTTTTTTACCTAAAAATAAAATCAAGTGAAGGACGCGCCAAAGAACTTAGGATATTGAGTTTAAAAAAATCATTGTCGCTTTCTTTATAAATTTATGCATTTTATTACTAATGTATAAAAACGGTCACAAGATACATTATTCAAAAAAAAATACATCCTGGTATAAAACTATCAATTTCATGTATTTTATGGCTTGGACATACCTAAATCGCGTCATTTGAGAATCACCCAAATGCGAGTAACCGTTTCGATGTTTTTAACCTACGACGGAAAAAGAGTTATTTTATCATTATCTTGCGGAATTTGCCAGGTTCTGTTAATTCTAATATTTTGAAGACATAGAAAATTACTAACTAAAACGGAAACTATACAGGGTGACTTTTTAGTCAGTAACGAAATTGTAATATAACATTCCTTGGTTAAAAATATAACTTACGTGTATTTTCTTTCAGTACCTTTCAGTACTAAAATTATAAGATATTGGCACTCAAAGTTTTCTCCAGAAAACCAAGACTCATGGTCACCGTGCGCGAGTAGCGCGTCTGGCCACGCCCACTTGCCCGCGAATCTTAACTAAGCGAAAGTAATTGTGTCTGTCTGTTACTCTTTCACGCCCAAAACTACTGAACGGATTTGAATGAAATTTGGTATACAGATGGTCTCGTCCTTGAAAAAGAACATAGGCTACTTTTTATCGCGGAATTCCCACACAAAAACTATTTAAGGCGAAGCCAAGCTCGCGGGAACAGCTAGTTTCAAATAAATTCATAAGTTGCTCAATGATTTTCCCCATACTTTCAAGGGGTTAGAACCGTCAAATTGCAATAAAAAATCCAAATCCAAGGAGACCTTACCGCAACACCGTAATTAGCACACACTTCCTCAATCACTGTAAGTGATGAACAATTGATGAAGTATCAAATTGTTCGAAGTGGAGTCCCTTCTACACATCTACACAAAGTATGGCACGTCACAACACTTTCAACTCATTGTATTTTAATTTATTTAACACCACAATGTAATTTTTCACTTCCTCGAAAGCGACAATTATCTTATTTCTGAGGTCTGCGAGATTTTGGGACTCTTCAACATACCTACTCCTACTCTTGGTTAGAATACATTTAGCACACACACACAAACACAACACAAGTCGGCCCGGGGTGCGCGCGCGTCGAAAGAAAAAAGGTTTTTGAGTAAACAGAGACACGTGTGACGCGGCGGTGCGCAGGCGACTGACGTCAGATCGATGACGCATTACCCATTAGCGGCGGCATCCTTTGCAAAATGAAGCTCCGCCCCTTTCTCGCGCTAAACGAGAGTTTATTGGTTTATGGCGGCAATAAGGTCTAATTTCGGCTTTGTTTGTATCGTGAGAAACCTATCGCTTTTAACTTTTATTGCTCAGTGACTCAGTGACCATATTTTACCAATATTTCGGGATACAAAAAAAATAAATCATGAAAAATTTACCTACTAATTTTTTCATTGAAATCGACTCTATTGTACATACCTAACTCATGGAAAAAATTTCGTTAATGACTAAAAAGTCACCCTGTATTACTTAATATTAACCCATGGAAGTAGAAAAAAAGTCGGAAGGAATCTCGCTAACTAAAAAAATAAGGCACAGCAATGGCGGCATCGGCAGCGTTTGTGGGTGCGTGGGTGTGACGTGATTGGTGCGAGGTTGCGGACTGGCTGTCGTAACAATGAAACTGACTTACTTTGGGTGCCTCACTTTTTAGTTAGCGAGATTCTTCCGTCTTTTTTCTACTTCCATATATTAACTATTATAATGTAGTACTTACAGTGATTGCGACAGATACTTGGACAGGCCGAGCTGCGAGATCTTGCTCCCCTTGATGCCTTCATTCACAATGTTGGTAACCGTCAAAAAGTTCTTCGTCATCTTGGACGACTCAGGTGATGACACTATCAGTCACAAACCACACAAAAATTTAACCTCAATTACAACTAGAATAACACTCAAAGAACACTACAGCTAAAATGCTGGCCACTTACTGTTTTGTGGAGACTAACATCGAACGTGATTTTTGAATCGAACTCGATTCAATAACTTTGAATATGGAACGCTTTACAACGAAAACTTAACGACTTTATTGCACTTAAGACACGTCAATGTCTATGGTTTCTCTCTTCTTTTTATCACAGATTTTGTTTTCTCGATGTTTCCGGTTTTAGTTCGTAAATGGAACGCGTAACAGTTCTTTTTGGGGGTTTCTGCAAATAACACTTCGTTTTAATAACATTTTAGTGAATATGAAAGTAATTATAAAATAAAAATAATATATAAACAAAAACATAAATCATCAAACCAAAGCTTTTATAAAAAAAACACTGGGTAAAAACAGCCTTACGATTTCACAATATCCTGACTAAAATTATCTGTGGGATAAAATTATGTTAAGACAATGGCAGCATGGAACTGGCCTATAATCTATTAACAGGACGCAAAAAACTAACCATGTCCTTATACTGAAAACAAAGTAATGAAAACGATAATAATTCTCAAGTGCGTAGTTGCGTACTGTCCGAAACTTTCACGATAACATTAAAACTGTTTTAATGCTACCTCCAGTATACTAACTCCCTTGTCGACATGGAAATTAGGTGGAGCACGGTAATGTGAGTACCAAGTACTCATTGAGAGTACTTACGAGAACTTAATGGCGTGAGTACAAATTGGCGCATTGTAACATAAAGCGAAATGCATGTTATTGTATTGTAGGTAGCTACATTATGAAGCTGTCATACAATAATTTCAGTTGATGTGTTCTGTACCCCTTCTGTTGAAAGGCAATGTATTGCGTCTGTATTGCGTTCCCAACATTAAAATAAACGTAACTTATCATCTGAGGCGTTATCCCAAAAAGTAAAAATACTTTATAATCAGCTAGGTAATGCCTATTTTGAGTACCTAGAAATGAAAATATAATGGCTACAATTTAGAATTAATCAAGAAAATTCGGCCAAAATATACAATAAATTCTACTTTCTGGTTACTGTACTGGGTTCTTAGTGCTAGGTTCTAAAAAAGGCACTATCTTGATGAAGATTTTTGTATTTTTACTTTTTGTAAAATCGATTTTGATGAGAAGTTATGATTTTTATAATGTTGAGAACGCAAGACAGACGCAATACATTGCCTTTCAAGAGCAGGGGGGCAGAATAATTTCGTAATCTTGTTCGCCACAAGTTTTAACATTCCGGGAATCAAAAAATTTACGAATTTATATATTTTATTATATTTCATGAATATATTTTAATTCCCACCAGAAAAAGAGGGATGTTATAAGTTGAATGCATATATATGTGTATCTGTCATAATACGTGGAACCTATTTTTGTTTGGTTTTTTCGGATAATGTTACTCCGAGTGTTCCTAGCTATATTTTATCAAAATCGGCTTAGCTGTTCGAATGTTATGCTACTTTTTGTGTTGAATGCCTGGGGTTTATAACGTTAGTTAGGTTTATTTTATTTTATACTCATCTTAATAAAGGTTGGCTGTTATAATTAAGACACATTTATAATATAATATATAATATATATATATATAATTTTCATTTGTATAGTACTAGCACACGTAAAAAAAAATGGTCTTTATAAAAGGGAACATGACATAACACTGTTATCGTTTTGTGAATGTATTTAGAAACAACGTTGTAACAACAACAAAATAAAATTATCTTTAATTGCGTATCCATAACACTTAAGGTAGATTGGCCTTACAATAATAGCTATACCCAAAGATAAATTTCAATACGTGCTAGATGGAGTGCAAAAGAAACGTCTTGTCAAATACAAATAACACCCCACTATTCTACCACAGAGCTCTTATTTTTATTTTTTTATAAGTTCGTTTAGAAGTTTAGTGACTTTATTCATTGGTACAGTGCGACAAACTTATCTGTTCCGGTGAGAGCGACCTAAATTTATCCATATCTCATAACTTACTAATGAATTATAATATATTGATATAGATTAGATGGGTTAAATAAAATCGCAAGGGCGAATTACCACTACGGACAAATTTAAAATCCTATAGAGTGAAAAAATATTACACATTTACGTGAGCTCAGATAAGATACAGATAAGTTTGTGGCACTGTACAATGGCTGTTATTAGGTTGAACTTAAAACAGTTTCACAGTTAAAACAAATGCTTTGTTTTTGTATCTGACAAACCATCATGTTGGTATATTGTTAATCTAAGGCTACACCACTCTAACCCTTTTCCTTTTACTAATTTTCAACTCAATTTTACCTTTAGAATATTTACTTTTCTGTAATGTAGCTTTCAGGAAGTTAAAGCTAATAGTTTTTCAGGGGTTAATAGTGGGTTCTGTTGGCTAATAGGGTACACTGTACCCTTTTTGAATAGCAATGATGTCTCTTGAGTATGTTTTGAATTACTTAAGTAAGGTACGTTTTAGTTGGTATTTTGTGGTCTTTCGCGTTAGTAACTAAGTAGTAGTAGGTATATATAGTAGGTAGTATAACTTTATTGTAAATAAAATAAAAGTTAACATTCAAACTTATATAAATAAAAAAACAATACAATATCATGAGAAATTATTTATAAAGCTAAAGTCTGTTTTTTAATCTCAGATACTAAACTGTCTGATTCTGAACGGTGCATCAACCAGTCGGTTGTCCCGCCAATAGAACGGTACGCCACTTAATCGCGGGACAATCGACTGTTGATGAACCGTTCAAAATCTGTCTAGTATCTGAGATTAAAAAACGGACTTTAGTTCTGTATAATTTGGTGTACTTGGAGTTAAAATTGCTGAGCCAACGATCAGCCGGCCTTGAAGTCATTAGCAATCAGAAACTTGATGCGAAATTAATTTTCTCTCTAATTATTTCTGCCTTGTCCTTTACTTTAATGTTATAAAGTTTTTCGCTTAAAATAATAATTATGGACTTAAAATTTTACATTTCGTGATTTTCAGCATAAAGCCAGCCTTCGTCAGTGTTGAACTGGGTTGATTTGATTATTTTGTGATGGAAAATGCACACCAGTATTGAAATTTTGTTTTGAATACTATTACAGGGTGTTGCATTAAGCCGAAACCTACATGTGCAGCATGGTATATCTAAGCCCGAAACTGAAATCAGAATTTCTAAATTCGCGAAAAAAAAACTCTCTCCAATGTAAAAAGTCACCTGACCAACAAAGTTTCTATTAAAATGATATTTTTTTTGCGAATTTTGATATTCTGATCTCAGTTTCGGGCTAAGATTTACCATGCTGCACATGTAGGTTTCGGCTTAGTATAGCCTTTTTGCAACACCCTGCATAATAATAGTGCGATAAATGAATGTTCAATTACTACATAATTATTTAGGACGTTTGAAATAAATTAAGCAATAGGTACATACAATAGCTTGGTGGAAATATAAAACATTTTATTTATAAACCCTTATTCCAAAACGGCGATATGGTTCGCAACCTATCACGTGAGTACAAATAATGAGCTGCGAAAAGTGGGTGACTCGGTTTTGAGCCACCTCTGACTACAGTCGTGAGTGCATATATTATAATATATATAATATATATATATATATACCTGGAGCACTGACAAGTTTCCACCCCACCGCCAAATGAGAGTATAAAATAGATTAGCAATTCTCGTAGCCCGTTCAAGCCCGTACTTTGCGTACATTTTACGAGCCATAAAACTGATGGCTGACTGTCTCGCAAGGACAGTATGTTGTAGCTTCGTGCGAATACGGGAATCGATATTTTTACCGGCGGAGGAAAAATAAGGATGACATAATTCTGGGTAGCGTGAAAGGAGCTTCCTAGAGTCACGAATCACCTGTACCTCATAGGTACAGTAAGCCGAAGGAGAGTGACTTAGGGGGGCATTCTAAACAACTTTTTTACATTTGTCACACTAAGAGTAGTCACTCGGGGGTATATAATTATGACCAGTCAAGACTCCATCTTGGTGTTTTAAACGTGCCAATTGCACGACAGCTCTCGTTTGTTCGTTTTTCGTCATTATACAGGATGTTTCAAAAGGGGTATACTTAGCCGAAACCAGCATGTGCAGCATGTTATATCTAAGGCCGAAACTGAAACCAGAATTTCAAAATTCGCGCGCTGGTTTCGGTTTAGTATACCCTTTTTGCAACATCCTGTAGAGTAACCCTCCAGACGCTCGCTTAGCTTATCATTTCACCACGGAGACAAACCTTACCGTGGATTTATTATTATGGGTACTCTAGGCTGGTTGACAAAGTTTCTTAGAACTGTCACGCAATCAGTAAACTTAATGCAACTAGATAGAACCGTGGTCATCATCTCCATCAAGCGAAAGCCTTCAGAATTCACATAATTAAGGCTGTATTGATGGACGTAACTGCCAGCCGGACGGACAGGGCGGAGACCACATCCGGTAATTACCAAGTTTGGGCGGAGGCTGTGAATCGAAGCCTAATAGCGAGTTTGCATATTGTTGCAGTGGACTGAACAGATGTAAAAGCCTTATAGTAAGAGGTGACTCGCAATTTAATGGTTTTTGAAAGAGACTTCTTTAAACCTTCAAGTACATTTAGATCTTAAAGTAAAAGAGTCTCTTTCAAAAACTGTCTGTCTGTCTGTCTGTCTGTCTGTCTGTTACTCTTTCACGCCAAAACTACTGAACGGATTTGAATGAAATTTGGTATACATATGGTCTAGACCCTGGGAAAGAACATAGGCTACTTTTTATCCCGGAATTCCCACGGGAAAACTTTTTAAGGCGAAGCGAAGCGCGCGGGGACAGCTAGTTGTCAATAAGTTGAAAGAAATGCGTTTTTTCTTTTTGGCTTTGTTACATACTATTCTTTATTAATGAAAAGCTAAATTACTCCACGCCTGCATTTGTCATACCCTCCCGCCTGTTTCGTATATTTCAGAATTAACCCAATACTATCGTCGCGATGCGAATGACCACTCAAGCGAATAGCTTTGGGACTAAAGAGCTTTAGACTAAGTATTTAATTGTATGTATGTATATGCCTGTTTTTTATAAATAAAAATAATAAAAAAAAATTGAAAGTCCGGTTTATTTATTACCACTTTACATTAGTTTGCTGCATAATCTATCGAAGCTGTTTCTTTGTTGGTGGTTTAAATAAATAAATACATCATAATCAGCCCGTTATTGTCTACTGTTGAACATATGTTCAAATTTATATATTGCAAATTTAAGTGCTAAGTCCACTTACTTGAAAACGCAACACCAATAGCAACGCATAGCAAAAAGTCACGTGACCAATAAAGTTTCTATGGAGAACAATTTTTTTTTGCGAATTTCCAAATCTAGTAGAACAAAAGTTGTTCAGAATGACCCCCTGAGTCACCCCTTTTCGGCTTAGTATACCCTTTTTGCAACACCCTGTATTAAAACAAAGGGCGCGCCATTTGCCGCCACCACCGCGACGCCGCCTCGACTCTCGTGCAGTGATTGGAAAACCTTAAAATCCCCACGACTGCGCCAGTTCAAACCACTGTGCAATGAATGTTGCACCGAATAGAAACACCCAAATACCAACGTAGCGAAACTTTAGATTAGAATTTGCAGTTGGTCCGGAGTGTTGGTAGCATTTGACGATAGCAGGGTCAAACGGGGATTTCAGTTTAATTACATTGTGCATTGTTACAGTCGCTAATCGTTGCAAATAAGACTTTGTATTGTTGTTAATTGATGATGATTGGATGCGGCAAGCCAAAGATCGCATCCAGTGGCGTGCTTTGTGAGAGGCCTACGTCCAGCAGTGGACTGATATAGGCTGAGTAGGCTGATGATGATTGTTGTTTATGAATGATTCGTAGATGCAATAACTTGGTGACGAGTGGAGACTACGAACAGAAAAGCGCGGCGTGGGACGCCGTCTGAAGCGCTGGACGACAAAAAATATGTACCTACCTGCTTACTAGAAGTAAAAAGTTGTAATTATATAATAATGCACAATATTACATTGCTCGATCTTAAGTTGCCAGAGAATGATTATATTATTTGATGTAGGTTGGTAGGTATTATTTAACTATACCTAATTTAATTTCAATGTTGATTTGTGTGACTGTCAAAACGGACTTTTCATATTAAACACACGAAAATATAGCCAGTATTTTAAATAAAATAGCAAGAGTTTAATTCTTGAAGCGTCTACGCTAGTCTATAAAATCCTGAAATAATTGTCACATTCACAGTAACAGTAGTTGTTGTTTCTACAGCTTAAGTTTTCTTCGTATTGTATTTCTTAGAGAAAAGCTTCGGAAACTGCGGAGCTATTGTATTTTCAACGTAGCGCCACTCGAAATAAAGGTATAATTCTTAAGCTTATACGGCATACTTCGTTTAGTGTTATTTTCATTATGTGAGAGCCATTGTGTATTAGTTAGTAACTTAAAATGAGTTTTCCCGTAGAAATCACGAATAAGCGAACAGTAAATATAGATAAAGGTTGGTTGGAAGAAATTGCTTCTTAGCAATAAGACCGCCTTAGTATACCCTACTTTTTAAGTCCATTTTTGTAAATATGTTTTTTTTTGTATACAATAAAAGTGTAAAATAAATAAATAAATAATAAAACATAGCGAACTCCAGTCAACCTGTGTTTACATCTTATTTTTATCGTGTCGGTGGCAAACACTATAGAGCAAGACTACACTTTGTCACCGTGTTGACACGATTGGCCAGTAACATTAGTCTAAGTCTGACTAGACGTATGTACAGTACAATATTCATTGTTTCCACCAAAAAATAAAAAAAGAACTTAAAAAAATAGTCCAAAAAGGCAGCGTTATTGATCATAGCAATCTCTACTAGACAACCTTTGGCGGGTTAGAGATATCACAACAAAAAAATTTAACACTCAAGACTTATGTGCAATTATCAGTCTTTTAACAAATATTTGCCTACACAATCGAACTTTGGACCTTCGGCATGGCAGTCAGGATCACTAACAACTACACCAACGTTACTCTTAAAAGAAAACAATTCAGCTGGCAATTTAAAATTGATGACCAGAAAAACGTTTTCCAAATAGCTTTTACTACATCATCAAACCTAATCTTCAGCTAAACCTCCTTGCGATTCTAAAAGAAACAAAACAACTACATAAACAGTTAATTGGTTTTCCTTCCACTTGAATAAAGAGAAAAAGGATAATGGTTAGCAATAAAATATTTTCCGAATCAATAGAAACTTTTTGGATAAGGGCTATTTACGTACTTTAGAGGAGAGAGTTTCGTAGTCCGAACGTAAATATTTAAATATGCAAGTATTCTTGGACTGATTTATGCCCATGCTATCCATTTAAATATAACTGTACTATCGTGCTCTAAATTAAGATAATTATCTATATCTTAATCCTATCATCATCATCATCATCATCATCATCATTTTCAGCCCGTATCTGCCCACTGCTGGGTATAAGCCTCTTTCCTGTCACGCCATCTCTTCCGGTCCTGTGCGAGTGTAGTCCAGTGTCTACCGGCCACCTTAACAATGTCATCAGACCATCGAGCCGGCTGTCTGCCTATTCCTCGTTTGCCAATACTTGACCACCACTCTGTGACTGCCCCAGTCCACCTGCCGTCATCCCTCCTAACCAAGTGTCCTGCCCATGTCCACTTTTATATTGTGATTCGGTTACTATCAATAGAATAGAATAGACGACCTCAGTCTAGCACATTTTTTTCTGACAGTACATAATTATCTTATCTCAAAACCCTAAATTGCCTTCAACCCCAATAAGCGAATCCATCAGATAAATCGAGTTAAATAAGTCGTACAGTCAAAGAGTATCACCACTATGAATTTAAACTGTAGTGATGACGCTCACTGATAAAGTCAATCAAAGAGAGATAACGGTTTTTGCTACATTACTCGTAATAAACAAAGGGAAATTGGAAAACGATGCTGGCAACATTATAGCTGTTTTGATTACAGATTAAGCTATAGTTGTACTTTTAACAAGATAGCGGTAGATTATAAATTAATTTAATATTTGATATAAACCAAAATAAAAAAACCGGCCAAGTGCGAGTCGGGCTCGCGCACAAAGGGTTCCGTAGCAGCAAATATAATAAACATTACAGTTAAATCAACCTATCTCAAAAACTATAAGAGATACTTTGATCAAACCAAAAATCGTTGAAAGAGTTAATTAGCATGCATCACCTCTATTTTTTTTAGAATTTTATACCCCGTAGTTATAAAAATAGAGGGGGGGGGACATACTTTTTACGACTTTGAGAGCTGATATCTCAAAAACCGTTCACTTTAAGAAAAATGTTTTTTAGAAAACTTTATATCATTTTAAAAGACCTTTCCATTGATACCCCACACGGGTATGTACATCGAAAAAAAAAATTTCATCCCTCAGTTACATGTATGGGGGGCCCCACCCCCAATTCTTTTTTTTACTATTTAGTGTCATATTTTTGTAGCGGTTCATACAACACATATTCCCATCAAATTTCATCACTGTAGTACTTATAGTTTCCGAGTAAATCGGCTGTGACAGACGGACAGACGGACAGACGGACAGACGGACATGACGAAACTATAAGGGTTCCGTTTTTGCCATTTTGGCTACGGAACCCTAAAAAGGTGCAAAATAATCTGTAAATGATTTGTAACCAAGTACACTGGCATCCACGACACAGGCTGAGCCTAGTGTGGAAGCCACCGAATTTCGATAATTTATAACCTCTCACCCTTTTATTTAATTTCCTAAAATTATTTGTTTGTACCTACTAACTTTTCTAAATTCTATGGTGTTTAAATAAATATTTTTGATTTTGAATCCTAACAGACTTACCCCCTTATTCATAGAAAAGTTACAATACGTTTTAACTAATAAACTGTTTTGTCCCTCTCTGTCAAAAAACAAATTGTACTTTGTCGGAGAGGGACAAAACAGTTTATTAGTTAAACAGTTCTGTAACTTCTCTATGAATAAGGGGGTTATAGTTTAAAAGTACCTACTTATTATACTTAAGTCTTCATTAATTAACCCATCCCATCCACAATAATATTGACTCGCTATACCCACATACTCAAATAGCTGAGACGTCGTTAGTGCAACTCAAACTCCGTGTGAAGAGCACTCTCCAGCTTTACCTTGACATTAAAACATGCCCGTGTGCTTGTGGGTAAGGCTGCTCAAATTCTACTGTGAGTATTAGAGAGTGGCTGTCTATCAAATTGTACGGTTTAAGCTAGGGCTGGTAGGCTTTCACGGAGTTTGTAGTTCAAGATAAAAAGAAACACAATCATATATTTGACACACACAAACAACAACAAAAAATACAGAAATTTGTAAAAAAAAATAACACAACGGATTTCTGTCCCGTTCGTCAAAAGGGCGCCAGCTCAGCATGTTTTGTAGACAATAAGCCGACAGCGCCGGTTTTCAGCTGGACCTTATAAGGTTATATTAGATACTCTGGCTCGACCAGCGTTGATCATCGTGGTGAAAGGATTAGCCAGTTAGATTAGTTTTGCCAAGTGGGACCACTTTAAACCTAAATAAACTCTCAAACAGGTAAGAGAAGGTATTTAATTAAATAAAGACATACAATATGAGAGTAGATGGAGGATCAATAGAGGACTCTATCTGCGAATACACATTCAATTTCACGGTCCGTCGATTAGAAAATTCCTTCTCTGTCTGTTGGCATTTAATAGAAAATGCTCCTTAATGCATTCCTGCGACGAATATATTATTATAATATTCTCTAGTTTCTGTGAATGAATTTTGCTCACACTCGCGAGCACTAAATATATTGTCATCATCATCAAAAGCCTATAGCAGTCCACTGCTGGACGTAGGCCTCACCCAAAGCACGCCACTGGATGCGATCTTTAGCTTTCCGTATCCAATCGTAACCAGCCACCTTTCGCAAGTCGTCACCCCATCTAGCCGTAAATAATAGTAGTAATATAGTGTCAGCATTTAGTAAATGGAACTTTACAAAAAAAAAGCAACATTTTGTATACTGTTTTTTTTTAAGTTTTCTTTTATATGTTGTTCTATGTTGGTGCAAATAAAGAGTATTGTATTGTTACTGGAACTTTTTCATTGCTTGCGAGACGCGAGTGTAATGCCTAATTAAAAACAATACTAATACTACAGTTAAATAGTGAAAGCTACTACAGTCAAACTATAAAGACTTTTTATGATCATCAGTTATTTACTTACATACATTTTAAAAATAAAATACCGATTGATTATGGATTTTTAACGGATTTTTCCTTTAAGAAATATAACAGATTGATTAAATACGATCTTAAACAATTAATTAGGATCCACTTCCGTTTTCACGACTTTATAGTTGGACTGTAACTACGCCATCCGATTATCTTCAATCATACATTTCTAGCAGAAAATTCTCATTCTAACAACGTTCCTTTATCATGGCAAAGTGCTTTTCCGCATCTGGCTTCTATCTCTCCCATCTCCTTTACACGTTAACGCCCTCAAGGCATTTTTGAGTTTTCATTCCCAACTGAAATTCATAGCAAAATTGACACTATTATCATAGACTAAGTGCCAATTTCTCCATAGTCGGTTCTTACTAATCTAACCAACCAGAGATTGGTTAATCAATTATACGTCATCTCCATATAAAATTCGTGACAGATGTGTCAAAAGTCAACCACTAATACCTGGTTACGCTCTGTTCTATTCTATTCTATTTTATTCTCTGTGGGGGTGTAAGTACCGTTTTGGAATAAGTACAATGCACTTAGGATACACATCTAGAATCTAGATGTGCAGATTTCCTCACGATGTTTTTCATCACAGTAAGAGGACGTGGTATTATTGTACTTAAAATTGGTAAAGGCCAGGATTTGAACCCACGGCCTCTCGATTGAGAGGATGAGGCCTTATCCATTACGCCACCACCGCTCTCTAATGACTAAGTACCGTTGAAAATTCAGTATGGATTTACAAATTACCCGAAAATGACAGTACTAATTTACAAAAGGAACGAAAAGTATGTCAATGACTCAGAGTAGCAGATACAAATTATGGAGTGACAAAAGGAACAATGCGACACGAATTGACTCGATTTTAGAAGTGAAAGGATAGGTATACCTTTTTGAGTTTTACGGTTTTAGATATACATAATTATCATAAAAATTACGACCGAAGACGACCGAATGGCGTAATTAGTGACCCTGACTACTGAGCCGAAGGTCCCGGGTTCGATTCCCGTCTGGGGCAGATATTTGTTTAAACACAGATATTTGTTCTCGGGTCTTGGATATGTGCCCGTAAAATGGCAATAGGCCCGCCCCCTATTACACATTGGGTGTAACATAACACTAGCGGAAAGTGGGTGCAGCAATGCAATACTCCGCTAGGGAGTACAGTAGTACAAGGTGTGAGTGTTTTTCTTTTCATAAACAATATTTTCTACAGATTTTGTGTATAAATTAGTCTTAGGTATCTAATGTATTGACACAGATTTCTAAATAGTATACTGATAGCAGAAACGAGGTAAGTATAATATTATTATATAGTCCTCAAGCAGCCGCTGCCGGCCACCTGTCTAAGGTTTTCGGTCTAGCGGGCAGGTGGGCGTCCCACGCTGTTTTCGTTATCTCCACTCGAGAACTCATCTTAGCCCCACAGCCAGATTTTAAAGCTACTATACTCTGTCCATTATATTATTGGTTTTTTGACATTCGAAATCCCATACATATTTGACGCCTGCAAAGGAAAACCAACTTTATTTACCCGACATAAGGAAGCTCTAAAGTCGATGTTTAAAAGCCTACATTATAGCATGAAGATTTAAACAGAGCCAAATAAAGATTTTCCGAAACCGTCGTGCGAGTCTTAAGACACTTATGGCACGTAGAGATCCATAGTCTCTGCCTACCCCTCTGAGAGACAGGTGTGAGTTTTAAACGACTTACCTTTCAATAGGTGTGGCCACACACAGAATAGATACCTACATCTTATGACAGCCCTCTATTTCGGTCTATCAATAAGATACACCAGAAGGGCTAGTACGGGGCGCATTTAAGACGTGACAAGAGTTTTGCATCGCGCTCACTCACATCGCGCAGCCTCAAGAGTGAGCGCGACGGAGAACTTTTGTCACGTCTTAATAGCGCCCCGTGCTACATGGCCAGAACTTACAAAGACTGATAAAAAGTAATTCTATTATATCTCCCACTGAAAGTTTGTAAGCTAGTTCATAGCTTTTTCGGGGTGTAACTGAAATCTATTAGATTTCTCCATTCCTTTCTGGTGACTTTCATAACGATCTTCCCGTAACAAAATAAGTTATGTCTTGAAAACATACTTACAAGGTGCTAACTGCCTCTGTGGTCTAGTGGTAGAAGCTTCGCTTCATGACCCAGAGGTCCTGGGTTCGATTCCCGGGTGGGACCATCAATTTGTGTTTCTAAATTGTGGTTCTAAGTTTGGTTAGGACATAGAAGGCTGATCACCTGATGTCCGAAACAGTGAAACGATCCATGCTGTCGGATGGGCATGTAAAGCAGTCGGTCCTGCGCCTAGCTCTCTCCAGTCGTGTCGGTCAATCCGTCCCATTGGGTTATGAGAGTGATGGAACAGAGAGTGCTCCTGTGTACTGCGCACACACTTGGGCACTATAATCTACTCCTGCGTAGATGGCTGATCTCAATTGAGATTGGCCGCTGTAGCCGAAATTCGGCTAGGAGGACATTATTATTATTACAAGGTGCTGTGAAAACGTTTCTGTAACAATGACTGTTAACGTTAAGCGTCAAGTGCGTACTTGTGTGTCTTTCTGAATGAAGGCTACAATTGTATAAGTACCTAGACGGCCGACTGGTGTAGTGGTTAGTGACCCTGACTGCTAATCCGGAGGTACCGGGTTCGATTCCCGGCTGGGGCAGATATTTGTTTAAAGACAGATATTTGTACTCGGGTCTTGGGTGTTGTTATTTATATTTAATAATATTGATATTTCAATTTTATACTCAAAATTGTCTCTCCTAGCTCGTAGGGTTGCCTGGAAGAGATCGTTTTTAGCGATAATGCCCTTATATTGTATATTGTATTGAGTATAGATTTTAAGTCTTAAATGTTATTTTAAGTGTTTTATGTAGGTACAATAAAGTTATACTACTACTACTACTACTAATATTTTATGTGTAATATTATGTTTAATTTAGAATAGAATAGAATACTCTTTATTTTGCACCATTAAAGACACATTACAATTCACAACTTATATACATAAAATAGTACAAAAAAGGCGGCCTTATTGCTTAAAGCAATCTCTACCAGACAACCTTTGGATGGAAGAGACAATTTTAACACAATTAATTTAATTATAAAATATTTATGCAATAAAGTGTTAACACTTTGGTGCACCCTTAGAAGCACATAATGTGGTTAACGTTTTTACTCGGTATAGGTATTTATATAAATACATTATTTTTTCATTTGTATTTTATCAATAAATCAACATGCTAAGCTATTCTATTCTATACATTCTAGCGGCAAACCACCAGTCCCTTGAGCACTAAAGCCAAACCAAACTTGTGAAGACGAAATTTATGACCGCTTGAACCGTTTCCGAGCCAAACAAAGCTATTTACCTCTTATATATAGCTATATACCTAGCTACCTAGCCTTCAAAGACATATCAGCAATGCAAATTTCGCTCTTATAACACACGTGCTAACACCCGGTATACCGAAATTCAGCCATGTTTATTTATTCCGTGAGAGTACTTCGTTACGTCACCTGTTTTCGGGATAGTGTTGTCCTAGAAATAAGGTAGGAGAAAAATATAGCTTAGAAGTTGTGGAGGAGAATGGATAACAAAAGTTTGAAAAATTTTGTGAACAATTTTATGGCGTGCGAGAGATGAATCGAGCAAAAATATTATTGCACTGTATTGTAGAACAAGATTATTCAAAGAAGGTTAACTATATAACTATTACAAATGTTCTTAAAAAGGCATACAGACAAATTGAGAACCTCCTTCTTTTTTCGAAATCGGTTAATAAACAAAATCATAGGTACCACAAGAAACATAAACCCTAATGTAGTAAACGATTTTTTGGTTTTGGCCCTTGGTTCTCTACAGTCAAACTATAAAGTCCTGACATCAAAGAGTGCAATTTTGCTAAGACTTTTTATGATCATCAGTTATTTACTTACTTTTACATACATTTCAAAAATAAAATACCGATTAATTACGGTTTTTTTACGGATTTGTCCTTTAAAAAATATAACAGATCGATTAAATACGAACTTAATCAATTAGTTAGGATGCACTTCCGTTTTTTCGACTTCAAAGTTGGACTCATAGACATACCCCCTTATTCATATAAAAGTTAGTGGCGGCTTTAGCTCTTAAACTGTGTTGTCCTCCTCTGTTAAAGAACTAATTGTTCTCTGTCAGAGATTGACAAAACAGTTCAATAGCTAAAGCATAAGCGTCCACTGTCTTTTTTATGAATAAGGGGGTTAGTATAATACTGGGTTGGACTGTACCTACAGACAACTAACCAACTGTCAAATGCGACTCAGTTTAAATTTGGAATGTAGATTCGAGAGGCGATCCGTCAACTGCGTGTAATGTCAAGTGAGATCGATCGAGGGTTGTAATGCAAATGACGGATTTCAACTCGATTTAACACGGATCCGATGAGTTTTTGATGAGTAGGATATGACTGTAGGCACTACTGTACCATACTATAATATACATGGTGTTGCAAAAAGGGTATACTAAGCCGAAATGGGGTGACTCAGAGGATCATTCTGAACAACTTTTCCATAGAAACTTTGATGTTCACGGGACTTTTAACTATGGAGAATATTTTTTCTTTCGCGAATTTTCAAAACTCATACAACGAAAGTGGTTCAGAATGACCCCCTGAGTCACCCCCTATCGGCTTAGTATACCCTTTTTGCAACACAATGTTGAAAAAAGGGTATACTTAGCCCAAGAAGTGACCAACAAATTGTGTTTTTTGTAAAAGATTTTTTTTCGCGAATTTTGACATTCTGTTTTAATTTCTGGGCTTTGATATAACATTTGCACATGTAGGTTTCGGTTAGTATAACATTTTTTTCAACTCCCTATGGAGGGTATTTAAAAGTGGTACACGGAAAAGGGTGACTTCGAGAGTCGTTTTCTTAGATTAAAAATATACGAGCAAGATGGTACCATTTCCCACCACGCTGGTCCACTGCGGGTTGGCGGGTTCACACACCTAGATGTGCTAGATCTAGATGTGCAGGTTTTCTGAGGATGTATTCTGTCATCGGAAGGGCGATGGTACATATTTTACAATAAGTTCCAAAGAACTCAAGTTGGGAATTCTATATTAGGTACAATTTATGTAAGGTTTTTTGGGTCAAATGAAGTCAAATTTTAGTCTGGGTGTCCATGGAGTCAAATTTTATTAGTGGTTTCCCTACAAGCAGTTGAATGTAAAAAAACTACACTTGCATATTACCTATTATGCAGGAATAGGCATAACCCTTAAATTATATTCAAAAACAAAACAACAGACATCACCATTAAATTAATCCCCACAACATGTAAATTGAATTGAATCCGTTGGATGTCTCATAACGTCATAAATTTCAATTCAAGGAAAATATGATCATTGCATCGTAAACGTAAATCTCCATATAACTTTCGGGCAGTACGCACGCATCTAAACAAAGAGAGCTCAGAAAATGGAAGGCGAATTTCCACAGATGGCCTTCAGTTCAGAAATAGGCCAACAGATAAAAAAATATACCGAACAATGCACTGAAAGCGTCCGAAAATGTATTTTGTACCAACCTGTTACGTAATAAACAGCCGTGCCACACACAAGCGACAGAGCGTTAGGAATTAAAAAAGAAAAATAATAACAATAAAAAACGAAACAAACGAAACTCTATGGTCACACTGAACTCATAAGAAGGGCGGGAAAGACACTGGCACTCAAGAAGCGAGGGTCGCGGGCGCGGAAAAGTAAATTTTGAATTTCGAAAAGCAATTTTTGGAATACACAAGACAGAGATAGGTATAGCGTGGAAGAGCGAGAGACGTGCGCTTCGGTGGAAAGCCGATATGACACTGGAGGTTCCAGCTACGGAGGTACTAGGTACTACATCTTCGTACCAACTACGGTTATAGCTGCGCGAATTCGTAGCCCATTTTCGTTCTCCGTCCGTTGATAGTAAAAGCGTAAGAAATTATGGACGCTAAAAACTTTTTTATGCATTCCAGTTCACCCTAGTTATGTACGCTTAGGATTGTAAAACTTGGTTAATTAATATGTAGTTTTTTATATGTTTGGAGGAAATCTAAGTGAAATAGCGTTGCATAACTCTTATTTATAGTACCACTATACTAGGTTTATCCGCAAACTTGACTTTCCTAAAGATTTCTTATGGGAAATCCGACCCAAGGATAGCTTTAGATGTGTTTTTCGGGTGTAAAACTATATTTTACAAGTTTATTATATAATAGAGTTAATGTTGATTAACTTTTTAGTGCAAGCCACCCTTAATATCCAAATGGCAAGATTAAATTAACCAGAAACGACCGTTTCCAGCGTTTTTAACTTAATCTTCTGAATGTAGAAGTTAAAGTACATGGTAATAAGTAAGTACAGGGTATTTACCACTTTCAAACGGAAGTTATGTTTTTTTTTTCAATTGGCAGTGTTATTTGAATTACACTTCTTACTACTTCGTACTTCACCGTAAGTAAAACCGGAGGGTCAGTCTATATGAAGAAAAACCACGACTCTATCTGTAGAGCGATCCGGAAAAAAACGCAGCACATTCTATTCGATAGTCTATTCGAAAGTGCTGTCAACCTGTCAACAACAAAATGGCGGTGTATAGATTTGCGAAAGTTTGACAGCTATCATTCCATAGGTCATTGTCAGAATAATATTATGTACTCTGTGGTCATTCTTTTCGAAACTCATTCGAAAGGTAAAAAGTGTTCGAAAGTGCTGTCAAGTTGACAATAGTCGCACTCGCATTCGATTCTATTCGTTAGCTCGAATTTTCGTGATACGGGTACTGGGTGTATTAAACGTGCCGATTGTACGACAGCTCCGTTCGTTTGCTTTTTGTCAGTATAGAGTAACCCCCCAGTAACGAGATAAACGCTACGACGGAAGAATTCTAAGTGGCTCCATTTTATAGGTTCACTTCGGTTTTGGGACGACAACTTGGCTTCGGGTATATACTGGCATCCGGTCTTTATAGAGGTATTTAGGTGTTTAAGTATAGTCAATACAGGGTGGCCCAAAGAGTGACGTCCAAAGGAAAATGTTTAATTCCTTAGGTCAAGGGTAGCCAATTTTCCTTTGGACGTCACTCTTTGGGCCACCCTGTATAACCCTTATAACCTAACCAACGTTAAGAATCACCATTCAACATTAAACGTAGCATAACTTTGGAACGGCTTAGCCGATTTTCATAAAATATAGCTAAAAATAATCGGGATGACATTACCTATGAGCCAGAAACCACATTACCACCCATTACCAGTGACAGTGTGAGGTCCGCCTAAAGGTAAGCGTCCACCTATCGGTATCGTATGTATCGGATCAACCTGACTATAACTAAACTCTAAAGGAACCAACTTTTACTGCCCAAATTCTTTAAAAACCACAATTTCTTTAATTTGGTTTCACGCCACTGAATCTTGAAATTAATGAACTCATTTATGTTAAAAATTATTCCAATCAAAATAAAATATAGAACTTTTACAAAATATATTTTTTTACCCTTAAAATAATTTGTTTGTAATTTATCATGATTACTGGCCTATACAGCAGACTGTCTATGATACGACGACTTTAATAGAAACATTTATTTTATATAATTTACAATTTATTTATTTTATTGAATGTCAAAGTTTAATTTAAAATTACAGGGCCTTAACACAAAAACTAAGACAGTATTTAACAGATGTTTAGCGCTGTCAAACGCCTACGAAATCTGTCAAATTTCGTTTTAAACACTTGTAAAACGGTGTTTAAAGTTTTTTGTGGTAGCACAGACAAAGTCTACGATCCACAAAAAGCTTCGACATTAACCTATATAACAAATGTTTTCAGCAATATGCCTCGTAAAATTATTATTTTATATTATTTGAAGTCTTTAAAAATAATAAAATGTAAGTACAATATCTGCACAGGTCCGCTATTACATAGGTACATACGTTTTTAACTTTATAATAAAAGTTAACCGTTGGTTATAGCTTAAGGGCTTTTCAGGGAAAAAAAGCTTGTACAATGTACAATTATACATTCCAGTACATAAGGTACGGTTTAATCTCAAACCTGAAAAATAAAAGGCCTGAAAAATATAAAGTACCGACTGAAGGATTAACTTTGTAGGGTTTGGTCAACATTTGGGCTGTTCCATTTTAACTTTTTAAGATATTTGCGTAAAAAGGTTAGGTTTTATATTATTTGTATAGCTTTTTCATAAACCTTTTCGTTGTGTACGGGTATCGTTGCGTGAAACAAACACGAAAAAAGTTCGTAAAGTGGCATTTGTTTGAATAGAACCGAGCGAAATGAGTTTTTGGTTTATAAAAGTGCGTATTATTATTCTATACATACATAGGTACATAGTTACGAGTGGGACGCCCTCTTGCCCGCTGGACCGATGACCTTAGGCGAATATACAGCCGGTAATAGCTGGGTTATGAAAGCCGAGGTCCGAGTGTTGTGGCGCTCCTTGGGAGAGGCCTAGCTCCAGCAGTGGATGATTATGATCAATAACTTATCTATCTATCATTATTGGCTGACGATGATGATATGTACATATTCATACGACTGTTATTCCCGAAGGGGTAGTCAGAGGTGACTCGCATGTGAGCTACCCTCACTTCGCTGTACATTTGTACTTACGTGATAGGTCGCGAGCCGTATCGTCGTTTTGTTAAGAGTTTGATTTGTTATTTGTTAACTTGTTCCTTTTTTTTAAATACGGGGCGCCACTTTAAATATTATTACATACTTCAGCTTTTCATTTGAGCCCGATATGAGGTTTTCAGGGTAAGTAAATTAAATTCACAAACAAAAACTAAATTATTGCGAATTTCCAAAACTTATACACCCAGTGTCACCCGTCACCCTGTTTCGGCTTACTATGAAGCTGCCAGTTAAGCAACACCCTGTTTATATTTTAAAAACCTCAGAATAACCCCCCCGTTTAAAATTTATAAGTCAACGACAATGGTTAAAATTGTCATTAAAAGTGTATTGTGGCTCACAAGCCCAAATTAAGACTTCCGCCGCTGAATGCCTGAAAAGAGTGTGTAATTACGCCCTGAAATATTCAGGCGGCGCGAGTGGAGACACCAGTGACGTCATCGCGGTACAGACAGCAAATACGTACGATTTAGGGTCACTTTTACCAAACGCTAAACGTATATAAAGTAGTATTTAAATCAAATTTTAAATACATTTTGTACTAACTGACAGACGTGTGACAGACTGCTAAATACGTTAAGCGTTTGGTGAAATTCCACCTTACATGGAAAAAACAAATGTCATTTTTGTAACTAACATTTACATTTTGACAGTGACAGTTGACAATACGCAACGTAAACGGAGGTTTCGAATCTTATAATCGCTGCACTGATGTGTCATTCTCGTGTCCAAAACACGTTGCGGCGACCATCATGAAACCTTTAAATAGGATAAATCCCACAAAACTATCAGAAACGTTATTAAGCCAAAAGTTCGCACTACATATTTTATAGCAAAATATATCCTATTGTATTATTGTCACCATCGAAAATTTAACAAAGATTGAAGAAAGAAAGGCTTCTTGTATTAAACAGCGTTGACTTTCGAATATCAACAGCTAACTCATAAGTTTTATAAAATAAACGTTTTTTTAACGGGCCATCCAAAATAAATGTAAATGGAAAATTCAGTTTGGAATTTGTAACTTGCTTTGCAGTGCTACAAAAACTTGTATAAACCTCTATTACATTCAACAATATAATATATTATTTTATGACAATATTTTTTAATAAATACTTTTCTATCCGTCCCTTCTGGCCGTAACGACCTCCCCACTGAAAGGGCTCACATTTAACACACACATACACACACACACACAAATTCGTACACAAACACAACACAATATTTTGACCCGTTTATTTTTTGGTGTGAACTATACTTTTCTGGTTGTTTTTCATAATCATTTTCAACAACAACTGGTGTTTTGACTTTGTCGTCAGGGTGGGATTTTTATCAGTGACATTTCTTTGGGCTATACAAAAAGGGTGTTGCAAAAAGGGTATACTAAGCCGAAACCTACATGTGCAGCACGGTATATCTAAGCCTGAAAATGAAATCAGGCTTTTCGGGCTTAGATATAACATGGTGCACATGTAGGTTTCGGCTTAGTGCAACACTCAGTAAGACGGCAGGATACAATTTGTACCTACCTAATTATACAGAATTAGGTAGGTACAAATTGTATCCTGCCGTCATACTGAGAAACTATAATAATTACAGGACCATATCTACATAGTAAAGTTGGCCATTATACCTACTAAACTAGAATTTATATAGCAGCTGTTTCTGTACCTATGAGACAATCATTGATAAAATTCCACTCCGAAGCATTCTTCCATTATTTTGAAATTATGATGATCCTTAATTACCCATTTATTTTGACCAAAGGTTGTCTGGTAGAGATTGCTATAAGCAATAAGGCCGCCTCTTTAAACTCCTTGCCACCTCCGGTCAAATAGTAAACACAGTTAATCTTTGCTCCAATAATTAAAATTATTTTAAGCGTTGTTACGCAAAAGTTCTCGCCGTAAATACAACAGCAGTTACAATAGTATCTAAAAGTGTTTAAATTATCATATAAAAGCTGTAAAAGTGAGAAAAATAAGTGCTTTAGTAATAGTGCTACATTTTAACTATTATCTATGAACAACGGGTAGCTTCAAGTGCGCTCCGCTATTCTGCGACTTCGCGCATCGTCATTCGGGTCATATCTGCGTGCGATTTCCGCGCCCGCTCGCTTGCAGGTAACTTGGCGACGTCACAGCTTGGCGGTCATAGATCAACCATTCATCAGACAAGACAGATCGACCATCCAAAGTTTTTGCATCTGAGAGGACTCATAATTATTTATATTTCGCCAGTGTTGAAAATGATTTGCTCAGGTTGCCAAACGGAGTCTAAAGCCGTTAACTACTATACTTGCTCAAATTCAACTTGCAAGGACGTCTATTGTTCAACGTGTTCTAAGACCCCGACGCTATCAGCTAGCCGACTGCGATCTTGGATTTGCCCTTCTTGCTGCGCAAAATCCAAAAAAGCCGGGGATTACACCAACTCGCCTATCAGACCTATTTCGAACAATTCCATCTCAAATGTGACAACCCGAAACAAGTCTGCGGCGCCTCCCCGCGAGGACGATGAAACAGCCGAAAAAATTTACGATTCTACTGATTTAGCCGAATTTAAAAAAGAGATCAAAGATATGTTATCATCATGGATGAACAAACAAAGTAGTGAAAGAGTCGAGATTAAATCATCTCTCAACTCTATTGAAAGTTCCTTAAACTTTTTGTCTGCGCAATATGACGACCTGTTGAAGAAGATGGAGAATATAGAGAAAGAAAAAGCTAAAGATAAAGAGTACATCATTCTGTTGGAGAATAAGGTCGAAGAACTACAAAAAACACAAAGAAAGTGCTCAGTAGAACTGAAGAATGTTCCGAAATTAAATGGCGAAACAAAAGACACCCTTGTCAATATGGTTACGAGCCTATCTAAGTCGCTCAACATTGATATGCAGCCAAGAGATATAAAAGATGTCTTCAGGACAGCATCTAAGGGAGATAAAATGCCAATTGTCGTCGAGCTTTCTTCATACATACAAAAAACGAACCTTACCAAAGCCGCTAAGAGTTACAATATACATAACAAAAACAACAAGCTGAGTACCAATAATCTGGGATTAAAATGTAGCGAAACGGCTATTTATGTGTCCGACCACCTTACTCAAAAAGGTAGCAGATTGTTCTATTTGGCTAGAGAACTGGTCAAAGCCAAAAATTATAAATTCTGCTGGACAAACCTTGGTAGCGTCTACATCAGAAAGGATGAAAACTCTCCAATCATAAAGATAATCAATGAATCTCAAGTTCAACGAATGTATGAAAACGAAAAATGACTATGTTTTGTTTATTTTGTTACTTTTCTTTTGTATTTTCTAACACTTTATGATAGCTATACACTCCTAACACCAACAGCTCTATACATAACTCACTCACATCTCACACTCGATCACATCAACCTCCTAATGCACCACTCATGTTTCCAGAATAGAAGCAAATCATTATACCCAAAAAATATACTGTTACTTTTAATAATATCACGTGATTGTAATAACTTAGTTTACCTCTTTAAAAAACACATACTAAAACATACTACGTTTATGATATCTTATGTCAACTCTTATAATGGATAGTACATTGGTAACAAATGCAGAGTTGGACAATATACAGGTGGCCCAGGTTATAAATTGCAAACCACATGATGTACAAAATTATATAAAAATAACTAATCACCTAAATATACTGACCCAAAATATACGAAGTATATATTATAAAAATTTAGACCAATTTCAAGTAACTCTAACCGAACTAAAAATTGAATGCGATATTCTTGTCTTAACAGAATGCCATCTTAACAAAGATAAACCAATTCCGACCTTAAATGATAACTATACCTCGTATCATACAAAAAATACCTTAAATAAATGTGATGGAGTTATATTTTATGTGAAGAAAGACCTAAATTGTAAAGTGACTGAACCATGTGTTAAAAATGCATCCTGCCTTGTACTAACACTTGCAGACACCGTTTTAATAGGCATCTATCGCACTCCGTCAGTCAAAAGCACGGATGATTTTACATCATCTCTATCAACTCTGCTTAGTTCGTATAAGGGTCATCCTAACATAATTATCACAGGTGATATCAACATTGATATTAAACAGGATAGTATAGACCAAAACAGTCAAAATTACTTAACCACCCTCGCTTATCATGGCCTTCTCCCGGCTCATAGTCACACGTGATAAGATGTGCTATGATCACATTATGATAAAAACTGCACATCCTGCAAAAGCATTAGTCCTGGCAAACTCTCCCACTGACCACTGTTCTGTGATTTTAAATCTAATGTCAAGGCCTAGTCGCCGTGTTGTACTTAAAACAAAGATTTCGGTAAAATATGAACAAACATTATGCGATTTAGAACCTAAACTACCAGCTATACTTCAATTAAAAGATCCCAATGAAGCTGCGGAGACGCTAGTGGATTTGGTTTCCATAGCAATAAAAAATAATCAAATTACTAAATATATCCCCTCCAGAAAACGCTGCATCCAACCATGGATAACACCTGGTATGTTACGCTGCATTCGCAATCGTGATAATTTACACTGCAATGTTAAAAAGCATCCTGACAACCAAATACTTAAAATAACCTATACACGTTACAGAAATTTCTGCAATAAGCTAGTGAAGAAACTCCGTAATAACTTCGAAAGGGATAAACTAAGTAATGCTAGTAATAACCCCAAAGTACTTTGGAACACAATTAGATCAATTTGTAATCTCAATAAGGATAAATCTAACGACTCTAAGAAACTAAAATCCATTTCGTCATCCACAATGAAATCTGCCAACATCGTTAACGAACATTTCTCTAATATTGGTAAAGACCTTGCTGAAAAGTTAATTGCTTCCTCGCCACCAGTAGCACAAGACAGCCCTATTCGCAATCCCCCCATCGACTCCTTTGTTCTTCAAACAGTTGATTGCCTAGAAGTAGAAACTATTATTAATAAACTTTCTAATGAGTCAGCACCAGGATGGGATAACATAACTACCAAGTTCATTAAATTAGCCAAAAACCTACTCACTCCAATTATCTGCCACATATGCAACCTCTGCTTTGAAAAGGGACAGTTCCCAACGGTATTTAAAAGAGCTATAGTTACTCCAATCCATAAGGGTGGAAGCAGAGACGAAGTCAATAACTATAGGCCTATATCAGTACTTTCTGTGTTTTCGAAAATATTAGAAAAACTTTTAAATAACAGACTCAAAGCATTCCTTACTAAAAATAAATTATTGTCAAAAAATCAGTTCGGTTTTCAAAATGGAATTTCTACAGAAGATGCAATTTTAGCATTGACGGAAGACATTAGCAAAAACTTAGATAAAGGCTATAAATGTGTAGGTGTCTTCTTAGATCTCGCTAAGGCCTTTGACACCGTCTCTGTTCCCATTCTTATGGACAAGCTGTATGCCTATGGTATTAGAGGTTTGCCTCACATGCTTCTCATGGATTACTTATCAAATCGTCAGCAACAGCTTAAACTTGGCGAATGCGTCAGTGACTCTACAATAATCTCGTACGGCGTCCCGCAGGGCAGTGTCCTCGGCCCAACATTATTTTTAGTATACGTTAACGATCTCTGCAATTTAGAAATCCAAAATTGTTACATTTATACTTACGCCGACGACACAGCCCTTATTTTCCAAGAAGAATCCTGGGACAGCCTAAAGAATATTGCTGAGTCCGGAGTTACTAAAGTTTCTAAATGGCTAAGAAATAATTTGCTTACGTTGAACGTTAAAAAAACAAAGTTTGTACCTTTTTCGATCCGCAAAAATACCCTACCAGATGCTGAGTTTAGTATTAAAGTACATTCTTGTGCGAACCCTAACGTAAATAATTGCCCCTGTAGTAAAATCGTAAGGGAAACTAATATTAAATACTTGGGAGTCACACTAGATCAGCATCTTACATGGAAACCACATATCAACAACACATCTGATAGGGTAAGAAAGCTGATCTGGGTGTTTAGTAAGTTAAGACATGTCGCAAATGCTAAACTTCTAATAACTACTTATAAAGCACTCGCCCAATCAGTTTTATGTTACTGTATAACTGTGTGGGGTGGAGCAGCTAAGACCCATTTTATAACCATCGAGAGAGCCCAGAGAGCCCTTATAAAAGTTATGCAATTTAAGCCGATACGGTTCCCAACTTATGAATTGCATAACACATATAAATTACTGACTGCGCGGCAAATGTATATTTTAAATATTATATTAAAAAAACATAAAAGCTTACCATTTGACAAACAACATATGCTCAAAAGAAGAAATGACATTGTCTGTAGGTCTTCCATATTTAACACTAAATTTGCCAAAAAACAGTTTATGATCCAGTGTTCATCAATCTATAATAAAGTAAATAAAATAATTCAAATTTATCCTTTGACTATTAACGAAATTAAAAGAAAGTTACCTAATCTATTGTTAAAATTTAGCTATAAGGAAACAGAGAATCTTGTTAATTAAAATGTTAGCTCATTGTCACATACACACCACACACACACACACACACACACACACACACACACACACACACACACACACACACACACACACACACACTTTACATTACTAACCAACTCGGATAGTTATAATAATATATATACCTACAATTCTAAAACTTAAATTAATAGCGTACAGTGTTTTAATATAGGGCAAAACACCCAGTAACTGACCATGTGCCAGTAACTGACCACCTTCCTCTTCAACTCCAATAAATAAGAAATATAGCCAAGCAGGGCCATCTAGTGAATATCCAGTCTATTTTGTGGTTCATTGAGAGCATTACTGATACAAAAGATTTTGCCAGCCGCCAACAGATGGATAGTGAGCGATCGAAAAAGTTTAGTTGGCGCGCGAACCGAGTAAATTGCAGTTGTGACTAACGTATTTGTTAAGGTAAGTGAATTTTTTGATCGTAAATTTTACCATTAAAAAAATTGAAATCAATGAAAAAAAAACATTTACCATATAGATTTCATTATAAAGATTACGTTTTTGATAAGATTCAGCTTGTTATTTCCCGTTTGATTGTTTTAAATGGGGTTGACAGTTATTGGACGACAAAACAGCGATTTTCCAATAACTGACCACCTATGTCGGTTATTGGGATTTTTGGTTGAACTGAATTTGGGCAAAATAAGAACGTAATATTAAAGCTCATATGTGCCATTTTCTTGTGTCAAAATATGAGCATTCTATCTTCACTCCTTCCATTTACTGACATAGGTGGTCAGTTATTGGGTAAATTGGTGGTCAGTTACTGGTATTATTATATATGATATATTTTTACAGTTTTCAGCGAGATGAAGAGGCGCCAAGATTGCAAAAAAGTATAGAAAAGGTAATTCCACTTGTCTGAGACAAACTAGGATCAACAAGACATTCCAAAATAATTCAGGGTGACATGCAAGCACCTTTTAAAATAAAGGGAATTCAAACACAAAGTCCAAGTTTGCTCCAGATTCGGTATTAGCTGATGAGGAAGATAAAAACGCTAGTGGAGCATTCTATCAGCCTAGGATAATGTGGATTCTCCAGAATAAAGACAGATGTCACCATTTTTCCTTAAAAATAATCCTAGGAGCAGTCCCTTCAAGAATGCAAGACCAGGAGACAAATGGCTTTCACCATCTCACTCTATGAAAAGATACTCAAATGCTATCTTCATAACAGCTGAAGGGGTACCTAACCAATGCCAGCGCTTGTGGACCAGATGAAATTGGTTCCCCGAGCACAAAAGCACTTGGCGAACAGGAACTTAATGACGCTATTAATGACCCAACCCGAATATACGTTTCCGACGAAACGCGCCTCCACATTTGTCCAAAGACAGGCAAAACCACTTCAGCAAAATAGGAAAAAGAAAGCATCACTACAATGCTAGCACCCTCAGCCGGTGCACCAACACGCCCTTCAATGGCATTATGAACGGCCAACGAATTTCAAACAGAACAGTAAAATTGGCACACAAGAAATGGGGCATTGTTCTATAACTTGTTACCACGACTAACACCCCAGCCATTTGGAACCGATACCACAACTATCCGGAATCCACTGGCAACGCTATACCATCATTGGCGGACACATTAGTCCAGCAGCGGAAAATGCAGAAAGTACAGCGATGTTCTGCTTCAGTGACGCCTCTACAACGAGGCAAAGATTCCCTGTCCCCCTTGCAGAAATGACTACTCCTGTCTTTGGCCAAATACTGACCTACGAAAGCACGTTTAAACAGCATCATAAATATTCCAGTTGAATCCTCAACAAAGTCATTGAAATCCCGTTCGTCAAGACATCCATCTTTGTATCCTGAAAAACTAACCCCCAATATCTGATTGGGTCATAATTACAATGGCTAGCCTCAATGACTCTTTTAGCCGCACTGAAAGTCTCTGGATGGGGTTTCAGCAATAATGAAAACCATCTGTCTCTGGTCCTACATCCCTGAAAGGACCGGTGGGAAAGGGCCTACTTTTCCGGCAGGGAATTTATGTTTTCCCAGGGCGGGAATACAATCTGCCACGATTCCTCCTCCTCATCAGTTGATACCGAATATGGAAAAGACCCGCTTAAGCGCTTGGATTCTAGTTTATATTTAAGAAAATACTCGTTTCTGGCACCATAATGCTTCATGAGCCTGTCCCACTGATCCTGGCTTGTTCCGGACAAACAAAATCGGCCTTTCTATGACTTATCTGAAGGTGCTAACATTGGGGCCTCTTAATCTCCCTGAAAGCTGTAAATTTAAAATGCGTGTTCACTATGTGCATGTGTGTTTATTCCTTTGTTTTTAGTATTTAACAAAAATGCATAAACGTGTGTTTTTAATAAATAAATGGTTGATTTTTAGGATAAAACATCATTTAAATTATGCATTAAGCTGATTAATTAATTTATTGCACTTTTCAGTTAAGAAACCTTGAGCAAAAGTGATGTGTCACAGATTAAAAGAGACCAGAGAATCGGTAATATTACATGAAGTAATCAAATAAATAAATAATAATAAGATTTAATGATAATTCTATTTTTAAACCATTTTAAATTGGTGGTCAGTTACTGGCATCTAGTGTGGTCAGTTACTAGATTTTAGTGGTCAGTTACTGGGAAAATCACTACTTTTTGTTTGCAAAAATATATAAAAAAATGAGTAACTTTTACATGTTTGATATTTACTCAGGAATGTAGCTCTGTTATTCTAGTTTTTAAAACAAAAATCGGATTTAATAAGCGATAAGAATTGAGCCCGCTACAGATAAATTACTGGAACAACTCCCTTAAGGTGGTCAGTTACTGGGTGTTTTGCCCTACTGCTACTTTTAAAATAATTATTGTCGTGGTGAAAGAGCGGGGTACCTAGTAATACAGGTTACCACCTAGTACAAGGGCCCTTGCCATTTTTGTTAATGATTTGTTTGTAACAATAAATACATTTTTGATTTTTTGATTTTTTTTTTTTTTTTTTTTTTTAAACTGTTTTATTTTTTAACTTTTATTTTTTGCAATTTTTGTTCTTGGTGCAAATAAAGTGTATTGTATATTTTACTAGCTGTTCACGCCAACTTCCCTTCGCCTTAAAAAGTTTTCCCGTGGGAATTCCGGGATAAAAGGTAGCTTATGTTCTTTCTTAGGGTCTAGACCATATATATACCAAATTTAATTCAAATCCGTTCTGTAGTTTTGACGTTAAGAAGTTACAAACATACACACATATTCACAAACTTTCACCTTTAAAATATTAAGTAGGGTGACAGACGGGTACACTACAGAATTTCGAATTACTTTTTTACGAATATGAAAATAACGATTTTCATAATTACGAATTTCATAGTTCCGAATAATTCACAATCCCGAATTTTAAGTTTCCGAATAGCGAAAATCACGAATAGTATAATAAACGAAATTTCAAACAACAGATTAATTAAAATGACGAAAGTTTATTTTCCGAATATTATAATTTCGATGTTTCAAAAGTACGATTATTTATTATATCGAATTGTTAAAATTACGAATTCCGAATTTTAAATATTCCGAAAATACAAATTCCCGAATGTTTTTAGTGAACAAGAAATAGATATATATTAGGAATAGTAGGTTTATTAACAGCATAATCCGTATACAAACAATATTTTTTAAGCTATATTATATGAAACGCTCCGCTCCGCTTCGCTGCGCTCCGCTTTGTTTTTCGATATCTATGTGCACCTAACACGCTCCTCCTCGCTTTGCTCGTCGTCGCACCTATCTTTAGGTTTAGGTCCTAAGGTTTTTAAGTTTAAACTCAATAAAAATCCTAACAATAGTTTTGCTCTATATTTGAAACGCTCCGCTCCGCTTCGCTGCGCTCCGCTTTGTTTTTCAATATCTATGTGCACCTAACACGCTCCTCCTCGCTTTGCTCGTCGTCGCACCTATCTTTTGGTTTTGGTTCTAAAGTTTTAAAAACGCTTATTTTTTTTTTGTCAAAATCACGAATTATCATATTTCCGATCGGGATTTCACTTTTTCGTGATAATAATAAATCGGTATTTTATTTTTCGTATATTAAAGTAATCGTATTTTTTAACGTTCGTATATTTAACAATCGCAATAACAAATATTCGTGATTATAATTTTCGTGATTTTTTTAATTCGGTATTTTAAAAAATCGGTATTGCAATATTTCGTAAATTACATATTCGGTGTTATCAAATTCGGAAAAAAGTTTTTCGGAATATTTGGGTGTTCCCGTGACAGACTTCTTACAACGATTCTCGCAAATCTCTTTCCTCACAATGTTTTCCATCACAGTGATTTAAGTAACTAGTGAGTAAGGATAACGCTTGTTATCTGGAGCAACAAAACAAATGACTGCCGAGCGCCGGTCCGCCGATTAACCTAAGCTGATGTGCGGTTAGTGAATCGAATTTTGTTAAATTAGCAAGCTAGATAATTATATGGAGCTGACACAGTACCTACACTTACAATTGTAATCCTCTTTCATTATCATCAGCGCAACTCATCACGTCCCCACTGCTGGGGCACGAGTCTGATTACAATGAAGGAAGGGTTTAGGCCTAGTCCACCATGCGGACCCAGTGCGGGTTGGTGGATCCCAACAAGCAAGCTTGTGCTGAGAGAGTTAAAGTAATAAGCAAGTAATTCTTTGCGGAACCATCGCCGACACATTAGCAATTAACAATCTTTAAGCAGAATCACGAATCTATCAAACATCGGTCAGACAGCTCCATACAAGTTACGTCAGATTTAATTTAAGATAAGAAAAAGTCGATGCTATTTTGTAATAATTTCCAGGCACGCAGCTCTATATAAATACAACCCTATAGTAAGTTAAACGACCCCGACAAAATAGTCCATTCCATTGTCACGACTGAGTTGTTTGGAAAATTTTGTTTCACAAACAAACATAAAATAGATAATAGAGGTAACCCTACCAACTGTCGCTTTAGAGAATGGTCACACATTTGTCGATTTAACCCTCAAAATGGCCGTATATTTTTCAAGAGAATGCCCAGTGTCCAATACATTGTGTTTTCGCTTTATTCTACGGTACTTTATTATAGGTCCATTGTCATTAGATAAACAGGATAGTTTTTTTTTTGTGGATAACCTGAAGGCCTAAGGCAATATTAATTATATAGTACAAAATTACTCCCAAAATGCTAGCCTAATGAAACTGAATAATAAGCAATTTTAAAGAGCTTCAGAATATTACTTACTTTATTACTTACCAACTTGTGACGCACCCCTTCGATACAGCACGTCACATTAAAATCGTTTGTAGAAATCGTTTGCGAAAATCGTTTGTGAAAATCGTTTGTGAAGCTGATCGAAGAGCAAGCAGGGATTCTTCTTTCTTCCTATTGTAGGGCAGGGCAGGTGCTTGAAATGAGAAGGCTTTTTTCTTCTATTATTAGGAGGCTTCTTTGCTTCTTGGAGGCTGCGAGCGGAATGCTCGAGGCGGCCCGGACCGCCTATATTTAAATGCGCTCTCCGCCGCGCGGGCGGTGGGAGGCGGGGCAAGAAATGCGTCGACCAATCAGAGCGCTTTGCACCATAAGCGCCCTCATTGGTACTATCTACTATCTATTATCGCGCCTAACAAGCCTCATAGTTTATTTATTAATAAACAACTTATACTAGGTATATTTACAAACTATTAAAACTATTACCAGATATTATACCTACTACAAACATTAACTATGTTAGATCTTTACCTACCTATAAACATAACCAAATAAACTTTATTAAACAAACAAACAAATAATTATAAACAATTAAATCATCAACTAAACTAAACAGTCTTGAACATCTCTCCCGCCGCAGCTCTTGTAGCTGGAATCTTGCGTGTTCAAGTGTTGACTGGCAGGATGACCAATTTCTTCGTAGGCCGCCGGAGTACCCCTCTGTTGGTGCGCACGTCGACTGTTCGCACCTCGCCGTCTGGACCGGGGTAGGTAGACACGACGACTCCGCGTGGCCAGCAGTTCCTTGGTAGAGTCCGGTCCGCGATGAGCACGAGGTCGTCCTTCTTGATGGCCCCGTTGGTGGCTCGGGGCTCCCGCCGGTGTTGCAGCTCCGGTAGGTATTCTCGCACCCAGCGCGCCCAGAACATGTCTGCCAGGCGTTGACTCTTCCTCCAGTCCTTGCGGCCGGCCTCGTCGTCCTCGGTGAAGGCTCCCGGCAGCGGCACTCGTGACGGCTCGCCCAGCAGGAAGTGGTTCGGCGTGAGGGCTTCCTCGTCGTCTGCAGAGGTCGACACGTGGGTGAGTGGCCGACTGTTGATGGTGTGCTCCGCCTCGACCAGTAGTGTAGCGAGGACCTCTTCTTTCGGCGCGCGCTCGTGCAGTGTGACTTGCAGCGCGTTCTTGACGCTCCGCACCAGCCGTTCCCACGCGCCGCCCATGAATGGCGCGCTCGGAGGGATGTACCGCCACTGGATGAAGCGCACCGACGCCTCCTCCTCCATGGCCGCCAGCGCTGCTTTCTTCAACTCGACGTCGGCGCCCCGCAGGTTGGTCCCGTTGTCGGAGTGAAGCTCGGAGGGACAGTTGCGCCGCGCGATGAACCGTCGCAGCGCCATGATAGCCGAGTCCGTGCTCAGGCTGCCGGCGACCTCGAGGTGTACTGCTCGAGTGGTGAGGCACGTGAACAGCACGCCGTACCTCTTCTGCTTCGTACGACCCACAGTGACCATGAGAGGGCCAAAGTAGTCGAGTCCGGTGTAGGTGAACGGCCTCTGATGATGCGCGAGCCGTGTATGTGGATGGTTGCCCGTCGACGGCTGCGCAGGTGTGGCCTTCCGTATGCGGCAGGCCAGGCATTGCTTCACTTCGCTGCGCACGGCGTGTCGTAGTCTCAGCACCCAGTAGTGTTGCCGGACTTCATTCGCAGTTGTCTCGAACCCGCCGTGGTGAAGCTGTTTGTGTACCCAGGCGATGTACAGTCGGGTCCACCGATGATTGCCGTCGAGTACTGCCGGTTCACGTTGCGATGGGGTGATGTCGGCGGCAGTCGCTATTCTTGAACGTAGTCTGATGATCTTCTCTTCGTCGAGTATGACTGATAAGTTGTGCAGTCGACTCGTAGTAGGTATAGCGACGCTTTTCTGTAGCGCAGCTATTTCTTCAGCGAAGTTTTCCTGTTGTTGCGAGCGTAGCCACAGTTGACGCGCGCAGTGCATGTGCCGAGCGCTGAGAAGTAGGTACTTCCGCACAGCTGTCTTCACGGCGGGCGTAGCGGCCCGCGTAGCTGTTCTCGGCGTAGTACTCGTCCACGCAGGGTCGGCCTCTTCATTCTTCTTAGTGCGCTTATGCAGCACTGTTTGTTTCTTCGCACGTAGTAGCTCGATGAATTGTAGTACCCGTGCCGTCGCTCGAATAACTCGCATAAAGTTACTGAAGCGAGTTATGTCTGGCAGGGCCTCAGACAAGCGTGTGGCGGCGACAGTGACGAGTGTTCGCTCTTCCCCCGTGTCTTCTTCGATGATCTTCTCTTCTCGCGGCCAGTGCTCCTCCGGTAGGTATAGGAAGGCGGGGCCGCGGTACCACCGGTGACTTGAGTTGAAGTCCGAGGGCGTGTCGCGTGTCGCGTCGTCGGCTGTGTTCTCCTTTGTAGGTACCCAGCGCCACTCTTTTGTTTTCGTAGTGTCGCTTATCTCGGCTACGCGGTGTGCTACGAACGGCTTGTAGGTACGTGGGCCATTTCGTAGCCATGTGAGTACTGTTCTTGAGTCCGACCAGTACACTCGACGACTCGGCTTCAAGTCGTGTTCTTCGATGGCGGCTTGTGCGAGGCGGCATCCCAGCACGGCCGCTTGCAGTTCGAGTCGCGGGATGGAGACCACCTTGTTGAGCTGTGCGACTCTTGCTTTTCCGCTGACGAGTGACAGGTGTGTGTTTCCCTCTTGATCGATGACCCTCCAGTAGACGACAGCAGCATATGCAGACGAACTTGCGTCGACGAAGACGTGGAGCTCGCGGGTGGCCGCGCCGCTGTATGAGGCGTAGCAGCGCGGCACGGCGAGGCGTGGCAGCTGTTGCGCGTGCTCGATCCAGCTCCTCCATGCTCGTGCTTCGTTGTCTTCGAGTTGCGCGTCCCAGTCGATGCCGGAGCGCCAGACGTCCTGCAGGATGCGCTTCGCTTGCACGGTGACCGGCGTGGCGAGTCCGAGCGGGTCGTAGATCGACATGACTGTCCGCAGCGCTTCTCTCTTCGTAGGTGTGCGCTCGCCGCTCAGTATTGCCTCGGGGATGCGATGTTTGTTCAAGTTGAAGGAGAGTGTGTCGTCCTCCGGGTGCCACACCATGCCCAGCAGCTTCCCCGGGTCCAGTTGCAGCAGTCTAGGGTCTTCAGCTTCAGATGACGACAGCTGAGCGAGCACGATGCGGCTGTTCGACGTCCACTTCTGCAGGTCGTAGTTCGCGAAGTGATGTATCTTGTTGACTTCAGTGGAGATGCGCACCGCCTCTTCTTCTGTTTCGTAGCTCGCCAGGTAGTCGTCCACGTAGTGATTTCTCACCACGGCCTCGGCTGCCTCCGGGTAGATGTCCCTGTAGCGCTCGGCGTTGCTATTTTTCACGTAAATAGCCGTACACGGTGATGAAGTTGCACCGAATATGACGCTCTTCATGCGATACTCGGTAGGCGGGCCGGCGCGTCGATCTCCCCTCCATAGGAAGCGCTGCATGTCGCGATCTTCTTCTCGGATGTGAACGCGCATGAACATATCTTTTATGTCCGCGCTCACCGCCACTGCATGTTGCCGGAACCGCATGAGGACCCCCGGGAGTGACTGCAGGAGGTCTGGGCCGGGCAGCAGCATGTCGTTGAGACATGTCCCTCTCGTTCGAGCGGCGGCGTCGTGGACGATCCTCAGTTTCTCCGGCTTCTGAGGGTTGATGACAGCGAAGTGAGGCAGGTACCAGATCTTCTCGTTCTTCTCACGCGGCGCCTCCTCAGCGTAGCCGCTGTCGAGCAGCACCTGCATCTGTGCGTTGTACCGCGTCTTCATAGCTTCGTTCTTGTCCAGCTTCCTCTCGAGTAACTCGAGTCGTTTCATTGTACTCGAGTAGTTGTCTGGTGGCCGAGGGTCGTCTTCCTTCCACAGGAGGCATGTTTCGTAGCCTCCCGCCGGTAGTGCGCGCGTGTTTTCTTCTAGCTGCTTAAGCGCGCGTCGCTCGGCCTCTGTGTATGATTTCTTCTTGTCGACGCACAGCGACTCGAGTGCGAAGTGGTCCCGCATCATTTTTTCCATTGTCTCTTCTTGATGCGGCTGCACCGTGAGGTGGTGCACGCGCTGCACTGCCGGCTGTCGGTACTGCACGCCATGTAGCACCCACCCGAGCGTCGTGAGTGACGCCACAGGTTGTCCGCGCGCGCCCGACTTGAAAGCGTGCGTGAGCAGCAACTCCCAGTTATCTTGCCCGAGCAGGATGGTGGCGGCGCCTCGCTCGTAGAGGATGTCTTCTTTGATGTCCTGCAGGTGTGGGCAGCTCTCGATGATCCCCGCAGGCACCGTCTGAGGCGAGACACCGATGTCCGGCACTGTGCGCGCGCAGATGTCGACTTCGCTCGTATTGCGCCCGCAGATCTTCAAGTTGACTCGGCGCGACTCACTGGCGTCGATTTTCATGCCCGACACCCCTTCTATGTAAAAGGGTGACGGCGGTCCCGTTGCTCCGATCTGCTGCGCGACTGCTGACTCGATGAGTGTGCACGTCGACCCGTCGTCTAGTAGCGCGTAGGTGTCGAGCGACCCCTTTGGCCCGGTGACTCGTACTTGTAGTATCTTCAGGAGCCCCGTTGCACTTCTTTCTTCTCGCGCTGTTGTTACCGCTTCAGATTCTTGGACGACTTGCGTACTGGCGGTCGATGCGTAGGTACCGCCATGCAGCAGCGGATGGTGCATGTAGGTACACCCGTCCTTGTCGCACTGCTTCGGCTTGCAGGAGTGTCGGTACTTGCGGATCTTCATGCAGCGGAAACATAGTTTGTATTTCTTCGCTATGTCCCACCTCGCAGGTACTTCGGCTCGCTTCAGTGTCGGACAGGCGGCAGCTTCATGCTTCTCACCGCAGATGGGGCACGCAGGCTTCGCAGCTGTAGTTGTGTCGACGTGGTACGTGCGCGCAGTCTTCTTTGGCGCGGGCTCCCGCCGGTCACTCGCTGCGATGTCCATGGGCGCGAAGCGGCTGCACCGTGCCGCGGCCCGCTTGGCGAACTGCGTCAGCTTGACCAGGTCGGGGATGTCTTCAGGCTGCTCGGTGATGTAGGTGTAGCACTCGTTGCGCAGTGTGGCCGGCAGCTTTTCCACGACGTTGTTGACGATCTCCGCATTGTGTAGGTACTGCTCCTTCTTCAATGCCACCACTGTGGCCGTCGCGTTGGTCATCGTCGCGGCGAAGTCGCAGATGGCCTTCGGAGTGTCGACGATCTTCGGTAGTCTGCGCAGCTTCTCCATCTCGTGAATGATGAGTGCGTCCGGCCTCCCGAATTGCGCAGACAGCAGCTCCATCACTTCTTTCGTAGAGGGCGTCCCGATGAACAGGCAGTGGACGGCCTCCTTCGCTGCTCCTTTGATGGCTCTGCGCAGTCGAGACAGGTTCTCTTGCTCCGTGAGGGACTGCGCAGATTCTTCATAGGCCGCCTTGAATGGCAGCCAATCACTCGATGCCCCGCTGAACGTTGGTAGCTCGTTGACATGGCGCGGCGCGGCGACATGTTGAGGCGGCGACGGCAGCGCACGTGCAGCGAGGGCGATGGCTTCGGCTAGCTCCTTGTAGTCGAAGGCGCTCGGTCGTGGGTCGTAGCAATGCTGCACCGGACGCGGCGGCTCGTACACGTGCGGCTCTGACGTGTACGGGTTCGGTGGCAGCTGTACTCTCGGCTCGTCGGCACCCATGGGACACGGCTCACGACGTGCAGACGGCGGTGCGGCGTTCTCCAGTGCGGCTCCCGGTGGACTGGCTTCGATGCGCGGCTCTGGCATCGATGTCCGGCGTGGGAGGCCCGCTGTCGCTCCGGCGTCTTCTCTCGGCACGGCGTGATGTGGTTGCATGGTCAGCGCGAGAGTACTTTGTTGTACCCACTCGGACATGCGGACACCCCTTATGGTGGAGGTGTCGTCTTCATCTTCTTCATCGTCCGTTTCTTCTTCCAGCATGGCCACCCGTACGGCGGCTAACTCCATTTGTTTCTTCAGAAGCTCTTCCTTGGCCTTCAGCAACTCCCGGCGGCGACCCTTTGAAGACGCATTTGAACATGCGCGACGTGGCGTGTGCGGCTTGACGGGCTTCGGCGTCGCAGGGGTAGGCGCGGGGGGCGCGGGGGCAGGGACACGGGCTGTAGCGGAGGCGGGCGCCGTGACTTCTGAGGCGGCCGCAGTGCTTGATGCTTCGTTCGATGTGTCCGTGGATGCTCCCGTCGACGTGTAGGTATCCCCGCTGCTCGTGGTTGCCGTCGTCGCGGTGGCCTCAGTACCGGTGCTGTCCGTGGCACCGGCTACCGAGGCTGACTTGGAGGCGCTTCTTGTGTTCACCATGCTTGCTCTTCAATCCGGCGCTCGAATGGACCAGAAAATGTGACGCACCCCTTCGATACAGCACGTCACATTAAAATCGTTTGTAGAAATCGTTTGCGAAAATCGTTTGTGAAAATCGTTTGTGAAGCTCATCGAAGAGCAAGCAGGGATTCTTCTTTCTTCCTATTGTAGGGCAGGGCAGGTGCTTGAAATGAGAAGGCTTTTTTCTTCTATTATTAGGAGGCTTCTTTGCTTCTTGGAGGCTGCGAGCGGAATGCTCGAGGCGGCCCGGACCGCCTATATTTAAATGCGCTCTCCGCCGCGCGGGCGGTGGGAGGCGGGGCAAGAAATGCGTCGACCAATCAGAGCGCTTTGCACCATAAGCGCCCTCATTGGTACTATCTACTATCTATTATCGCGCCTAACAAGCCTCATACTTTATTTATTAATAAACAACTTATACTAGGTATATTTACAAACTATTAAAACTATTACCAGATATTATACCTACTACAAACATTAACTATGTTAGATCTTTACCTACCTATAAACATAACCAAATAAACTTTATTAAACAAACAAACAAATAATTATAAACAATTAAATCATCAACTAAACTAAACAGTCTTGAACACAACTAAAAACATAAATATTGGGTTAAAATTTAAATAAATTACCTAAATGATTTAAAATATTGGGGCTATTTGGTGTCAGCATTCTGGTAGTGGAACCTTTTCATTGCTCGCAAGTGTAGTGGATACACAAGTGTACCGGAAAAGTTGCTTTCCAAAGAGTTTTACTTGATTCTAACTTGCTGAATGTATGCTATGCAAGTAGGTAAACAAGATACAAACTTGCACAATGCAAACTTTTCAACAGAATCCAATATTATTTTATCCAATCTGGTCTCCCTGTCTGGGTACCGACATGACGTTGTTCCTGAAATTAAATAAAGGTGGCAATTGGCGGCTGAAGACACGAGGTAATAATAAGCATTTGAAGGATATCCCACACATTGTCATCCGACCCCAAACTAGACAGAGCCCGTTGTATGGGTATCAGACTTCTGATGTATATTCACAGATATAATAATTATTATATACCTACATATCAACACCCAACACCATCTACCCAACTGATTTATAATATCATAGCCTGGTATTATCAAGTCATAAAGTACTACTTCTTCTGTACTAGTAATTAATTTGTTGTGTATAAAAGTGGTTTAAAACATGGAAAATACAATATTTTCCTTGTCTTTTTGTATAAGAAAGTATTCAACAAGTATCTAAGAAACATGTTGAATATTATCACATTCTTTAGACTAAGAAGAAGTTGGCACAAGAAATGAAATTATGGTGCTTCGAATTTTCGCTAGAGCTGGGAAGTAATATACAGTTTGAACAAACCAATAGTTTGGCTACTAGAATTCAGATAAGTAGTTAGATTTATGACCAGTTTGTGACCAACTTTGGAAATGTTGCTAGAATGACGATTAATAAAATGAAATAATCTTGAAAAAATTTGATTTTGCGGAAGTAGGTATGTGCATACAATAACAACAATGAAAGAGTATAAAACAATAACAATAAAATTAAATGTAGTAAAACAATAGCAATGAAAAAGTCCCACCCTTGAAATGACTTAACGAAATTACACTATTTTTTTACATTTAATTAGGTATAATTTGAACGCATTATTTACGTTTTAGGCCGGTAGTGGCTGGATGAGGAAGGCCGAGGGCCGATCGTTGTGGCGCTCCTTGGGAGAGGCCTATCCATTTATTTCAGGCATCAATGGCCCATAGTATAAAATACACAAATACATTTTAAAATAAATCAAACAATATTAATGTCCTATGTCCAGCAGTGGATGATTATTGGCTGATTATGATGATGCTAATGATTTACGTTTTCAGTTGGTAATGTTCTGGTGCGCCATTAAAATTCGTAAGTGTATTGAGTTCTTAAAGGCTCGTTTATGATTTGTTTTATGTCACCGTGTGTGAAACAGGTTCTTAGGAGGTCGCAATACAATACGTGTTGTATATTATACTTATTAATCTATCATTAAATAAATCATAATTAACATTGTAACTATTTTAATGCAGGCAAATCAGTTCGTAAATTGTTTCTCTGGGCTCCATCGTTGACTAAATCCTAAATCCAAAGCTACATTTGCACAGCCACTGCGTACCCTGAATACAAAATACCGTTCTTTGATTTACCGATACAACTAGGATCTTAACTTTACATAATTAGATGATAAGACGAACTTGGAAAGTGAAATTCGAACTAAATCATCTTGTTTTCAACGCAGATATAAATTTTATGAATGATTAGCCAAATTTCGCTCAGTGTTCAGAGTGGGTTGTCAGAAAAATCTAAGTTAATTAACCCACTGTGTAGCCCCACGCTGCCTTCAGGCTAGATGATGATTTAGAGACAGATAGTTATGTAAAAATATTAACAACATTGATTAAATTATTAACTCGTGCAAAAAGGATGGTTAACATAACAACACGTGATAACTATAAACAGCGAAGCGATTCAGTCACTGACTGCTCAGGGTGTGCCTGACGCATACAAAGTTTAGTAAAGTTGATACGTCACTCACACCCGGTTTCACAATTAAGTTTTTGAGGTTGAGTCGTTCTCAATACTAACTTAAATTCATGCTTAGCAAATTTCTGTTTCTGAATTGAGATTTCTTATTTTTGAGTTTGTTTTGAGCAGCAGAGCCTGAGAAATCTCAAATATGACAGTTGCCAAACTTAACTTCATGCTTAGCGACAAAAATGCGTTTCAAAACACGTTTGACAGCGCTCAAACCGTACTTGCTCAAAGTTGGGTCTGTCAAATTTAAGTGACCAGTTTCGACTTAAACCATAATAAAATATTCAGAGAAGCTCATTTTAAGCATTATACGTCACTCGCCACTTAGGTAATATCATTAGCAACAAGACACACTTTCCCACAGATAGTAATAATAATAATAATAATATGTGGGGACATCTCACACACGGCCATACGACCCCAAACTAGACAGAGCCTGTCATATGGGTATCTGACAGCTGATGTAGCTACAAAAATACATAGATAGATACATATTAAATACAAAAAGGAACACCCAAGACCCGAGTACAAATATCCACATAATATTAAATTCATATTTAGTAAGAGCTAGTAATACTTTTAACCAGATGTGTAATAGTAATAGTGTGGACCTCTTTAGCAGCAGCTTATGTTCTATTAGAAAACATATTATAACTCACTTTAGTATGTAATAGATACCAAATAAATAAGTAGCATAAGTATAATCTAACTAGAATTTATTATTAGGTGAGTATGTGTTGTTACGTGTATTGTTAAATCGTCTCTATATGCGAAAACCTATAATGAGCTTTTGGTATATTTTTGTTTAAATAAGGTTAACTTGTTATTAGTATAAAGCTGTTAGTTTTTGATGCAATAAATTAAAATAAAAAATAAATAAAATTTGTATTTAAACAAATATCTGCCCCAGCCGGGATTCGAACCCGGGACCTTCGGCATAGCAGTCAGGGCCACTAACCTACACCCACACTACGCCACTCGTAGTAATTGGTGTGATCCTCTTAAGTTTTAATCTATTTCAATTAAGCCGTAGCTCAAAGGCTGATAGCATCTCAGAAACCTAATTACAATGCCAAGACTATTTCCTTGAACAATTTAACTGAGTGAAAGAATGAAATCACAGATAAGTGAATGAAAAAAAATAAATGTTTTTTAAGAGTATACAGGATGTTTTAAAAAGGTTGTAGTAAGTCGAAAGCAGATGAGTCAGGGGGTCAATCCGAATAACATTCGCTGTACGGCTTTTAAAATAGTAAAAATCTAGACAAAGATAATCATAAAACATCTTTAATCCGTGGTTTACACCGCTCAACAAAATAAAGTCATATCCATTTGGATATGTACCCTTTTTGAAACACCCTGTATAATAATTAGTCGGTAGGACTAATCAGCATATAGGCATTTACGTAATTACGGTGTTCAACCACTATTAGAAACCGCAAATTAATGCTGAATTGTGATCCTGAGGTTTCAGCCACCGCATGGGGCGAAAACGTGGCCTTATTCTCTACAGCACATGCTGAGCTGGTGCCTTTTTGACGCTCTGGACAGCAACCTTTTATGTTATCAGTAGCATTACTTTTGAACGGTTAAGCCAATTTTGATAAAATATAGCTAAGAACACTTGGGGTGACATTACATACGACTCTGAAAGACAAAACGAAAATATGTTTAGCCGTTTGGGAGCTACCCTACAGACACAAAACATACAGAGAGGTACATAGACACGTTAAACTTATAACACCACTCTTTTTCGTCGTGGTTTAAAAATAGTATCTCCTCATTTACTACAGTTTCGCGAATCTTACGACGCCCATGAGTCTAGGGAATGCAAATTTCGCGAGATTGGGGCTCCAGCGAGATCTCGCGAGATCATGAAAACAATACCGCGAGATCTCGTCAATTTCGAGATCTCGCCAGATTGGTAGTATTGTGTGTTTCAAATAATGACTATTATTAAAAAATGTCTAGAATTGGAAAAATAAAAAAGGCATTGTAAGATAAACATTTCTTTTTTCATCTCGCTCAGAAAGGCCGAGATCTCGCGAGATCTCGATCTCGAACAACGAGATTGCATTCCCTACCCATGACCTCTCTGTAATGACGTAAGAAGGGTCGATTTGTCTCCATCAAAGTCTGTTTTGACGTGAAGCGATCGAAGACTTCATTCCAGTAACGCAATGCGACTCGCTGGTGTGACGTCGGCTCGAAGTAGCTTCTAAGAAAAGCCAGCTACCAAGCCTTTTCATGGTCCTTCGAGCCGGATCCAGGTGGATGTGGTCACTGACCACACCACCCTAGTAGAGCCACTTTTTGATCAGGCGCTAGAAATCAGAGACGCCGTATTGTATTTTTTTCAAATAGGACACATAATTATATAATACATTGAGTTGCACCAAGGAACTTTAAGATAATGTTGGCATTCTTAAATGTCAAGAATTTAATATGGAGATGACGTATAATTGATGACATTACAATGTAACAGGGGTGTTAATAAACTAACGGACTATGGTGAAACTAGGGCTTAAGCTAATGTCGGCTTTAAATATATGTTTATCTCTTTCTGTCAAAAGTCAGCAACTAATCCCTGGTTATGATCTAACAGAGTATGGTGAAAGTATGCTAATAAGAGGTTTCACTCTTTAAAAATAAATATAAGGGCAAAGTTATAATTAATGTGACATCTTTAGTAGATTCCTACTTATTTGATTTCGCCACTAGAATTGGGCCTCAGCGCACTTTGTGTTATTACGATGTGACGAATTTCTTACTGAAAAAAGTTTGTTTTTTGATAGATTACGCTGTTTTTATGAGATGTCGGAAAATTTACCCTTTGATTTTAAAATTTAAATTAGAAATAAAAAGGTGAAGAGAAATGATACTGCTGAAAAAATCGCACAAACAACAAAAATTTTTGCTGTTTAAGGTTAAAGGTATGTTGTGTATATACCTACATAATATAAAATATAAACACTCACACCTTGTACTAATGTACTCCCTTGCGGGGTAGGCAGAGGTACATTGCGGCACCCACTTTTCTTCAGTGTTTATGTTAGTCCCAATGTAATAGGGGGTGGGCCTATTGCCATTTCACGGGCACATCCAAGACCCGATAACAAATATCTGAGTTTAAACAAATATCTGCCTTAGCCGGGAATCGAACCCGGGACCCTCAGCTTAGTAGTCAGGGTGACTAACCACTACGCCATTCAGTCGTTTACGCCATACATACCTACATACTTTGCAAAATATAGCAAGAGTCCTATAACGTTCGTTTTCCTTTGAAAACCAACAAATGACAGATAAAAAACATGTAAAAAGAGTACAAAATACTCACGTCTAACCTAAAATATCGCCCTTTTAGCGTATCTGGTTAAGAAGACATCCTCCGAATTCACTTTGCTGTCCAAAATAAAATCAAGTGAACCTCCTTCTATTTCCGCCCGTGGCCGTTCCGTCACGCCCACTGCCATGTTTCCGCCTTTAAGGAATAGTTGGCCACTTTTCATTGATAGGGGAAGACACTTGGACATTATTCAAACTCAAACTTCAAACTCCAAATTTTTTATTCATCGTAAAAATATAAAAATTTCTGATGAACGTAAATTTTTACAAACTACTCTCCGTTCGGATAAGTGGGGGCTCTTTCTGTCTAAGGAGAAGAACGGAGGCAAGAAACTCCTGAGCCATCTTTTCAAAAAAAGACTTAATACTAGTTAGTATACAATACTTATAAGCTTAATAATAATTATTATAATAATATGAGCCGAGCTAACTATTTATCACAGCCATGCATTAACGTCCTCTAAGTAATCATCAATTTTATAATAAGACTACCTGTTCCCGCGCGCTTCGCTTCGCCTTAAAAAGTTTTCCCGTTTGAATTCCGGGATAAAAAGTAGCCTATGTTCTTTCCCAGGGTCTAGACCGTATGTACACCAAATTTCATTCAAATCCGTTCAGTAGTTTTGGCGTGAAAGAGTAACAGACAGACAGACAGACAGACAGACACAGTTACTTTCGCATTTATAATATTAGTTAGGATTTTTTACAGAGTTTCTCTTTAATGTACACGTATTCTAAAGGTAAGCGTCCACTTATCAGTATCCTACGTAACGCGCTAAACGGATTCTCATAAATGTATGGAAAAAGCGTCCGCAATGCCAATGAAGTGGACGCACGTGTGTGAATTTCTTTGACGGTCGAATGGCGTAATGGTTAGTGGCCCTGACTGCTATGCCGAAGGTCCCGGGTTCGATTGCCGGCTGGGGCAGATATTTGTTTAAACACAGATATTTGTACTCGGGTCTTGGGTGTTGATATTTATATTTAATATGTATCTATCTATGTATTTGTGTAGATATATCAGCTGTCCGATACCCATAACACAGGCTCTGCCTAGCTTGGGGTCGGATGGCCGTGTGTGAGATGTCCCCACATATTATTATTATTATTATATTATTCAAAGAATACTGTATGCGATGCGTCCGTTGCGTATGATGCCGAAAAATGGACGCTAATAATAATAATATGTGTGAATAAATATACTTACCCCACGACTGTAATCTCTGAAAGGGTAGTCAGACAGGTGACTCGCAAATGAGCCCCTCGCTTTTCGCTTTACATTTTGTATTCACAGTGATAGGTTGCGAGCCGTATCTTAATTTTGTGAATGAGTACAATTTACAATGCACCCACTAATTAACAAATTGAATCAATTGGCTTATTATACTTTTACAATCTGTATAACACCCCTCTAATCTGAAACATTAAGTGCCAATTTCTCCATTGTCGGTTATCTAACCGACCAGGGACCGTTCATCAATTATACGTCATCTCCATATAAAATACTTGACAGATGTGTCACAAGTCAACCACTACTCCCTGGTTATGCTCTAACCGACTGGCTATGGAGGATTAAATTCTTGACAGAAGTGTCAAAAGTCAAGCAATAATCCCTGGTTATGCTCTAACCGACTATGGAGAAATTGGCACTTATTCTATCAAATAAACCAAACGTACAGTCTCCCATTCCGACCGGGGGGAGTATGTACTAGCGAGTCTGATTTTATTTCCTCACCACATGGTTCGTGGTTTCCCATCTGATCACAAATTTATTTGCTCCTATATTATTATTAGATTTACCGAGTGCTTCGCCTTAAAAACCGTAGTAGTAATTTTGGAAAATATAATTTTGTCTATGTGGTAGGTAATTCAAGATGTTAGTTCCCTGATACTAAAATTCATTAAAGTTGGTAATCAGATTAGTAGAAACCGAGTACTGAATGAAGAAACTGTGCTATGGAGAGAGCTATGCTTGGGGTTTCTCTGATGGATCGTATCAGAAATGAGGTTATCCGTCTGAGGACTAAGGTTACCGACATAGCTGTCAAAATATGCAAGCTGAAGTGGCAGTGGGCTGGTCATATCTGCCGAAGAACCGATAACCGTTGGGGTAGACGAGTTCTCGAGTGGAGACCACGAACAGGCAAACGCAGCGTGGGACGCCCTCCTGCCCGCTGGACTGACGACCTTAGGCGGGTGGCGGGTAGTGGTTGGATGAGGAAGGCCGAGGACCGAGTGTTGTGGCGCTCCTTGGGAGAGGCCTATGTCCAGCAGTGGATGATTATTGGCTGATGATGATGATGATGAGTACTGAATTGTGATGTACAGATCAAATAAGCATGTGGGGTCGCTACATGGTTAATTAAAAACTTATAATACGACTAGCTGACGTCACAGAAATGGCATTTTAACGCAGTAAGTGCCAATTTCGCCATAGTGGGTTAAAGCATAACCAGGGATTATTGCTTGACTTTTGACACTTCTGTCAAGAATTTAATATGGAGATGACGTATAATATCAACCTTTCCCTGGTTACGATCTATCCGACTATGGAGAAATTGGAGCTAAGGGTGCTTTTTCGATAGGTAGATGAACGTATAGTGGATGCGATAATAAACTTTCACCGCGATTTTGCATCTTTATGACAGCACAAAATAATATCCGTTAGAACTTCGACCCATAACAAAAATAAGATTGACGATTCGCTTTATTCGTTTGTATTTTTGGTACCTATATTGTTTCTTATTCTAGACATGATGTTTTTATTTGTTTTCGTTACCAGAAAAATAAGTATCTACCTATATATTTTCAAGATATGATTTTTATTGTAGGTAGTAAAAATCTTGCGACAGGAATAGTAATTCAAAACAAAAGGTTTTTAACCGAATTTCAGACGTGTGAGGTGAAAAATTTATGTGCATACCTTACTTAATAATAGTAATCCTAACTAATATTATAAATGCGAAAGTAACTGTGTCTGCCTGTCTGTCTGTCTGTCTGTTACTCTTTCACGCCAAAACTACTGAACGGATTTGAATGAAATTTGGTATACATACGGTCTAGACCCTGGGAAAGAACATAGGCTACTTTTTATCCCGGAATTCCCACGCGAAAACTTTTTAAGGCGAAGCGAAGCGCGCGGGAACAGCTAGTAATATTTATAATTTGACGAGCGAATGGTGTAGTGGTTAGTGACCCTGACTGCTATGCCGAAGGTTCGATTGCCGGCTGAGGCAGAAATTTGTTTAAAGACAGATATTTGTACTCGGGTCTTGGGTGTTGATATTTACATTTAGTATGTATCTGTCTATGTATTAGTGTAAATATATCAGCTGCCCGACACCCATAACACAGGTTTTGCCTAGCTTGGGGTCTGATGGCCGTGTGTCAGATTTCCTAACATATTTATTTATTTAGGTATTAAGTATTTATTTCATTCACATTTATATTTACAGGAAATCAAAAACCATGTATGTACCTACCTTCGTATTTTCCTTAGACTGATCTCACCACCCGGTCAAGCGTCGAAGCATCATAGATCAAGCAATCGTATAAATAATTCATCCCTATGACACCAGCTGGCGAATAAAGGTTACTTCCTAAAAGATATAAAAAAAACATTTAAAAACCTTTAATTACTATCTGATTATAGATTAATTTTTGTACTAATACTTTAAGAAATGTTAAAAACTTTGTGTTTATATTAAAAATATTATACTGGTTGTTCTCGCGCGCTTCGCTTCGCCTTAAAAAGTTTCCCTGAGGGAATTCTGGGATAAAATGTAGCCTATGTTCTTTCCCAAGGTCTAGACCGTATGTATACCAAATTGCATTCAAATCCGTTCAGTAGTTTTGGCGTGAAAGAGTAACAGACAGACAGACACAGTTACTTTCGCATTCATAAAATTAGTTAGGATTTTTTGTGAATATCTGTACGTTATTACTTATTATGACAAAAGTAGTTCAGAATGAAGAGCTCTGTGACCTACTTTTGAATGTGCACCTACGAAAGACTCAGCCTGTATATTCTCAGAGTATGCTTTATTGAAAACAAGCTGCTCCCGTGAGCTTCGCTTCGCCTTAAAAAGTTTTCCCGTGGGAATTCCGGGATAAAAAGTAGCCTATGTTCTTTCTCAGGGTCTAGACCATATGTATTATAAATTTCATTCAAATCCGTTCAGTAGTTTTGGCATGAAAGAGTAACAGACAGACAGACAGACACAGTTACTTTCGCATTTATAATAATAGTTAGGAAGTATTGGTCAAACAAGAAACCCCCTGCAGTTGCCCAGAAGAATTATAAACCCGTATTTATGTAAGATTCATGAGTATAATGTCTGCTTAGCCCAGAATCTGCTATACGGGAGGCGTGTCAAGTGTTTGACGATAGATTATTCAGGATTTCACACTTTCAGGTCAACTTCGAATGAAAAAGACTTTGTGAGGTAATTTTGTGCGGAGGTTCAAATGACTATTTTATTTATTTTTTGGTGTATATATACACTCAGGAGCAATGAAAAAGTTCCACATACAAAATCTCGTCACCAAATTTAATGACCCCAATTTTTTAAAACATTGAATTTAGAATTTAATCAAAACTATATGTACTTCAATATTCAGATGGCGTAAATTAAGCTTACGTCTTTTCCGTTTAATTTGTTCGTAGTAATTTGGTGCTACGCTATGTCTATTCTATTCTATTCTAGAAAGAATGGCACATGCTATATCACTGGATCTTGTTTATTACTCGTAAGTGTTGTATATTTGATTCCAACGGCGGTTTAGATACAATACCTCTACCTTAATGCCATGAAATATGCTACAAAATACAATACCCTCCTAATGATAATTGCCTGAGTGAAAATCTCGTATCTTCCCCCTAAAGGGTTAAGACATTTTCACCCTAACAAATGACTCCAAAGGATATTTCAGGAGATATGATATACTAGCTTTTTAACTCGATTTTGCTTGCATATAATATTGCAGTTGTAATTTATTAAGCAGACCCCTTAGCATGAATTTTCATCATGAACGTGACGTGAGATTACTCGATGAATTTTTTAGGGAAATTTTAGTTCTGCTACCGACCGCCAGGGGCGCTATTCATATTTTCATACAAAATTACTCGATGAATTATACTTCACGTTCACGATGAAAATTCATGCTAAGGGGTCTGTTAGTTTAATAAGGTTTAAACATAAACTAGGAGGAATTTTATTTTAACATCCCGTGAAGAGGACGATTCCCATTGGTTTCCCTTTGGGATTGATTGATTTGATAGTTATAATGTCAAACCAACACTCTATTCCTGACGCATACACAGGAAGAAAAAGAGACCCTGACCAGCCAAGGGTTTGGAGAAGGAACGGGATCACGCGTCTTAACCATACACGAAGCACAGGGATTGACGTACGAATCCATCATTATCATAAAAACAAAAGATAAAATAAAGTTGCACGATAGCATACCTCACGCAGTAGTGGCGCTGTCGAGGCACACCTCCGCCTGCACCTACTATGCGGATGACACCGAGGACGCTATCGGCAACCTCGCTAGAACGGCAATAACAGCACCGAAGAAACGGATCCTCGAGTACAACCTAAAGATGGCAATAAAAAATCGGGACAAAGAGGTCATTGCCCAGCAATCAAGGCTTTTGGCAACGCAAAATGGAGCGGAATAGGAGAATTTTGATTTTAATTTTATATTGACGGCCAAACCGTATTGCATGTATTTTATAGTTTTGTTATGTATAGTATATAGCATGTATTGTATAGTTTTGATATGTAGGTATTGTATAGTATATCATGAATTAATATTATCTGTATAAGAACTAACCAATAAAATTAAGATAGTTTTAAGAACACTGTCACACATTAACACCAGGCAAAACAACAGCGATGACAAAAGGAGTGTGTGGCCACTGACAGGCGTCTGTTAAGTTCTCTGAAGACAGCTGACACTGGCCCTACCCTTCAAATGTTTGTTGCCATTATAATTGTAAGTGTGACTGTGTGAAACAAAGGAAAAAAAAAAAAGAAAAAAAAAAACAACTGGGGGTTTTTAGTCGGTTAAAGGCCGACACTACCTGGGTCCCCTTCCCAGGTGTCTGTGTAGATTTTCCTCCAGGAGTGCAAAAAAAATAAAATAATTATTAATAATATATAGGTATATATATATAAAAGATAAAATATATATATATATTATAAGCTTCCACATTGAGTAGTGAGTAGTTAAAAGATGAAGATAAAAAACAACCAAACTCTCACAATATATTGATCTCTCAAAAAGGCACGGACATAAAGTCTGTGGAGTGATAATAAAATCTTTAAAAAAAAAAAAAAAAAAAAAGATAGTTATAATGTACCTCTGTGCTTAAAATATCTTGGGTCCAGAAGGTTCAGAATGTAACAGTTCTTCAAAAATGATATAAAATGCAGCTCCAGAATGAAAACAATGTGCCTTCAGAACCGACATCATAAGGGCTAGCATGGGGCGCAATTAAGACGTGACAAAAGTTCTCCGTCGCGCTCGCTCTTGAGGCTGCGTGATGTGATTGAGCGCGATGCAAAACTTTTGTCGCGTCTTCAATACGCCTTATGCTAGCTCTTCAGTACTACTTATTTTTTTCTAAACTATTCACTGACGAACCAACTAAACTTTAAACTTTGTGTGTATAGACTTTCGTGACAGAAAATGTCTCCAGATTTGAATACAGGAAGGGATGTCGATAAAACGTGTTATCTGTGCCGATGTTCTTACTCTATGATGATGACAGGTTCTAAGAGGAACCTTAATCTATCAGAAGCAAGGTAGATAAGTTATTTAGGTAGTAATTACTGAAAAAAGGAGTTTTTATAGTAATTAGGTGTACCTTGTGAATTATCTATCTATCTATCTATCTATCTTGTATTGTAGGACTTAGTTGAAATTAAAAGATTAAAAGATTGTAAATTTTAGTTTAACTATGAACAGAAGTACTTTTTATGCTATGTTTTATATCGAATGAAAAATATATGTTTTCTATTCTTTTATATTTTATTATATGCGTGAAAGATTGTGAGATTATAAACGTAGCACGTGCTTGATACTATTGACATGTTGTTATCTTTAACGTTTATCGATGTTCATAGTATTGCAAATTGTAGTGACTTTGAAAATCGGAGTTAAACAATAAGATTTTAAAAAATATTTATAGGTACAATGTGTTGCAAATATAAATGGCTAAAAAGTGGTTGGTCTCAGGGGGTCATCCAGCAAAACTTCTTTTCAAGGACTTTTGAAAATACGCAAAAAAATAAAGTTCTCCAAAGAATAAAAACAAAAGTCACGTGACCAACAATGTTTCTATGAAGAAGTTTTTTATAGGTGGATTTCCGTCATAGTACTAAAGTTGTTCAGAATGACTACCTGAATCACTTCCTTTTTGCTTAGTATACTAACCACTTTTGTAACACTCTGTATTGTATATTACTAGGTGTTCCCGCGAGCTTCGCTTCGCCTTACAAAAGTTTTCCCGTGGGAATACTGCGATAAAAAGTAGCCTTTGTTCTTTCCCAGGGTCTAGACCGTATGTATACCAAATTTCATTCAAATCCGTTCAGTAGTTTTGGCGTGAAAGAGTAACAGACAGACAGACACAGTTACTTTCGCATTTATAATATTATATAAAGTTAGGATACATTCCGGAGATCCTTGGACAGACAGCGACTGACGCTGTTCTGACTGGCCCATCCCTTCTACAGCTGTCTCGCTCTCGTGTTTATCACCGACATGATAAGAAGAAGAACGCATGTAAGATTGTAGCAGCAACTATGATACTGACGTCTACGAGATATGCACTGATTATGTATCAACTTATCTGTTAGACTGCGCTCCCAATAGGCAAACCGTTTGCGTATAGCAGTCCATTGCTGGACGTAGGGCACCTTTTGGCCAGTCCCCATCTAGCCGAAGGGCGTTCTACGTTTGCCTAGTCACGGTCTCCACTCCAAAACAAGTTTACCGCACCCAAAACATCGGTTATCAGTTCTTCGACAGATGTGACCAGCCCACTGCCACTTCTGCTTACTAACACGGTGAGCTATGTATGTCGGTAGCTCTTTCTATAGCTCGCTGACTTTCAGTTTGTGGGCCAGTCCCACTGTCCACGTTTCAGCCGCGTAGGTCATAGGCGTACGTAACGTAGCAAATTGCGTTGAGTGAGCACAAAACTGTCAAACTTTGAACGCTCGACATACTAAACCGATACGCCGCTAACTCAGTTGGAGATAAACAGTTTGGCTACTGGGAACGTTATATATTATGGAGTGCAAAATTGAAACACTTTAGGAATAAATCTTGCCAACATAAGCGAGTTGGTGATGAGATAATATTACAATGTGTCACGTTTCTTCTAATAGTACTTCTGGGGGATGATAGTTTCAATATTATAATTTAATTAAGTTTTTTTGTTGTAGTGATTGGTGACTAAATTGTTCAAAATGAATAAAATTGGTGAGCGTATTATGATAAAAGAAACTTAGTACTTATATTAATAGCCGGAAATATCATGAATACTTACATGATAAAATTTGCCTATGTTGTACTTGTTAATTCAACGTGCGAGAAAGAATTTAATATTTTATTTTGAAATTGTATTGGATTTTTTCATACAGACAAGTGGATTATTTTGTGAAACTTATGTTTTGGAAAGTGGTGTTTTGGGAAAATGGCTAACCCATTCCGAAAGGACAATAATAAATAATAAACTTTTTTACGTGTTGGACCTTGTAGTTTCTGTAGCAAAGTTAGCTTTTAGGCCTCTATCTATATTATTCAATCCCATAACACCTATCTCAGGCTATTTTGCTTCAGTTTCTACCCTGAAAGCCTTTTTCTGATTAGATTACCTATTAAGAAAAATTTACTAGAATCCTACTTAAGTACATTACAATTTAAAAACGCATTTCTTTTTTCATTTAAATCATATTGATTTATGTTGATTTCAGCAAGGATACCGACACGCTACGCCATAGCAATAATGATTTACATGAGCGTCTTGGTATGCTACGCTATGAGGGTCAACTTGAGTGTAAATATTATTGAGATGGTACCAGTTGTCGCTAATGGTACCAACGCTGAGGTAAGTACTTAGGTTCCTGCCAGTGTACCTAGAGGGTTACTCTATACTGACGAAAAACGAACGAACAGAATCTGTCGTGCAATCGGCACGTTTAATACAACGAGATAGAGTCGTGGCTCACGCAGCAGAGCGCTGCGAAACTTAGTTTTCAGTCAAATAGCCCCCAGAGATGTGCTTTGCAGCGATGATGTGAAAGAAATCCATTCTAACTAGTGGTATGTAGAGCAATGAAATAAAAAAATATGATTTATTTAAGGTAACAACAAAAATATTTCAAGTAAGAGGTTCCAATTAAAAGAAGGAACTTTATTTTCAGATAAAAGAAACGCTTGGTTGGTCTGCCTACGAACGAGCAACAGTTTTAGGAGGATATTCCTGGGGTTTTATCGCATCTAACATTCTAGGTGGACTTGTAGTTCAAAAACTGGGTCCAAGAAACACTATACTACTGAGTCAGCTGGGATCAGCAATACTTACCTTTTTAAGTCCATTGTTTGCCAAGATCAGCTTTCTTGCCTTGACAATAACAAGAATCGTGCTTGGGTTTCTAAGTGTAAGTGTACTTATGTTCTTTAAAGCTATATTGCACGCTGGGTCACTTTGAGCCCATAATATTTATTATAGAATAATTACTTATACCTATTTAAAAAGTAAAAGTAAGTAAAGTAAAAATGTTTATTTCCTTTAAAAATATACAAGAGATGGTGAATGTACTGACCCCCACACTAGGCAATGCCTGTCCCGTGGAGGATAGAGATAATAATTAACCCATTTAAATACGGCTTTACAAGAACATAAAACTTATACAGTGCAATCTTGGATAAATTTGATATATGTTAGAAAATAAAATCAAAAAGTGTGTTTGTGTGTGTGTGTGTGTGTGTGTTTGTGAGTTATGGTGTGTTTGTGTGTTTAGATTACTTTACAAGGAGTGCCAGAAAGTGTGTATGTGGTAAGTGCCAGGAGGTGTGCTGAAATGTGCGCTATTTTAACTGTTTTAATAGACTTTCTGATTCCTCATAGGTCCAGCTATTTAATAACATAACATAACCAGAACAACCATTGTAAATATAATTATTATCTTAAAATAATTAATAACAACGTAGGAACCAATACAAGTCCCTGGGGAACACCTTGTAAAATTTGCCGTTATTTTAATATTTTCCAGGGTTTTATTTTTCCTGCCATTGCAGGATTGATTGCTAACTGGGCTGTTCCAAACGAGAGAGGAAAATTTTCAGCAGCTGTTATTGGAGGGACCATTGGTACTGTGGTCGCGTGGTCTACCCTTGGTGTAATTATTGAGAACTACGGATGGGAGTGGGGGTTCTACTCGTTTGGAATTGTCGGAGTGATATTCTGCTTGCCGTGGGCTTACATAGTATATGATACTCCTTATAACCATCCACGGATCGAAGAAGCAGAAAAACTGTATATCCAGGATGGTATACCGAAAAATAACACGGCTAAAGTAATTTCACATTTGTTCACATTGTTTTTTAACACTGTCTTTATAAAATGTTGATATTGTATACTTACCTAATATATAATTATTATCATAGCTTGAATATTTTCTACTAACGTTTAGTTTATTTTTTACAGCCTCTACCACCATATTGGCGAATTCTTACTAATGTGCCTTGTTTGGCTATAATCATACTTGCATTTGGAAATAGCTGGGGAGTTTACTTTATTCAAAACGCTGCACCATTGTTTATATCAAACGTATTGCAATACAAACTGGGCGGAACAGGACTCGTTTCATCTTTAACATACATTATGAGAAGTATAGCTGCTTTCCTATTTGGTATAATTGGAGATTTCATTTTGAGAAGAAAAATTATGTCAGTGAATACGCTAAGAAAATCTTCGGTAACCTTTTCGCATGTATTACCTGGATTATTGTTATTAGCATTAACTACAACTTCAGATCCGCTGGTAGCTGTAACTTTGATGATCACTTCTATAGGTTTTAATGGGTCTGCAGTCCTGAATGTTACAGTCAACTGTTATGATTTGACGCCAAATTTTGCTCCAGCTACTTTTGGATTGGCTACAGGTATTGGTGCTATTTCTGGAATTTTAACACCGCTAGTAGTCGCTCATTTCACCAAAGAAGATGAGGTAAGCTCTGGGTATATTTTCCGGCTTTATCATTATCCGCCTTTTATAAAGAAGTTTTTTTTTATACACTCACGGGCAATCAAATAGTTCCACTCACAAAATGCCGACACTAAACGACCCCAATTCTTTCAACAAAATATTATTGTTTTTAGTTGGTAGTATCCTAATGCTCTGTTAAATGTACTTAAATGTTGCAGAAACCGTCATTAAGCTAGTCTTTTTCGTTAAGGAGTAATTTGGTGCTTTTCTAAGTGGAACCTTTTCATTGCCCCTAAGTGTATATTTAAAATTATTTTATATTCTTTTCAGACTAGTTTGGATAGCTGGAAACCAGTGTTTTACATTGGATCAGGAATATACGTGTTTTCTGCAATAATTTACGTTTTGTTTGGCTCAACTAAAGTTCAAGCGCTGAATGAAGTGAAAAACGAAGAGTACACAGACAAAAAGACAGAAAAAGTTTAGAAAAATAAAAGTTAAAATTTATAGTTTAAGTATATTTAGTTTTTAATTAGCCATGACTCAGTGTTTTTTTTACTGATTCTGATTGATGTAGGCTGGGTTTAATTTTAACCCCCTATTTATATTTAATTATTAGGTACAAGAAATCGTTTATTTGCAAACATTACAGACACAGTTTAAATATCAGCTATCATAATTTATCGATTTCCATCAGTAAAAATATACTGATATTAACGACTGTTTGATAAGAAATTACTCCAAGTGTTATATAATAGAACTTAGGTAGGTACTTAGGTACTGTGATCAAAATTTATCATATAAACGAAAGGCCAACAACAAACTCGATAAAAGTATCAATATGATGAATTGATGATAATTACAACAAATTATAATAACCATGCAATTTACTTATATTTTTATTCGACTATAAACTATTTGAGACAGATAAAAAAAAATATGCCTACAAGCTCAGCATGTGCTGTACAACTAAAGTATTATGCATTCTCGGTCCTCTCTCATGGTTAAGTTAACCAATAGGTGGCGGAGAACAATACTAAGAATAGTAAGGTCACCAATTTATAACATAAACATTATTCATAATGCCTACTTACTAGTACTACTAGGCAATTAACTTGCAGATTATTGCTTCATTTTTGCCGCTCAATAAGAAAGAAAGGATGTTTTTATATAAATATAGCGGAATCTTAGATGGTAACCGACTATCTTGAAAGATTTAATACGATAAATATCGCTTACAAGATTTCAATCTTAAATATTACAGGGTAGAATTTAATAAGTGAACTTCCCAGAGGCAATTAGATATATATAACCAACTTTGAAAGAAAAAAGCTATATATTATAATGTTCACTAAGTACAATAAGTTTAAGGTATATTTTAATTTAACTCTTGAAAGGACATCATAAGTAGCTATACATTTTTATACATTATCAAACTAACAAACCAATGGTTGAATTTATGAAAATATAGCTTGTGAGTTTTATAACAGGCAAAAGTTTCTCAGTGTGCTGTTTAAGTATATTGACCTGCCTTTAAGATGTTCACTGAAAAATACCATCCTTTTTACCCATTTGCGTAACGAATGACTTTTAAAATTACGCATTTTAGTCGACGTTGGTGGGCGCAATATAATCGCAGTGTCTTGGTATTTTTTTATCTTATTTATATTTGTGAAAACAGGCATACACCAAATTGTTCAAAATGCATTGCGGTAAGTGAGATAACATATATTTTTATAGAATACGGCGTAAGCAGTTGGCCCACCAGTATCATCCTCAAAGACCTTCATCATGGATGAATAAGGCAGAGGACAACTTAATGTGGTTCTCCTTGGGAGGGGCCTATGTCCACTGGACGTTGTCCACCATTGGGCCACGGGCCGGGTCGTTGATGGATGCTCATGACGTTATAAGGTAGATAGTTTATACACTTCACATCTACAGATCTCTAAAACGAAACAACATCTAGAGACAGTCATTAAGCCTAACCAGAGTCCTTCGGGCAGCTTGAAAACATCGCTCTTGCTTAATTGTAAGGAGACCCGTGCCGGGTTGTGACGACGCGATGGGCTGTGATGATGAAGTAACTATTTTCTTACTCTACAATATTATTTCAGGAAGCATACCAACACGCTACTCCATAGGAATAATGATCTACATGTGTGTGCTGGTCTCGTACACCATGCGAGTCAACTTGAGCGTCAACATTGTCGAAATGGTACCAGTTGTCGCGAATGGTACCGATACTGAGGTAAGTATCATTGTCATCATAATACCGGTATACTCTATAGGAAACATAGTAAGTGCCTAACATAAACATTTTGCTTACTATCAAACTCTGTTTATAGACTATAATAGTTAAATTTAGATGCTTGTGAATGTTTAGTTTTATCTAAAGTAAACGTGAATGTAAGTAAGTAAATTCGAATTTATTCAAATTATCATCTCCATTTTAGCCAGCAATTTAGAACTAGACACCAATGATATTTAAAAACAATAGTAATTTTAACTACGTAATATTATAGACTAATAGTAGTCTTCCAATTCCAGGAAAAAGAAACGCTGGGATGGAGTGCCTACGAACGGGCGACAGTGCTAGGAGGATATTCTTGGGGTTACATTGCTTCCAACATTTTGGGTGGATTAGTGGTTCAGAAATTGGGTCCAAGAAATACAGTCATACTGGGTCAACTGGGAGCATCAATACTCACATTTCTGTGTCCATATTTTGCAAAAATTAGCTTTCTTGCTATGACAATAGCAAGAATTGCGCTTGGTTTTTTAAGTGTAAGTGGGTACCTATTTTGATATTTTTTTTACTATTACTTTGTTTTTTGAGCCAATTTGATTTTCCACTGCTGGGAATAATATATCTACATTAAATTTTATGACTATTTTTTCACAATTGGATAAGATATTATAATATCATGACAAATAATACACCTCCTCGTGGAACGCCTTGTATACTTAAGCGTTATTTCAATATTTTTCAGGGCTTTCTTTTTCCCGCTGCCACAGGTTTGATTGCGAACTGGGCTGTACCTAACGAGAGAGGAAAGTTCACATCAGCCATGATTGGAGGCACCATCGGTACAGTAGTGGCGTGGTCCTCACTTGGAGTACTTATTGAGAACTACGGCTGGGAGTGGGGGTTCTACTCGTTCGCAATTGTTGGAGTTATATTCTGTTTGCCGTGGGCGTATATAGTCTATGACAATCCTTATGACCACCCGAGGATAGAAGAAACTGAGAGGCAATTCATAAGTGATGGTATCCCGAAAAATGATAGACCTAAAGTAATTTCCCTATTTGTTTTTAACTTACAACAGTTACAACTGACATTCCATATATATTTTTGAGTTTTATCGGATTTATTAACGGTATTTTTTATTGTTACAGCCAATACCTCCATTTCTGCGCATCGTTACCAACATACCTTGGTTGGCTGGAACCATTCTCTTATTTGGCAACAGCTGGGGAATCTATTTCATCCAAAATGCTACCCCAATGTTTATAGCAAACGTATTGCAATACAAACTGGGTTCAACTGGGCTAATTTCGTCTCTCACATACATCATAAGAAGTTTTGCTAATCTCATGTTTGGATTCTTTGGTGATTTTCTGTTAACAAGAAAGATAATGTCAGTGAACACACTTCGAAAATCTTTTGTAATGTTTTCACATGTATTGCCCGGATTGATGTTGTTAGGATTAACTACTACTTCAAATCCTACCATAGCATTAACTTTGATGATAGCGTCAATTAGTTTGAATGGCTCTGCGGTGTTGACTTCTGCCGTAAACTGTCATGATTTGACACCAAATTTCGCTGCCACAGTATTTGGCATGGGCAACGGTATCGGCGCAATCGCTGGCATTTTGACACCGTTAGTGGTCGCACATTTCACAAAGGACGACGAGGTAAGATTTCAATAATCTGTATAATCTCCCTGTAGGTGGTACGTAGTTCAATAGGCTTTTTGATCCTGATCGGACCACTTTTTTTCCGATCCGTGGTCAATTCAAACTTCACATGATTCAATTAGAAGCATGGTTTGAAGATTCTACCACGACTAGGAGTATTATGCTTGTTAGAATAAGTTTGTGTCAGACAGGAATATTATATTTTTACTTTATACTCCTATTAATTTTTTTTTCATTTATTTGCAGACCAGTTTGGAGAGCTGGAAGCCAGTGTTTTACATAGGATCAGGAATGTACGTGCTATCTGCAATCATCTTCATTTTGTTTGGTTCAACGAAAGTTCAAGCGTTTAATGAAATAACCTATCATGACAATCCGGAGGAAGCGAAAGAAAAAAAACAAGACAAATAAAAAAGTATTATTCAAAACTGTTTTTTATCAAAATTTTATAGGAATTTGAATTTGAAGTGAATTATTTATAAACTTTTGCTTTGAGAATCATGTAATGAGAAAGCTATACAACAGTTAGCTATTTATTATTATTATTTAACTCTTTATTGTACAAATATTACAATTAAAAGTACAAAGGGTGGACTTAACGCTAAAAGCATTTAGTAGATGTTAGATATTTGGAGTGTACCAAAGGAGCTTTCTGTGACGTATCTTGTCCATTATATACCTACGTCCAGTGCACCCGAATTAAACTGGCTAATCCTTACAGCTAACAAACCCTAGGACAGTTCTTGTGTTTGACACCGATACGATAAGATACGACACTAAAAACACCTGAATAACAGCACTAAATAAATAAATATGTGGGGACATCTTACACACGGTTATCCGACCCCAAGCTAGGCAGAACCTGTGTTATGGGCACGTTATGGGTGTGGGACAGCTGATATATCTACACAAATACATAGATAGATACATACCTACTAAATATAAATATCAACACCCAAGACCCGAGTACAAATATATTCTGTCTTTAAGGCGGGCTCCACACGTTGGTCCCAACGCTCATACCAACGTTGGACTGCAAATTGGGTGAGGCGTGCATACGTTGGCTAATAAACTAGTTCTGTCCTGGCAGGGCCAACGTGAAGATGTCCAATATGTTATATGAAATAAAAGACAATACAATATAGAAATGTTAATTGCTCTGAGCGCTTTTACAGTACTTATTCTGTTGTATGCTGAGCTATGCATCAGCTATTTTTTTTATTTTTTTTTATGTTACTTTCAAGTTGTGTCCCATATTGGGTGTTGATATTACTTAAATTTATATTTAGTATGTAACTATGTATTTATGTACATATATCAGCTGTCTGACACCCATAACAAAGGTTCTGCCTAGCTAGGGGTCGGATGGCCGTGTGTCAAACTCAAACTCAACTCAAACTCAAACTCAAATTTTTTTTATTCATCGTACAAATATAAAATTTTCTGATGAACGTCAATTTTTACAAATTACTCTCCGTTCGGATAAGGGGGGGCTCTTTCTGTCTAAGGAGAAGAACGGAGGCAAGAAACTCCTGAGCCATCTTTTCAAAAAAAAAGACTTAAAACTAGTTGGTATACAATACATATAAGCTTAATAATTATTATTATAATAATATGAGCAGAGCTAACTACTTATCACAGCCATGCATTAACGTCCTCTAAGTAATCATCAATTTTATAATAAGCTTTTTTACTGAGTTTCTCTTTAATGTAACACTTAAACTTATTCTCTGGCATTTGAGCAACTTCTGCTGGAAGCTTATTATAAAATCTAATACAGTACCCTAAAAACGATTTATTAACTTTCGCCAGACGCATCGCTGGAAAAGCCAGCTTATGCTTGTTCCTAGTATTAATGTCATGATTACTGCCAATTGTATCAAAAGTTGAAATATTCTTTCGTACATACATTAAATTGGAAAAAATGAACTGACATGGAACTGTAAGGATGTTAATTTCTTTAAATAGTTCTCTCAATGAATCACTGGAACCAAGTTTGTATATAGAGCGGATGGCTCTTTTCTGTAATACAATGTGTGAGATGTCCCCACATATTTATTTATATTATTGGATGTGCTTTCAATTAATTCTGTAACTTTTTCACGATTTCGATGATGAGGAAGCCATTTTCGGTCAACGTCCGCGTTGCGTGTTGCAACAGCACTGAGCAAAGCGCCAACGTGTGGGCGTGATTGCCAGCGTTGGCGCAGATTCCTTTGATAAAACCGACACGAGCCGGCCAACTACCAACACTCGCCCTAACGTTGGGGCCAATGCAATTTTCTAGATCCATACGTTGGACGAGTAGCGTTGGGACCTGCGTGGGGCCAACATATGGAGCCGGCGTTAAACAAATATCTGCCCCAGCCGGGAATCGAACTCGAGACCTTCAGCATAGCAGTCAGGGTCACTAACCACTATGTAAATCTTATCATAGTAATCAACATAGCGTAAACTCAGCTTGCGTAATAGAAGAATGCACCTATCTAAATGGATCAGCAAGTATGCAGATTTTACGATAGCATAAAATCAATATTATTATTCTTATCATATATCTACGAACACGTACGAACTAAGTGGCTACTTAGTGGTGTGACTTTAAACGCGGGTGGTCGAGAGTGTTGCCCTGTAGCTATCCAAATCTTAGTCACATTACAAGACAATGACACGACACACTAATAATTTAAAATTGTCTAAGGTCCGTTTTATATCCCAGATACCTACAAAATTGACAGATGCTAAACGGTTCATCAACAGTCGATTGGCCCGCGTAAGTGACGTATCATTCTATTGGCGGGACAATCGACTGTTGATGAACCATTCGGAATCAATCCATTTAGTATCTGAGATTAAAAATAGTCTTTACGTAGCAAGAAATAAAAAACGTGCGTGTAAGTTTTCATGAAATGTTTAGAAAGCTTATCAATATGATCAGAAAATATCCAGCGCAATCGGATTTTTTGTTCTATTCAGCACGTTTCGTTAATAAATATCAGATAAGATAAACACCAGATTTTCTATGATTATTTTTATCTATATTATTATTATGTAAATTAGTATTAGGTAACTATCAATTTTGGAAACATAACCATTGTAGAGGTTGTTAGAGTAAATTGTATTGGTACTAAAGAAATTAGACCGGTTGTACTTAAAAATATTATTCATCTTCATTCGATTTCAAACCATAGTCTAGTATTGTTTGAGATAAAATAATCATAAAATTATTTATAATGTCTTGCTGTGGTGAGTTTAGACTTTTTTATTTTTAGAGTTAAATTTTTAAGAAGTTCTATGTTTTTTGTTTGATGGAACAGTGCATCTTTGAGACCTTTCTAATCCATAATATTATTTCAGAAAAGATACCAACTCGGTATACGATAGGTGTTATGATCTACATGTGTGTGCTAGTCAGTTTCACTTTGCAAGTGAACTTGAGTGTCAACATTGTTGACATGGTACCAGTTGTCGTGAATGGTACAGAAACTGTGGTGAGTCTTCATCAAGTAGTTACTACTTGATGAACTTAACACTTACAGCTAATAATGTTGAATTCCTTAAAATTGTATGAAAGTAACCTGTCGATATATCGATGGATGGAGTGATTGAAAATGGCAGTTCGTGAGGGTATGTGGCTACGATAACTTAGAAGTCTTAGAACCATGTAGATAAATAATTAAAGCACTCTTTTCAGGAAAAGGAAACGCTTGGATGGTCAGCATATGAACGAGCATTAGTTCTAGGAGGTTATTCCTGGGGATACATTGTAGCCAACATTATGGGTGGACTTGTGGTTCAAAAACTAGGCCCACGAAACACAGTCATTTTGGGTCAGCTGGGATCTGCTATTCTTACATTTTTGAGTCCCTTATTTGCCAAAATGAGCTTCATTGCCTTGACAATAACGAGAATTGCTCTTGGTTTTCTTAGTGTAAGTATTTACGTTTTACTTTCCCTGTTACTGTTAAATTACTAGAATATTAGAAAACAAATAGTTTCGTTTTCAAGGTTTAGTTTTATCTATTCTAATACCTTATCTTTTGCCTGTAACTGTCGTAGGGAATATTATTATGACTGATTAAATTTGCATAAAAGATTAATGGCATTTCTTTTTCATATTCTAATAAATAAAATACAAAGCGTAGGGGAAAATACACCTCCCTGAGGGACGCCTTTAGTAATTCAACGTTGTTTCCAAATTTTCCAGGGTTTTCTTATTCCTGCTGTCACTGGATTGATTGCAAATTGGGCTGTTCCGAACGAGAGAGGAAAGTTCACATCAGCCATGATCGGAGGCACCATCGGTACTATGGTGGCGTGGTCAATACTCGGTGTTCTTATTGAGAGTTACGGCTGGGAATGGGGATTTTATTTTTTCGCAATCACTGCTGTATTATTCTGTTTGCCGTGGCTTTACATTGTATACGATACTCCAGATGAACATCCAAGGATTGAAAAATCTGAAAAGCAGTTTATTATCGACGGAATTCAGAAAAACGACAGGACGAAAGTGATTACCTACCTTTTTTATGAATTGCATTCCATTTTAGGTTAGACCATCCACTAACTTTGATTTTGTTTTTGCAGCTAATACCGCCATATTTTCGGATTGTGACCAACGTGCCTTGGATAGCTGGAGCCATTCTAGCATTTGGCAATAACTGGGGCATTTTCTTCATCTTAAACTCTGCCCCAACATTTATAGCAAATGTATTGAAGTACAACTTAGGTTCAACAGGACTTCTTTCTTCTATCACATACATTGTGCGAAGTTGTACAGCTATCCTATTCGGTATAATTGGCGACTTCATTCTAAGAAGAAAAATACTGTCAGTCAACACACTGCGAAAATCTTTTGTCACATTCTCACATATATTGCCAGGGTTACTGTTATTAGCTTTGACGACAACTTCAAATCCTATTGTAGCTTTGACTTTGATGATAATTTCAATTGGTTTAAATGGATCTTCAGTGTTGACGTCTGCAATAAACTGTCATGATTTGACTCCGAATTATGCTTCCACTGCGTTTGGACTTACAAATGGTCTCGCTTCAGTTTCTGGTATTTTGTCACCATTGGTGGTCGCACATTTCACTGAACAAGATGAAGTAAGTTGAATAAATACGTTTTAAATTCATTTATATGATATAATCTGTAGAAATTCTTTAAAGTAAATATATATTGCCTTAATTAATTTAAAAGTTTATTTTTCTTTGCATGTTAATGAAACGATTATTTTTCATTAGTATTTATTAAAACTTCAACACTTATCTTTATTTTTAGATTTTTATAATTTTATCTAGATTTTTATAATTTCAAGAATCCTTTCTTTTTTTTCAGACGAATTTGGAAAGATGGAGGCCAGTGTTTTACATCGGATCGGGTATATACGTGCTCTCTGCAATAATTTTTGTTGTTTTTGGCTCAACACAAGTTCAAGCTTTTAATAGAATAGAGGACGAAAATTTGGAAGACGCAACATTAAAAAACCAAGAAAAATATACGATTGCGACAGTACAAAATTAATTAATATTTTTGTTTCTTATTCAAGTGCCCTTTATGAAGTATTTCCAAAGTAAAAAATATCGTAAGAAGCGTTTAAATGACAAAATATTTAGCTATCCAGACAATTTGTAAGTTCCTAATGTATTTACATTGTTAAATAATGCAAGTAACGTTTATTTCATCAGATAGGTACCCTGTATACCCAAAAAAGTTGACTGATCCCAATTCTTATAACGAATGTTCGTGTCATCTCATTCCTCCTAACATATTCCTTCTCTTTCTAACACCAGCTAGACATTTCTGCATAGAATCGCTTTGATTAATGCCCAAACTGTTTCTAGGTCCGCTAGACCAGTCAATTCGATGACCTAACCATTATCCTAATCCAACCTAACGTGACCCTTAACGACCTTTATTTAAATCCCAATCTCGATTGACTTGCGAAGCTAGAGATAGACAATATCCATGGTGGTCGATTGAAGGGATTTAGTCTTTATTTCGTGAGTAGCAGGTTCCCGTTTCTAGTGTTTCCGGTCAGTTTTTGTCGAGTCAGATACGACTGGCTCTTTCCTTTATTTATAGGAACGCAGATGCAGTGACTTTGATATATTTGGGGGCATTCGGCCGACTCCAGTTTAGATACTATTGGAAAGTTCAGCTACCGTTTTGACAATACAATATAACTGACATCGCAGATTCCATGATTTGAATTCGTAGATGGATTTAAACGTATATTTTATACGAGTAATCCATAACATATAGAATGATGCTGTGTGACACCAGCTGCTGCTTCACGGGTTTGTTATCGACGTCGATAAACTCGTAAATGCGCGTTCCACCAATCAAAGCTCCGTATTTATGGCGATTCGTGATAAGTATAGTAACGTTTATCTGCGTCCATAATGAACCCGTGTAGTGGCAGCTGCCTTCGAGACGATGCCATATTTTATTTAAAAATTTCTTTATAAGTAATTTAAACCTACCTAGGGCGCTAAAAAGATGCAAACACTGTAGTTACGGTTCACTATAATTATTTTGGTATCACTCTACCTAATTTATGTTTACAATGAATCTGACGTTAGATTAACTCTCGATTAATCCGTGGATCGATCGTTCAATAAGTTGTCTGTCTGGTCGCTTTCTACGAAAGGGTACAAAATTACTTACCCAAGAGTTTTGGTGCTTATGAGAGGGGTTTTCAGATTCAGGAATCCGTTGAGTCTAGACTTCTTCTCCCCTCCACCGTCAGAGCCTGACGACTGGTCTATCCTGAAGACAAAATACAATACAATCAATATACAGCATTATATTAAATTACAAAGTAAAAGCAAAATAGAATCTCTTTCAGGCAATCTTTGCGTTGATGAAATACTTGTAGATTAATTACATATTTATTTCTATTCTATACTTGTTTTGTATGGCACTACAAACAAACTTATTGGATTTGTAAGCTGACATATTTTTTTTTAATAAATATAATAATTAGGAAAATTGTATGCCATCTGCACTACTTTACAGGAACTTTTTTGAAAACTGTGCAATAACATACAACTTATGCCATCTACACAATTTTTCCAGAACTTTTTGGTCTCCAGTTTAGGGCAGCTGGACCTCTAACCGTAGTTTGGTTCCCGAAGCTTATTTTCAGTGAACGTTTTAGTTACACTGTTTTCGTCTAGATGGCGTTAATGTTATTTTTGTGGCATCTTTGTTTCCTCTGCAAAAGGGTGTCTGAATCCTCGATGTAAACTTGAATTAGCGTTAGCTCATGTGATTATAAATGTCTATACAATTAACAACTTGTTATTTCCATCGCTCCACGTCTAACGCGGACTCGGTTCACCAACTATTTCGTGTATAAAAAATCTCAAGATTATTTTACAATTTCAAAAACGGCTAAGTATTTTTTATGGAGTTGTTATTAGCGCAGCAGAGCTACTAAAAATACTTTTTCGTAATCTAGATGGACCGCCTCAACCGAATTTCTAGTACACCCCGTGCATTCAATGCATACTGAGCCGCGAGCACAGGATTCGAAACCTCCATTTACGTTGCGTATCGTCAAATGTCACTGTCAAAATGTAAGGCAAATTTGTTAGTTCCAAAAGTGGCATTTGTTATTTTTCCATTATGTTTGTGTAGATTGGAAAATAGTATCGAATCCTGTGCTCGTGGCTCTGCATTACATTGTTGCTACGCCGTGCTACAGTCTGCAGCTGCTACGAAAGCTGTAGCATATGTGCTACGAAAACTCGTAGCACGCTCGTAGCAAATTTTAGATGGATGTGAGAAAAATAGTAATAGATTTTGTTGTTTTGTTTTGAAATACCGATTTTATTGTATCTACAGGATGTTGCAAAAAGGGTAGGCGAATTTTTTAATTCTGAATTCAGTTTCGGGCTTAGAAAAATAATATGCTGCACATGCTGGTTTGGCTTAGCATACCCTTTTTGCAACACCCTGTATAAAGTTAAAGCTTGATGAAAAAACGTAAAAGATACTAACTACAAAATACAAATTGAGCTGGCTTTGCGGTTATCCCTCAATTTCTGTTTGATTACATTTTTTTTCGGGAAACATACAGTTTATAATTTATTCGTAGTAATTAATATGGGTTGTGCAAAGTTACAGGAAGTTTTATATCATTCAGATCATTAAAAGAAAGTAAATAAAATTAACATCAATATGCAATATTGTGCGATATTAATAATGAAGTAAATAGAGATTATTATTTTGGACAGTGTTTTACAACTAGCTGGTCCCGCGAGCTTCGCTTCGCCTTGATAAAATGCCCGTGAGAATTCCGGGATAAAAAGTAGCCTATGTTCTTTCTCAGGGTCTAGACCATATGTATACCAAATTTCATTCAAATCCGTTCAGTAGTTTTGGCTTGAAAGAGTAATAGACAGACAGACAGACACAGTTACTTTTGCATTTATAACATTATAAAGTTAGTACGAGTATAGTTAGGATGTGTACACTTGTTTGGGCCGATACTTACGATACGAATAGGTGGACGGTTACCTTTAGTGTTCTATCTTGAACTATTATTATTAATCTTTAATAACATCGTTAACGTTATATTAGTTCCGTAGCAGGCAGGAATTTGTCCAATCGATATTTTACCTGGCTTCACTTAATTAATAGTTAACGGGGGTCGGATATTCAACAATCAATTAAATATAAAAAGTGTTATAAAAACGTCCGATAACCTATACTTTTCGGTGTACGTTCTAAAAGTGAAAACTACCGGAAGTTATTGTTAATTTGGGTGTTTTGTTCGGTTCGGTATAAGAACTTTTCAATTAGGTTATAATATAGTTAGTTGAATGCAAACGCACTAGTGGTTGTCACCGATAATGCTTGAATTATTGTAATACGTGCACCACGTGCTCTTACGGTGGTGGAAAACCTCGTGAGGAAACCTGCATATCTAGATTCTAGATGTGTATCCTAAGTGCATTGTTCTTATTCCAAAACGGCGATATGGTTCGCAACCTATCACGTGAGTACAAATGTGCTGCGAAAAGTGGGTGGCTCACTTGTGAGCCACCGCTGACACGCCTTCGGACAGACTGGCTTCAATGACACTGCAAGTTGACTTATAACAATCTACTCTACTTCTAGTTGCGTTTATACATTTATATGAACAATATTTAATTTAATTCATATTTATAAAACTATAATATTTATTATAAAGTATTTATTTATATATAAAACTATACCATTTATTATCAAATTAAGCTTGTGTAACTAGTTTAATTAATTTATTAGTATATAATTTAGCACCTAAGTTCAGGGCATACTGAAAACCAGCGCTGCATAGATTATACGAGGTATAACTCGCAGCATTGCTGAGTTTGTCCTTTTGCCACCTTTTAATCTTAAGCTAATTTTTGTATTTGTGTTTTATTGTGTTTTCCCGATTATGTGGCAATAAATGTTTTTTCTTTCTTTCTTTCTTTCTTTCTTTCGGGGATTACAGTCGTGAGTGCATATATAACAGTTACGGGGTTCTATAGTGATTATAAGTAGTAAGCCGAAAGGGGGTGCCTTAGGAATTCTAAACTGCCTTCCTAAGCTTGGGCTATTTCCCACCACGACTTACAGATACATACACAGTGTTCCCGTGTTTATTCAACATTCATAATTATAATATTATTTATGTACAATTAGATTAATTAGTCACAGTCATCCGAACGCGAACATGTAAATTTTGAATACTTGTAGTCATTAACTATGTTGATACAGTCTGTTGTAGCAATTACACGAAAATTACGATGTAAATTTGGCACCGTTCCGACTGAATGCCAAATTTTATTATGCCCCTTATTTAAAGGCTTAGTGTCAATTTCTCTATAGTCGGTTAGAGCATAACCAGGGAGTAGTGGTTGACTTTTGACACATCTGTCATGAATTTTATATGGAGATGACGTTTAATTTATAAATCAATCCCTGTCGGTTAGATAACCGACAATTGAGAAATTGGAACTTACTATTGTATAAATTTAAGGTTTGTTTATGTTTAGACTGGAGCGGATTGCTTAAATTATCGAAAAGGGCGTCTTTTGTTCTGTATTTTGTTTTATGGGCTTTAGCTATTTTCTTCTGTAATTTTGGAATAAAATAGCCGTTTAACAATGGCTGTTTCGATGGTCTAACAACAGATAATTATAGCTTGTTGTTTACCCTCTTGCGTCAGTATATTTTAGACCTCTAAAAACAGAGTTTCCTTCATGGGGGGATATGAATTTAAATTTTATATGTGTTTGGTAGGTTTTGTATCTGTCTGTTTGAATATATCATATTACCTATATCATATACCTAAAGTTAATAATTATTATGGTGATAGAACTCTAAAAAAAAGAATGATGATTATATCAATATGCATGATTGATTTTGACATTTTCATTGTATTAACTTCATAATTATTATAATTTTTTTTTTATTTATTATTAATTTACTCTAATTTATAACTACAATTTATTTATTCAATACTATTAAGTGTAAATATGTACTGCATGCAACAATTTATATTTTAATTTTTCTTGATTTAGTTTTTAGTTGTAAGTATTTTTAAGTGACATTCAGATACAATTTATTATTGTGAATTGAATAAATGATTGATTGATTGATTGAATGCCGTACCTACTTAATAGTTTACCTCAGGATATACGACAAGAGCCTATGTTATCTAAATTTAAAACTAAATTAAAAAAATATTTTTTGCTTAACTTACCTTGATACAAGTTCACCTCAGATTATAATTTTATTATTTGTTGTGATATTACCAATTATGTATAACAATACCTAAAACATAAAAAAGTATTTTGTTTAGTATAAGAGACTCCGATCCCACAGGCAAATTGTATACAAACAGTTTTGTGGGACTCATTGTAAAACTACAACTAATATGTAAGCTTAATAAATAAATAAATAAATAAATAAATATCTATGGGTCTTTCATTGATAGATAGACTTACTGCCAGTTTAAATAACTGTATCTACCGATAACAAATAAACATTTATTTATTTTCACATTATTTCTGTTCTATAATTTTTGTTTGTGAACGAAGAATGTTTGACTTCTGAATAATGAAGTGGTTTGGCTACCGAATAGTGTAGTGGTTAGTGACCCTGACTGCTAAGCTGAAGGTTCCAGGTCCTATTCCTGGCCGGGACAGATATTTGATTGAAGACAGTTATTGGTACTCGGGTATGTATCTGTGGAGATATTATATCAGCTGTAAAATACACATATTACTGGCTTTGTAAGACTTGGGATCGGATGGCCGTGTGTGAGAAGTCCCCAAATATTATTATTACTTACATTATAATTATAAAGTTAAGCAGCCATTCATCATCAACATTTTGGTTACAAATTTCTAGTGATTTACGTAATTTTATAAAATAAATACTGAAGAACGAATATTTACCGAAACAAGGAAAGAAAGTGGGACTCGAGTTGGAAGTATTATCATGATAGCCATTTATCATTCTACGTGCACTAGTGATGGGAATTAGTTATAATAATATAAGGTTTGTCTACAGTATATTGCAAAAGTTGTATCGTAAAGGGTTTTAGGCCCAGATCATCACGCTGGCCAAGTGCGGGTTGGTGGACCCCAAAACAAGCAAGCTTGTGCTGAGAGAGTTGTCGGGTAAGTGGGCAACCCGACTTTCAGATGTTTTCAAGCCGCCCGAATGCCTCTGACTAGGCTTAACGACTTTGATACTAAAGTTGTATAGTAAGCCGAAAAGCAAGTAACTCAGTAGGTGATCCATAACAGCTTTTGGAATTTCTAGAAAATAATATATTATTTTCATAAAACAAAGCGTCTTGTGAACAAATGCAACAAAGCGATCTACTAGTTATTTACCGAAACAATTTTTTAATATATGTATACCTACCTACATTTATTTATTTATTATTTAAATAAATAATTGTTCAGAGACAAGCAATTATTACTGGCAACATTGTATAAAACCTAAGAAGGGACTTCCGGTTGCGACTGTGGGAGTCAGGTATTAAGTCAGCGAAATATCATATAAAACGAGTAGTAGGTAACACCATATTGACATATGAAGAATTAAACTCGGTTACCATTGAGATAGAAGGTATTCTAAACTCGAGGCCTCTCATAGCATTGCCGTCTAACGATCCTGATAGTCTGTGTGTTCATTGAACCAGCGGTCACAACAATAATAATACTGAATCTGAAAACTGCGGCCGGCATTGTTGGTGGAACTTTGTCATTGCTTGCGACTGTATTCGTAAGTTTATTTTATGTGTGTCTACAAATAAAGAATAATCTATCTATCTATTCGTCGGATCTCACGGCACATCACTACTACACATACCTACGCCTTCATTTCCGTCCGGGTGATAGTATTTGTGTATTTATGGTTGTTTACGTTCAAGGTCGGCCCTCCCCCTAGGGCAGGGCGGGTATGATATCTTAGAAATTATATTTCTAAGGCCCTGTTTCACAATGTCTGGTTAGTGGCTATCTGTGAGGTAAAATACATGCTGTCACTGTCAAAATAATAATAATAGAGAGTGACAGCATGTATTTTATCTCACAAGTAGCCCCTAACCAGACATTGTGAAACAGGGCCTTAGTCTTCTGTCTTGTTACGAATGTAAAATGTATGAGTACTATAAGTAGTAACTTTATTTAGATATTAATCGTGGATATTCTACATAATTTGGGTGGAACTCAATATCTTATCTACCTACATACAATTTATTGGTAGGAAGTGTTTCCAAATGGTGGTTTCAAGTTTGGTTAGTACATACAGGGTGTGCCAAAGTGGTATACTAAGCTGCAAGGGGATGACTCAGGGGGTCTTTTGAACAATTTATGTTGTAATTGTTCAGAATTATACCCTGAGTCACCCCCTTTGGCTTAATCCCGTTCAAGGTTATGTCAAAGGTCCAAAAAGTGGAATGATCCATGCCTATCGGATGCGAAAAAAGCAGGCAATCCTGCAAAAACTGCTAGACCAATTTTAATGAAATTTTGCATTTAGTAAACCGACACTCTGCATTTACACATAGGCTTTTTGTCCCGGATTTCCCACAGGAAAATCACGTTATGCAAAGCTCGCCAGAAAAGCTATTCAATTAATATTTTGATTGAAATAGACTTTGGACCACAAACTTACACGTGCCGATAATCTGCCAAAGGCCCATCTCTAACTTATACAAGTTGCTAATGCAACCTTGACAAAGTTAATCGTCTCTAGAAACTGTAATGGTTAGAAGATTAGAACTTAAGAAGGTGCGCCCCCCCCAACCTTGTTCCAAAACTCGTGTAGGGAAGGAATCCTACTTTAACTAAAATAATTAGGGGGGAAAATTAATTTAAAAAAGTAGAGTAGCATAATACTTTACGCTTACGGGCATTCGGGCAATGAAAGGGTTCTATTGAGAAAATCATCAAATTACTCCTAAACGGAAAAAACTGACCCTCTGTAATATTTAAGTAGGTACATAATAATTATAATCGCGCATCAGAGTATTACCAACTAAAAACGAAAATATATTATTCTAATTTCCCATTACACGTTTAAAAAATTGGGGCAATTCTGCAAGTCTGCATTTTGTAAGTGTATAAAAACAGTTTCGTGGGACTATAACTGTAAACGTACACGGATACTTTAATAAATTAATTTTTTAAAAACTTTTGGAAATGAAAAATGGTGCCGCGATAGTCAAAATTATAATCCTGATCCTGTGACCCTAGACATTTTGTGTGAGGAGATTAGACCTATAGGTTTCATACGGAATATGGATTCAGTTCCAATTGTACATTGCTTGCAAATTACAGGAGCAGCAATAAAACCTAGAATACTTTTTTAGTACTAGGGTTTAAAAAAATTGTAAGTAAGTAGTTATATATTTTAAATAAATTTGTGTAATGTACAATCGATCGTAGAAGTTATTTTCAGTTTGTGCTGTCAATATATTATCTCAGATCTCTTACATATATTAATAATATACCAAAAAGATGGAGTGTCTGTGCAAAAGAAACGTCTCGACAAATAGCAATCGTTACAACGAGACCCTAAATAGAATCGTAACTGAAACAAATACATAAAAGTATTACGATACAAGGACTGTTCGGTAAACTTTATTGATATTTGTAGCAGAGACAGATGTCTTTGAAGTGCTTACATCAGATACCTAGGTCTAGGGATAGGTATTTTGAGAGGACAACTAAAACTACCTATCTACTACCGATCTACCTATCTTTAACACTTTAAAAGATAGGTAGATAGATGGAATAGTACCTAATAATCTTAAATTTATATACAAACAAAACCAATAGTTATATAGCTTATATAATATAAAAAATGAACAAAAACGGTGGTCTTATCATTTAATGACAACCTTTGGTACATATTTATAACCAAAGAGTTTTCCCTAGCTGTCCAATACACTTATTATTACAGGCTCTGCATAGCTTGAGGTCGGATGGCTGTGTGTGAGATGTCCCCACATGTCATATTATTATAGATATTTGAAAACAGGCACTTACTGGTTTTAAGTAGGTACTTAGCAGCTTATCACAATTTAACACAAGCACTTTGCGAAACAACAGCTCGTGTAGAAGACAAAACAAAGTTTGTCGCCATTAGGTACAAAATTCCGTTAATGTAGCTCGGGGGGTCATTTTAGCTTACAAAAATTAAATTTTTTTAGCCAACCACGACTCTATACATTATGTAGGTACGGTCAGGGGCAGAGAAACCTGACCCTCCTCTCATAGTAGGTAACAATGCTTCTGAGTGGGCTCAGATTTCTCTGCAACCTACTGTACATTATTATGCCGACTGCAATCCCGAAACCCGCTTTTTGCAGTAGGTATATTTTCTACTCAAGTGATAGGTCGCGAGCCGTATCGCTGTTTTCGTATGAGTACAGTATACTTAGGATACACATCTAGCATCTAGATGTGCAGGTTTCCTTGCAATATTTTCCTTCACCATAAGAGCACATGGTATAATTGCAATTAAAAGCTTTATTTTGTATCTATTTCACCACCACGACACTTAAACAAATCTATCTAAGCGACTTTTACTGTGAAAAACCCCGACATTTTACAGAAAAAGTCGCATAACTTTTGCACGGCTCAGACGATTTCGATAATATATGGCTAAGAATACTCATGGTAACAAAACCTATGACCCTAAAACACAATTATTTCGAAAGGAAGGTCAGAACGTTTTGTCAAAAGTAAATGAATCCCTCGCGTTGGCCCTAATTCATACAAATTATGACAGATTTATGAGATTTTAGGGCCAACACGAGGGTGTCATTTTCATGATCAGCTGGGCCTGTCCTTACGCAAGTAATATAGGTATAAGTCAATTCTAAAAAAGTAAACGCTACACTACCTACTACACACACGAAACTACACCCGTCTTTTTACCCGACTGCCGAAGGGTAATGTTTTTCGATTGTATGTTTGTTTGTATGTATGTTTGTCTGTTTCTTTGTTCCCTCCTGTAGCCTAAACGGCTTGATAGATTTTGATGTATGAGGTATCGTTAGAAGCGTATTGATTGTGCGATGGTTATAGGCTATGTGACATTACATTAAAATGTATATAGCGCCCTCTAGAGGACATAAAGTGATGATCGAAAAAATAATAATTCCAACTATGCTGTGTGGGGTATCAAATGAAAGGATTTGATTAGCAACTCCATTATTATGCATATTGTAGGTATGTAAATCACAACACCAAAATTATTGAAATAAAAAATGTTCATAAACCAAAACCCCACTACTGACATAAAATTTTATAAAATAAAAACAACTTAAAAGTTACAAATAAAAAAATATAATTATAAAGAATCAAAAAACCCGACTGCACGCTAAAAAGATGAAAACAAGCCCCAATGTTAATGGAAAGTATCGCAGGCGGGGACCAACATGACCGCCACACAAGGTTTTTAAGTAAAACCTATCTGAGTAACATTCAGCTAAATGGTGAACCCTCTGCTGGTCCCCGCCTGCGATACTTTCCATTAACATTCGGACTTGTTTTCATCTTTTTAGCGTGCAGTCGGGTTTTTTGTTTGTTTATAATTATTATTTTTGTCAATACTACTAGAATAACCCTCCTGAAGTTCACGCTAAAAGATCCAGAGTATTCGTCGGTCGACAAAAGAGGAGAAAAGTTGGGTGCCATAATTCAAAAGTTCACCATTTTGTAAATTAATGGGTTGGGAACTCCGATGAATTATAAAGTTGTATCGATTTTAGATCTGACGAAGAACCTGTTATCGATGGACTTAATGTGGCTTAGATTAGGCTTCGTGAGTATACATAGTGTGAGATGTATTTACTCTTACGGTGAAGGAAAATATCTTGAGGAAACCTGCACATCTAGATACTAGATGTGTATGTACCTATGTTAAGTGCATTGTGCATACTCATAAAACGGCCATACAACCCATCACGTCCCCGATGCTGGGTCACGGGTCTCTTACCAATGAATGAAGGAAGGTTTTAAGGCCTAGTCAACCACGCTGGCCCAGTATGGGTCTTACGCGACTGCGCATGCTGGTTTCGGCTTAGTATACCCTTTTTGCAACACCCTGTAGATAAACGGCAGGCTTTGTTTCTATTTTCAGAGAATATGACATGAATTAGTGCAAAGCCTGTATTTATTTGTAATTCATAAAGCAACCGTTTTCTCGTTTCCATTTTCGCTGAGGCCAGGCTGAGCTTGTACAGGGCGGATTTACTTAAATAATTGAGCTTAACGAGCTTTTAGGCAATTTATGATTATTTAAAAACATAGGCTCAAAATAAAATAATCGGTGAAATGTAATCTTGCTTTGAACCCGCGAAAAAACTAAGCATGTTCTGTATGTACGTACCTACTGAAATAATGTCATGTGTATATATTTTATGCATTATAGTATTTTGTATGTTTGTTGTAATATATATATGTATGTATTAATAAAATAATTAAAATATGCAGGTATTTATTAATTTACTTTCCATTTAGTGTTTCTTTTTTTGTACAACTTCCTCATTTATATTCAAAATTGTATCTCTTAGCACGTAGGGTTGCCTGGAAGAGATCGCTTTTAGCGATAAGGCCGCCCTTATTGTATTAAGTATAGATTTTAAGTTCTAAATGTTGTTTTAAGTGTTTTATGTGCAATAATAAAGTTATACTACTACTACTCATGTCAGTAGGAGTCTTATAATAGGTATGTAAGAGTCATATAAGTATTATTATTATTTCCATGGTGGAAGAACTGAGGGACAAGTAGGAGTTTTACACCATTCGACAAGTGAAAATCAAACTGAACACATATGGTAGTGCGGGAGAGTCACCACTCTGGCAATTTCACGATAACCCCTTCCTAATATGTTCTTTGAGTAATTTACCTACCCAATGTTTGCCAAGAAGAGATCGCTTTTAGTGCTAAGACCGCCTATTGAGTAATATTCACTGTAGGTATACATTGATGAGAATCCTATCATATTACACTCACGGGCAATCAAAACGTTCCACCAACTTACTTCTAAACGGAAAAGGCTGCCTTAATGCCGTCTTCTGCAACATTGAAGTACATTTAACAGAGCATCAGGTTATTATTAACTATATACGGTAATATTTTGTTCCAATTTTAAATTAAATGTTTGAAAAATATAGGGTCGTTTGGGGTCGGTATTTTGTGAGTGGAACTTTTTCATTGCCCTAGGCAGAGCTTGTAATATGGGTATCGGAAAGCTGATATATCTACATAAATACATAGATAGATAAATATTAAATATAAATATCAACACCCAAGACCCTATAAGATCTACAGGAGAATCGACGATTGCGTGTTTTGAAACTATACAAGGCCAGAACGCACCCATAGTGTACTAGCACTGTATAGTTTCAAGTGAAAAAAAATAATATTTTACTTGAAAATATACACGATTTGTGCGTACTAATCGCGTATACTTTCAAGTTGGGATTTTCTGAATCGTTCTTGAAAATATACATTGCTATTACGCACATTGCTGATTCTGATTTACTTAACTATTAAGGTAAATGTACATGACTATAATTTACTTGTTCTGCCTGTCATACCTGCCACACACACACACACACACACACACACACACACACATACTCACACATGTTCGAAAATGAAATTGATTATTAATTCTCTAATCGCTTTAATTATAATTATATTATTATTATTATTTTTTTGCATGCTTCCAAAAATTGTTAAAGTTTAATGTTTATAGGAAGAGCGGAGTCTCCTGGCACAGACGTTTATTAATGTCTAAAAGGAGGCTTCAACTTCTAGTTGTTAAGAAAATTTGTAGAAGCAATAAACAATTTTTGTTTTTTTTTTTTTTTTTGATACCTACAGAATGTTTATAAATAAAGATGAAAAAGCTCTAATTTGATTGATAAATTGATATTTATAACAATCATACTTGCAAGCAAGAATACTAATCTCTTATTATTTATATGAATTAAGAGTAATACCTACTGCACTCACGAGCAATGAAAAAGTTCCAGTGACGATAGCTCCTGAACGGAAAAGACTAGCTTAATGAAGCCATCGGCAATATTACATTACATTTAACAGCGCAACAAAATATTATAACCAACTAAAAACGTAAATTTTGATCAAATTCTAATATAAATGTTTTAAAAAATTTAGTCATTTTGTGTTGACTTTTTGCTACTTGGACTAATTCATTGCTCGTGAGTGTAGTAGGTATTAACCCTATATATTACAAACATATTTTTCATCAAGTTTTGAATTAACCGTTAGTAATTGTCTTTTATGAATTGTTCAACACCCTCTTCTGAGATAATTTTGACTATTAAAAACAGTTTAATTTAAATCAATTTACTTTTAAACTGTACGATGTAAACAAAAAAAAAGTTACGAAAACAATGCCAAGTGCGGAATGATGATGCAATGTTTAGAAAGCAATAGACTTATTACTATTTCGCATGAAAGAAAGAGAGAGCAACAATTCAAAAGGGCTACCTGGTAACTAATCACGTATAGTTTCAAGTGCTCGCAGCCGCTTGGCACTTGAAAATATACACGATTAGTACGCAGTGGTAACTGCTGCAGTATATTTTCAAGCCATAATTTTGGCCCAACTTACTTGAAAATATACGCGATTAGTGCGTAATGGCCTTGTATACTTTCAAGTAAATCATGGGACCATTTTAATTTGAAAATATACGCGAGCAGTCCCAACCTCTGCGTTCTGGCCTTGTATAGTTTCAAAACACGCTCCGCCATTATCACATTCTTTCTTTATCTAAACGGCAAAGAATAGGTACGTTATGTTTGTTATTCAATTTACTTGTGACAAACGAATATTATTCGTCGTACGCGTAAAGGCAAAGAAATAAAGATAACGTAATAGTATGTTAGCTTATATTAGGCTATTATAAGTAAGGTATATATTTGGTTATATTATTATTTTGTTATTGTTGATACACCGCCCTCTAATTTGTCACTTTGTTTCCGCAATTAAAGGTTGCCTGTAAGAGATCGCTCTCAGCGATAATGCCGCCTATTGTACATCAGTTCTAGTCTATAAGTATGTTTTTTGTATGTCTGATTTATGTGGTGTTCAATAAAGCAATATTCTATTCAATTCTATTGTATGTTTACCTATACGACAGCTAAACAAATTACCTATAAATCTACTTACAGAGTACTTATGTTAAAAAATATATTGTAAGACGAAGTGGAATAAAATGGTGATGCTGAAAAATGTTTTGTCCAAATGAGATTATGTCCAGAGATGGCGAATATTGATTGCGAAATTCGCGCTAAAAAGTGACTTGTTTAATTTTGTCGGCCTCGCTACAAAATAGTGCACATGCAAAAATAAACCTTGTTGTAATGACTAAAGGTTGTACTATTATAACATTAAAAGAATGCCCTTGTTGTAGCTAAGGGTTTGTTTGATGTAAATCGACCTTCTAAAGGAAATCCGTTGGAATTTTAGGATAAAAGAATGACGGCTTCCTTTAAAAAAAGGAATACCTCACATAAAAGGTACCTATATCAAACAAAAACATGAAACTCTATGCGCCTACTCCAACTATAAATTGCTTAATTAGGTACTTTTTAACCTTCTTACGAACTGAACTCAATCGCTTTTTAATGTCTTGCATAAACACTCAGGTTCACAAGGCCGAAATCAAAGGCTGGTTTAAAATCAAATTAAAAAGAAAAAAAACTATCTCAGGTAAGTAAACTAATTGTACGGAACCCTCAGTGCGCGAGTCCAACTCGCACTTGGCCGGTTTTTTTTGTAAGTATCTTACAGGTAAATATTGTGTATTTGTGAAATAAATAGATTGCGAATCTCAATTCTGTTGGAGGTATTTTCATTCGAACAATTCACTTTGGTATCAAATTTTCTTCACAAAGACTCCATCGAAACTATCGAGACCCGACCACAGAGAATAGAATCGATTCGTTAGCATTTCTATTCTGTGAAAATTGTCTATGGCACAATAAATTCAGTCTGTAACGAGGTTCGTTCTTATTTTAAATTCCAATAGTTTTGAACTCTTTTAGCATATTGCATGGAATTTCGCAATCAGAGGTATTTTTGCTTTAGTTTTCCTGCAAAGGAAAAATCTACAAATATGCTTTAGATGTCAGATGTAAGATTAAAACTAAATAACATAATATTATGGGTTTTAAATGCTACATATATTATTATCTAACTTAGTACTTCGTTTGTTTAAAAACTGTATAACTACAACCAGGCTGAGGGCTGCCAGGAGTCTTTTCGTGAAGTCATAACGAAATAACGTCATTTACTAGGTAGTTACTGTCAAAATCAGTAAGTACATTTTGAATCTGAAAATAATTCACAAAACAAGTTGCAAGATAGATACACTGGTAGGTATATAGAAAAATTACAATCCTTTATTTCCTACTAATATTATAAAAGCAAAAGTTTGTGAGTATGTGTATTTGTATATGTGTATATTTGGGACTTCTTCAGGTCAAAACGGCTGAACTGATTTAAATGAATTTTGGTATGAAGATAGCTGACACCTTAGGTGTTAAACCTAGGCTGATTTTTATCGCGGAATTCCCACGGGATAACGTGAAGCGAAGCTCGCCGGTACAGCTAGTCTACCATACTTAACCTGTTTCTAAGTTAGCGTGGTCGACTCTAGCCAATACATCACGTGCCCTTGTAATATAATGTACCATACTAGGTCGTTTATTATGTGAAACCCTCAGTGAAAGAGCGGAGGGTTCTGTTGCGTATAGTTAATGGTACTTTTGCAGCTTCTATTGATGTTGTAATGTACGTCTATGTTGCTTGTTGAATTACCTATTTAGTTTTCTTGCGTTTTTTTTAAGTAATAGAATGATAATAATATGTGGCACATAGCACAAAATTACTCCTAGGAAATAACTAGCTAATATAATGACGACGTCTGCACCATTGAAAGTTTTTAGGTATTACACTCAAATCTTATTTCAAATGTTTTAAAACGTTAACGTAATGTTTTAACAATATTGTTAATCTATGATCACTGAAGAATTTTGTTCCCTAATTTACATTTCAAGATTAATTCTATTTGTCAACTTTCAAATTGAATTAGGATGATAATTTTGACGTATAGTGCCACAATCTTATCTTTTCCGGTAACGGCGTCGCTGTGATCGAATCCAGTGATGCCATCGATTAAATTTTGCCGTGGTTTAAACGACAATGCATTTCTGCTATTACCTATTGTTATAATTAGGTACATTCATAAGTATAGATAAATCAAAATATAGGGTAAATGAAAGAGGATATAATATATCAAACGACATTTGTTGTATTAAAAATTTGTCCACGGCTAACAGAAGCAAAATTTGTTCTGATTATGTTCTGGTATAAGACATTAAATCTAGATTTTACAATGATATAGGTAATATCTGTGGGTTGTGGGAATAACGAGATAGATAGACTTTAAAAAAACTATTAAGTACTTAATTATTATTTATTTATTTATGAACCAGGGTGTCCACTCCGAATACTCCAAAAAATTCCCTGACTTTTCCCTGACTTTCCCTGACCATTTCAGAAATTTTCCCTGACCAGAGATAAAAATAACCAAAAGCTTGATTTGAAAGTTTTCCGTTCATTTGCGGCACTTATTAAAAAAAACTTCGACTGCGTAAAATATTTGCCTGTAAAAAGTTTATATTAAGAACAGAGAGAAAGTGACTCAGGCAGATCATTTTGAACAACATGAAATTCAAAATATTTTCCACTCAAACTTTACTAGACAGGTGAAGTTATATGAGAAAAAAAAAACACGAATTTCAAAAACACGTAGAACAAAAGTTGTTTCGAGTGATCCCCTGAGTCACCCTATTTCAGCTATGTACATCTACCACTATTGCAACATTATGTATAGAAAGCAATGATAAATAAGTACTTAAGTACCTATACCTGGATCTTTTATTCGACGGAATTCTGACAGTTATCTACTTTTGACATGTCAGAGATCACAAACCTTTTTTGGCTGAGCCTTTTTTTCAATACGAGTCTGGAGGGCCACTACCAAAATCAAACGAACGAACGAACAAGAGTTCGGCTCTATCTCATTGTATTAAGCGTGCCGATTGCGTGACAATCCTTGTTCGTTCGTTCGTCGATTTAGAGAGTGACCCGCCTGAACATCTAAGTCTAAACTACTCTATACATTTTATTTGTTAGTGACTGTACCTATCCATTTTATTAAGTGCGGCGCTCCAAATTAAAAGGGGATATAGGTACCTACGGTGAGTAATAATTACGTCCCTTTACATCACAAAAATAATATACTTAATTAAAGTATAAATTAATAAATAAAGAAAAAATATAATTGATTATTAAAATATCTAATCGATTATTAAATAGTAATAAGTGCGGTGGTAGCTCTGTCGGGTAAGCGCCCGCTTCTCACGCAAAAAAAAAAAATCAAATCATTCATCGTGAGGAAACCTGCATATCTAGATTTAGCACATCTAGATATGTGAACCCACCAACCCGCAGTGGACCAGCGTGGTGGGAAATGGTCCAAGCTTAGGAAGGCAGTTTAGACCTTGGGGATATGCACAAAGGTTCCACTCGAGAGAGCCAGGTGCAGGTACTTACATCCCCAAAGAGAATAGAATAGAATATCTAATCATTATTAATACTAACCGATTATGATGATACTTAGACTGCTCAATGTAAGCCATTAAAAAAATTAATAGTGGCAATTGGTTCAATCGTTTCGGAGATATGCGTGGACAAACATTATAAACATACATACATCTATAAAATTTTACAAGTATATTTGTTTGTTGTGCAGTCCCAATAATATTACATAAGTACATACAAGTATGTACCGAATAAATAATCTTTTTTGAAATCGATTAAAAAGGTTTACTATCTCTGAATTTAGTAGGAAGTGATGCCAGCTAAAGAATAAAATAAAGTAATTAATATGAATTCCATACATTATCTGTCATTTTATTTTTTTATTGCCCAGAAATGGATCCAAATTTTTCCTTTTTTTTGGTTAAGAGCTTTTTAAGTAGCATCACTTTTGAAATGTGAGAATTCCGTCGAATAAAAGATCCAGGTATACTTATTTTTTTTGTACAACAAAGTTTGAATACCTACTTGTTTTTTGCCATAAAGTGTAATTATTTTTTGTATTTACAAAATTAAGAAATAGGTATATTTTTTTTTTATACAAAATGGCATTTAAACAAAAACACACACACGCACTCACGCCTTGTACTAATGTACTCCCTTGCGGGGTAGGCAGAGGTGCATTGCGGCACCCACTTTTCGCCAGAGTGTTATGTTAGTCCCAATGTAATAGGGGGCGGGCCTATTGCCATTTTACAGGCACATCCAAGACCCGAGAACTCTGTGTTTAAACAAATATCTGCCCCAGCCGGGAATCGAACCCGGGACCATGGCATTTAACTTTTGAAAAAAGTCATTTGAAGTTTGGAAACCCAAGCGGGATCCTCTGGTTATTATTGCAAAAGACGTTAGTTAGACCTAGTTAATTTTATTTAAGCACACTTATTGATGGTAGGATTAGTACAGAGTGCTTTGAAGAAATACGCCTCCTTATATTTTTTTTTGTTAAATGAGAGTTTGAAAGCAGGTAGATAAAAAAAACTTTTTAATTTGTGTATAAAACTTGTACTAGCACCTTGTATAGTAATCTTAGGGCCTTCAAAATCGAAATAACTCGAGTAAAGCGTGTTAAGCTTTGTAAATACCGTAATTAATTTAAATAAAACAAAACCAAAATCAAATATTTTCGTATGGGCGCGACGTTTTAAAAAAAAACATTAGGTGCCGCGTGGAGGAAACGCTTCTGCATGCGCTCCCGCTGCCGTAGCAAATTATGAGAATTGATGAGTCGATACAGCGCGTCTGCACCAACACGTTATGTGGGGACTTATTTTTCATCACTAACTCTTACAACAAAAGTTGTTCAGAATGGCAAGAAAGAAATTTAATTAAGGGAACATCATTTTACTATTGAACAAACTATGAACTGAGTCTGGAATCTGGCTTACGAGATTTTATTTTATGACTTACGTATTTTACGTTTAAAATAGAAGAAGAAAAATAGTCATTAGTAAAGGAAAGAACAACAATTTTGCAAAAATATATGCTTTACTAGTCATTTTTCCCTGACTTTCCAGGTGGCTCATCAATTTCCCTGACTTTCCATGACCACCTTGAGCTTCCCTGACTTTTCCCTGACTATCCCTGACTTTCCAGAAAGTGGACACCCTGATGAACACTTTATTTTACATTTTCTAAAGTAACAAGAAACAAGAGCATAAAATTAAAAGAAATTCAGACAATGTACAAAGGCTACTCGTAATTGCCAAAAATCCATTTCTTCAAGCCAACCCTTGATACTCGTAGGGGAAGAAGAAGATGTCATTAATCATAATTATTTCGTGCAGGTGCGAGAAATTCTTAGTATACTGCCTAAGGTAAGGTATAGGTACGCAGCTTCACTCACACCTGTAATCAAAGAAAAATAAAGATTATATACTTTCATCACGACCCATCCCGCCCCCACTGCTGGGGTACGGGTCTCTCGGGAAAATATTAATAAAATTACATGTGAGTATATGGGTAAAATTATTCGTCATATTTGGCACCACTAACCTGTAGCCGCTGCAACTCGTTCTTCCAATTTTTCAAACGGAATTAAAGGCGCCTGAATACGTTATTCTTCCTGTTTAAAAGCCAATATATCTAGTATTACTTTTCTTGCATCACTTTTCAGCGCTTTTGGCATTATTTCACCCAGAAAATCACAAAACAAATTAAATAACGTAGCGTCAGCCTCTTGACAACTCAAATAACGCACAGAATATGAAATGACGTTTGACAATAACGTCTCGTTAGTACACATTTTGACCACCGGAACAGATAAGATTGTGGCGCTATAATATTATTCAAATGTCCATCTGTTTTTAAACTCGGAGACCTATAAAATGTGTTTTGGGAATCGAATATTACTTATATATTATTCCAAAATACTTTTTTTTAAACGACCACAATTACATATTTAATGTTTGTTTAGTAATTACAGTTTCATAGTATGTATTATAATAATACATCCAAGAGCAATGAAAAAGTTTTACGCTATCAAATAAACTTTAATATTGCAGACGGCCACATTAAGTTTTCTTTTCCGTTTAGGCGTAATTTGGCGCTATTGTCACTGCAACTTTTTCATTGCTCGCGAATGTGGTATGCCGATTGTTCACAGTTGACTACTATTCCCCTCGGCTGTCCAATTTCAAAACACAGTAACAGCCAAGAGACAAAATGTTCAGGAGAGCCAAAAAACGTTTTTGTCCCTTCATTTCAATGCCCTGGTAAAACTATGATACATATCTAAACGAATGTAAGCTTAAAAGAACCGGCAGAACCTAGGCTTTACATACAATACTATTTCATTTAAATATGACTAATATTGTTGCTGTAATGCACAAAAGAAAACACTAACTAGGTTTTAAATGGTTTTCTCACCCTAAAACCGCCCTCACTGACCATTTTATAACCTAGTAAAAGCCATTATTATGTAATTTAAGACAAGTAAAGTATATTGAAATTGCAATAATAACGTAATAATTTATATGTTTTTTATTTTTTTATATGTTTTGGATCCTTCACATAATATAAATCAAATTTTGCAGCACTTTTACACGACCGCACTAAGTAATAGCTGAAATACCGGCATATCTTTAAGTTTTATCTAAATGAACCAAATCGCCATATTAAGAAGGCATGTCTGACACGAACATTATTTATGGCTGCCTTAAATTAGACAATATTTCCTAAATTTTGAGCTAAAATTAGTTTACAATGTTTGAGTTTTTTTGGTTTATGCAAAATAGGGCTAGTAGAAAGGTTCTGACGAGAAAGGTCTCTATGGCTTTTATAAAGAAGACAAAATTTCCTTATGTTCTACTTTTAATTCACCTCTCTAGGTCTCATTGGTTCAAAGATACAGGGTCTGAAATATCTGATATTTTTTCGAAAAAAGTGTTTGTAATAATGTATGCCATTTGTGACTTACTAAAATTAACGGGCAAAAATTGACCTTTGCTGACCATTTCAAAACCTAGTAAGCGCCATTGACAATTTTAAAACCTAGTAAGTCATTTTCACTTACTGTGTTTTAAAATGGTTGGTGGCTCTTACTGTGTTTTAAAATGGTTTTCGTGGCATTTTTGATTTCGCAGGGTGGAGTTACTAGGTTTTTAGAAATTTTATTTTCGTTTCTAAGCCGTTTTTTGATATTCTGACAATGCAGGAATGTGCGGAATCGCCTAAAATAATGTATAAATCAAAGACCCGTTTTTTTTTTAAAGTTGGCGCTTACTGTGTTTTGAAATTGGACAGCCGCCCTCACTCTACACTATGGAGCGATAACCTGGTGAAACAGTTTGCCTACCGGTAAAGCAATATTAGAGTGCTTTTTCACCAGATATATTGTACACACAGCCATGATGTCAAAAAAATACGTTTCATCAGTGCTATGATATATTATGTGGATCAATGAATAGGTATGATTGGTGGAAATCAAGCGCATCCATAGCAAAGTTGCATAACTCATCTCTGGTGGAAAAGAACTCTATCGATCACATCAATCACATGACAAAACGATAAATTAGAAATTTCACAATTATTACCTATGTCCCGTAAACTACAACAAGGTTTGTGATTTTATTCATTAGGTTGAACACTGAACACTTAAAATGCTTTGACAGAACATAAAATGCGGATAGTTTTTGTATGTGACACACCATCTTAATATTCGTATATTGTTAATCTAAGTTTTTCCGATGAAATTTCACAATATTATGTCTCGTAAAATATAATATGTGTCTGTACAGATTATATCGCAATTCGCCAAGAGATTAACTTTATCCCATCATGCTCGTAACTCGAGCTTTCATACGAAAAAGATTATTTTTCGGATTATTCCTATTTTTTTCAGGTAGGTACCTATGTTTCTGTACATTCACTTAGGGCAACTTACACAATATATTAAATCTAGATTTAGTGTTAAATTTCGATTTAAGCCATACATTTATATGGAATGACGTTCCTTTAATCGAGATTTGACACTAAATCTAGATTTAATTTGTTGGTGCAAGGGGCCCTTAGATCGAGATTTGACGCTAAATCTAGATTTAATATCTTTGTGCAAGTGGCCCTTAGTATACAGCTTGTTGCAGTAGTGGTATAGTAAGCCAAAAGAAGCTATAACTCATGGGGGCATATGCAATACCCTAGACCTATAATAATTATTATGTACTAGCTGTTTCCGCGCGCTTCGTTTCGCCTTAAAAAAAAATCCCGTGGGAATTCCGGGATAAAAAGTAGCCTATGTTCTTTCCCAGGGTCTAGATCGTATTTATACCAAATTTCATTCAAATCCGTTCAGTAGTTTTGGCGTGAAAGAGTAACAGACAGACAGACAGACAGACACAGTTACTTTCGCATTTATAATATTAGTTAGGATCCTCGATCGGCAATCTAAACTCTATCAGTTTATAAAACACACATGTATAAGTCCTGAATTTGAATCCCTCCCTTTTATTTACAAATACTTAATTAAAATTATTATAGAAAAAAACATTCAAATATTCGATGAGAAAATTTATCACTCTTTCCTATTGTGTTATAGGAATAAAACGGTATAAAACTTAAATAAAACAACGATTTTCTGAGCCGTAAAACTTTTATGAAGGCAAAATTGGAGCTTAGGCACAGTACAGCTGGAAAACGTTATAAATCCACTCTGAAAAACTGAAGAAGTAAATATTGAAAATACTCACTTCTTCAAACTCATGATTATTCCCAAAAACCACTAACAAGACACGAAAAAATGCGGCACTAACTTTTTGAACGAAACTTTTTCCCGCACCACACAATTAAAAAACAAAAAAGGAAAAAATCCTTCGAACGCGAAATTCAAAAATGGAACTTAAATTTTCGAGACTGCATGCAGTAATTATGCGTTTATTTGATTTTGAGCCGATTTCGCGTTGGTATACGTTTGAAATTCCGTTGTTTATGAAAATCGGTTTCCGCGCGTCGGTATCAACAACTTCGACCTTCGGAGTTCAAGAGAATACTGACTTTAGGAGCGTACCGCAGGCCACCTTTTGGAACTTCAGCTTCAGGCAAAATGAACCGTAGCCTGTGCGATTTAGAGTACATTTTCTTTTTTTGCGAGTTGAGGTCTGTTCTTTAATGACCTTCCAGCTTGGTCACTAGTTTTGACGCAGTATCCTAATGGGCTGATTATTCATTTTGCAACAGAAATATTTTCATTTGTGAGGTAAATTGTTTCATTTGTTTCAGTAATTCATCATCATCATCAGCCTATAGCAGTCCACTGCTGGACGTAGGCCTCTCCCACTGGATGCGATCTTTAGCTTTCCGCATCCAGTCATAACCAGCCACCTTTCGCAAGTCGTCACCCCATCTAGCCGGAGGGCGTCCCACACTAAATTTGCCTAGTCGCGGCCTCCACTCCAGAACACGTTTACCCCATCGGTTCTTCGACAGATGTGTGTTTCAGTAATTGAAGAAAGTAATTGAAAATTGAGTAGTTGAATTGAGCTTTGCTCTTGTTGGAAGTTCCCGGTGTCGATTCCCAGGCATAGTTTTTTATATTGTTGGAAGTAGGAAATATGGATGTTATTTATTCTTTCATAATATGACAGTTAGGAAGGGACTGCCACATGTTAGTTTGAAATTAATACCTATTACCTATAAATTAGATAAAAATTACATAAATATTTTTAGTATTCGACTACAGTAGTAGTACCTAATGTACTTATTATATTGAGCCCCCCACCCCAAAGGACCAGACAGGGGTTGGTGAGGAAGGTCGAGGACATAGTGTTATGTCGCTCCTTGGGAGAGGCTTATGTCCAGCAGTGGACCTATTGAAGTTGTTAAGAATATAATTACGTGTTTTATATCTTAAGCCCCTGTTTCCCAATGTCTGGTTAGGGGCTACCTTTAAAATAAAATACATGCTGTCACTCTCTGTTATTATTTTTTGACAGGGACAGCATGTATTTATCTTACAGGTAGCCCCTAACCAGACATTGTGAAACAGGGCCAAAATGATACAAAAAAAGAATTAAAAAAAACTCTATACATTGAAGCTAAACACACCGACTTCACCAGTAATTTACCGAAACAAAAGAAAAGCGTTTTATATTCAAAACACACTTTCCTAACGAACTTCGATTACAGTCAGGAAGAACCCACATGGTATTCGAACAGAAGTAAAATTAGACTTTATTCTTATAATCAGACGTTCCAATTTCCGCCACAGCTATTCTCGACTAGCGTTCCTTCAGGGACCATCAAATAGGGCGGATGCAATGTTATTCTTTCCACGTACAGTTTAAGGTTGATTTTCTAATGTCATAGGGTTCACAATTGGTCTATAGTATATTCCCAAATTGTCATTATAGGTTATGTCACAGTAGGTATGTTATTTCGGTATTGAGATGATTAAATATTAATGTTTCCAAATCGACTGTTCGTATTGGTAAAGCCCGTAGGTATTATTTTTGTGGGTATGGAAAAATGTTTGCTTATTTTCGTTACCAATTATTGTAGTTTTTGATGAGGGTTAAGGGTTATTGATGGAAGTACATACGTAAATGATGGTTATTATAATATACTTAGTGCCAATTTCTCCATTCTTGGTTAGAGCATAAAGGGAGTAGAGGTTAACTTTTGACACATCTGTCATGAATTTTATATGGAGATGACGTTTAATTTATAAATCAATCCCTGTCGGTTAGATAACCGACAATGGAGAAATTGGCACAAATTTAATATTTAACAACTCGCTTGAGTAGCTTATGTTTTTGAAAAATTTCTTAGAAATATCTTGATTCATAAATAGGTATATGCTTACATTTAACTCGTAAGGTAGATGTAAGGCTTATATTGATTAACTATAAAACTTAAAATAAAATAGTATACTCCGATTTAGTGATTCTTTGGCGAATTTTGTGAATACAACAACAAACCTTGAAAGTGATATAGGCTACACAGTGGTCCAGAATTCCCATGGGAAAACCTTTATATACGAAATACAACGACAAAAGCTTATTTATTTCAATTTAACACCATTTCCTTTACCTACGAAGCCTTGTAACCGGCACGACAGCGCAATAGCTACTCTCGGTCCTTGTAACACGATTCAGAATAGCTCGTGGCAGTTTTGGTGCAACGTCAGTTAGTAACTTTAGCTGTCACAGTTGAGTTATTGGATCTTCAAGTTTTGGAGATAACGGGGGTACACCGCCAAAGAGGTTGTATATTAGGTTATTATACAAAGTACTTTGATAATGCGAGAATTATACAGCATATGCTTGCAACTGTTATATTATCTGAAGGGCTAGTCAGAGGTCAGAGAGGAGACCACGAACAGGCAAACGCAGCGACTGAAGACCTTAGGCGGGTAGCCGGTAGTGGTTGGATGAGGAAGGCCGATGACCGAGTGTTGTGGCGCTCCTTGGGAGAGGCCTATGTCCAGCAGTGGATGATTATTGGCTGATGATGATAGTCAGAGGTGCTACACCCACCACCGCAACGATAAGTAAGCGTTCACCATTCGGCGTCGTACGCAACGGACGCATCGCATTCAGTATTCTAAGTATAGAAATTCACACAAGTGCGTCCACTTCAACGTCATTGCCGACGCCGTTTCTCCATACATTTATGAAAATCCGTTTGGTGCGATCCGTTTGATGCTAAAATAATTTTCTACCAATCCATCACACACAGGATGAATGTAAAAAAAAACCAAAGCCAAATTACTAGACTTGTTTTGTAGTTCAAAAGGTTTGCTCCCATTGACAGTTGAAGCGTGTCACGTCATTCACCTGGCTCCCTATTGGCTAATTGACGCGAGAGAAGTGACAGCGGCAAATTGACATTGTACGGCCCACGAGTAATAATTTTACCCCTGGAAAAAGAGGTGTTATAAGTTTAACGTATTTGTGTCTGTGTGTGTGTGTGTATCTGTTTGTGTGAGCGTAGGAGCTTAAACGGCTGAATCGCTTCTTGTTTTGATTTCAGGGTTGTAGGTAATGTGCCAAAAAAAAATAATTGGTTAATTAATCGAATAATAATCAATAGTCCGTTACATCCCGTGATAATGTGTGGTATAAAGTTTTTTTTTTACTATAAAAGTGAATGAATTGGACAAACATTTCAACGTTGTTTAAATCTATTGGTCGCTTGCTTTGACAGCTATATTATATTTAAACATGTTTAAATGTTTGGTGCAAATCATTCAAAATGGAAATAATTTACCAATTAAAATGATATACATAAAATGTGATCCCCCAGAAGCAAAATTGCTTAATCTAGCTTAGAACGAATGAGCGCTACCATGCAATCAATACATACAACGAGCAAGAATTGGAAGTAAAAGCATGTTGGAGTAACCCCTTTAGATAAATCCATTACGTATTGACAATGTTTGCAGTCATTAGTGAAACGGTTTTTGCTCATTTTCGAATTTGCTTTAGTTCAGCTCGAGAGTTTTCAATTAATTGAAAACTAAGTGAATTAGTATTAAAACTTTCTACTCTATAAGAAGATTTATAATAATACTAAAATAAGTTTTAAGTCAGATTTATTAAATTATGACGGCCGAATGGCGTAGTGCTTAGTGACCCTGACTACTGAGCCGATGGTCCCGGGTTCGATTCCCGGCTGGGGCAGATATTTGTTTAAACACAGATATTTGTTCTCGGGTCTTGGATGTGCCCGTAAAATGGCAATAGGCCCGCCCCCTATTACATTGGGACTAACATAACACTCTGGCGAAAAGTGGGTGCAGCAATGCACCTATGCCTACCCCGCAAGGGAGTACATTAGTACAAGGCGTGAGTGTGAGTGTGTGTGTGTGTGTGTTCTTAGTGTTCTGGGGAAAATGAACTTTATCACGCTGCGTTTTGCGTGAATTGTAAGATGAACGCATGTATTGGATACGTTTTTTATTATACAAAATTAGCATTTCATGACTTTATAGATGATCAGGCATCGCGTTTACTTACACCGCGCGGCTTTGAGAGCGAGTGCGGCGGATAACTTTTGTCACGTCTTGCACCCCGTGCTAGCCCTTCCACTCTGCATGCTCTACTCACGCTACGGCGAATTTGGTGTGTAATCATCATCACCATAACCTGACCTGTAGACCTAGCACAGGTGCAAGACGCGCATGTCTACTTGTCTAGACGTGACAACCGTGACGTGGTTTTCATGGTGAATCGCGATATAGTGTAGCGTTAAAAGAAAAGACATGACTAACCTAATAGCGCAGCTAGTGCCGTCCTCGTCGTCTCGCTTCCTCCGGCGGCGCCACACGAGGCAGCACGCCGCGAGTGCGAGCAGGACGCACGTCAAGACATGCCACTTTCTGTCTCACTCGCTCTTGAGTCTACGCGATGAGAAATTTTTACATCGCTCTTATTTACACCGCTCGGCTTTGACAGCGAGTGCGATGCAAAACTTTTGGAACTTTATCACAAGTCTTGCGCCCCGTGCTAGCCCTTCCGCTCTGCATTCTCTAATCACGCTACGGCTAATTTGGTATGTTCTCATCATCACCATAAACTGACCTGTAGACCTAGCACAGGGTGCAAGACGCCCATGTCTAGACGTGACAACCGTGGCACCATTTTTATGGCGAATCGCGATATAGAGTAGCGTTAGCAAAATCGACGTGACTGACCTAATAGCGCAGCTAGTGCCGTCCTCGTCGTCGTCTCGCTTCCTCCGGCGGCGCCGCACGAGGCAGAACGCCGCGAGTGCGAGCAGGACGGCGACAGCGCCGCAGCTCAGCACCACCACCAGGACTATGTCGCGCTTCTTCATTGTCTGAAAGAGAAGGAACATTTTTAGTTAATTATTTCTTTTATTTATTAAGGAAGACCAAGAGCATCATACACACCATCCTAACTATAATATTATAAATGCGAAAGTAACTGTGTCTGTCTGTTACTCTTTCACGCCAAAACTACTGAACGGAATTGAATTAAATTTGGTATAGGTAGGTACATACGGTCTAGACCCTGGGAAAGAACATAGGCTACTTTTTATCCCGGAATTCCCACGGGAAAACTTTTAAGGCGAAGCGAAGCGCGCGGGAACAGCTAGTATAAAATATTTCATCATCACAAGTTGTGGTGTGATTCACAACCCATCACGTCCCAACTGCTGGAGCAAGGTTTGCCTTCCAATAAAGGAAGGGTTTTAGGCCTAGTCCACTGCGCTGGCCTAGTGCTGGTTGTTACACGGTAAGTTCTTAATTTCTAGTTTTTTAAATTTATTACACTCACGGGCAATGAAAAAGTTCCATTGAGAAAATCACTAAATTACTTCTAAACGGAAAAAAGTTACTTAATGACGCCTCCTGCAATATTTAAGCACATTTAAAGGCACACCAGAATATTACCAACTAAAAACATAAATATTTTGCCCAAATATTGAAATTGAAATGTTTAAAAAAAATGATCAACTTGGTGTCTGCATTTTGTAAGTGGTAGTAATTATTTATCAGTTATCCTAACGCATATCTATGTAAGTATGTTATTTTGAACCGACTTCGAAAAAAGTAGGAATGTTTCATTCCATCTGCATGTATGTTTTAGTAAGTCAGTGACGAAAACTGGTGCCAAGCTAGGAATTCCATTCAATTCAATTTCATTTACTTCAGATATAAATATGCATACAAAGTGTTAGTAAAAATTGTCACCGTTGTTGTGGTGTAATTTGGAAAGCGTGTGCGAAAATCTTACTTCTATTATAAACATGAAAGTTTGTTAATATGATCATTAGATCATAAATTTACAATAATAATAAGAGATTTTGCATTTTTTACTGTATCATGAATTCAGTCCCGACTACTCCCGACAAAAATAAATTTAGGCTTGTCCAGAAATGGAAACAGATAGGTCAAATGGCATGACTAATCGTTTTTACCCCGACTCTTTCAGGCGAAAAAGGTGGAATATTTAACTTTGGCGTCTGTTTACATAATAAATCTTCATAAAAGTACAGTACCCTAAATATAACTCATGCTTCATATATTAAACTGAGAACATTATATTCTGAAGGCACCAGTTTTTTTTTATAAAATCAATATAGAAACGTATTTTAGATCAAAAGATATATTTATGATTGGCAACGTAAATCTCAATTATTGTAAGTAGGTATACGAGTACCAAATTTATTTTTTACAGTGTTAAAATTGAACCCCTTTATTCATAGAAAAGTTACAAAACGATTTAGCTGTTGAACAAATTGTTCTTTGACGGAGAGGGACAAAACAGATCATTAGCTAAAACGTTCTGTAACTTTCCTATGAATAAGGGGGTTAATGTATACCAACTTATCTAATGGCGTAATTTATATTTTTAACTTTCATTTAAGTACTCCATATAAAATTCACATCCTTATTTCACCTTTGTACACAAAACCGAGCATTATTATTATTTCCATGTTTTCGCTAGAACTATGATTGTTGGAAAACACATCAGACATTCGTTCTATGAAAAGTGCCATAGAGTTCTAAATAAATTAGACAGCGCGGCCACCAATTTGAGCATTGCGCTGCAGGAATTCGTTGGACTGATGCCAGTTCTATGTAGGGTTCGCATACTAACGCTATATTTTATTTTATTTTACTATCCCCCGACGAAAAGAGGGGTGTTAAAAGTTTAACGCGTCTGTGTATCGGTGTGTCTGTGATAGTATAGCACCCAAACCGCTCAATAGATTTAGATTAGTAGGTCATTACCCTGATAGTTTTAGCCATATTTTTATCAAAATCGGGTTAAAAGTTATGCGACTTGTGGGTTAGGTTATATTTTATTTATTCCTAGTTTTTTTCTTTTACCAAACCAATTCGTAAAGCCCTGTAACTGATCAAGTCAGATACCTACAGGTTACTTACATCCGTAGAGAATAGAATAGAATATGTACTCAATTTTTCAAACATTCATGGTCTCCCTATAACGCATTTCCCCGTGGTTTTATCAGTGGAATAAATTTCTGCTTCCTTCCCCATTCACTCGCGTGGTATTCGGAACTTCTAGTTTATGAAAAGTTTTCAAACTCTAATGACCCGTTTTTAATATTTTCTTTACCGGTTTTCGAAGCTCCATTTAAGTTGTTGTTTAATATGACTAACTTTGTAAATAACGTTAAAAAAAGAATTATTAAAATTGACCTATAATGTATCTTGGGGTCTACCAACCCGCACTAGGCCAAAACCGTTCTTCATTGGAAAGAGACTCGTGCCCCAGCATTGGGGACCTGATGGGTCGTGATGATTCACCTATAGGGACACTTGGACGTCACTATTCAAATCGGGCATTCATAATTCTGTTTTTTTTACGTGTAGAAGAAAATATAGCAGGCCATAATTCAATAATGATTGTATAAACGGAGTGTTAAAGAACATAATAATTTCACCAAAGGATTTTGGCTTGTGACCAAGTGTAAGTGTGGTAATTATGCCCCTATCGCCATATCCGGTCTGTTTTCCCGCCACCGGAAACGCCGCCATTTTGCGTCCAGATGAATTTCCGTTACAGCTTTCTGAATTAGATTTTTGCGCAGTGAATTAAAATATTGGCGCAATATTTTTGATTGCACTAATTCTTTATGAGATTAGCATAAAAGTCGTGCATTCTATAAATATATATATATACAGGTTGTTGCAAAATTGGTATACTGAGCCGAAACCTACATGTGCAGCATGGTATATCTAAGCCCGAAACTGAAATCAGAATTTGGAAATTCGCGAAAAAAAAATTAAACTTTCAATAGTAAAAAGTCACGTGACCAACAAAGTTTCTATGGAAAATGAATTTTTTTTTTCGCGAATTTTCAAATTCTGATTTCAGTTTCAGGCTTAGATATACTATGCTGCACATGTAGGATTCGGCTTAGTATACACTTTTTGCAACACCCTGTATATATATTTAATAATTATATAGGTAAATTAAAGTAGTAGATTAATTCACTCTTGTTTGTAATTTATATTAAATTTATACCTAAGACATTTTAAAAACTAAGTACGTTAGTTAGTTTGTAACTGTTGAACGTGTTCAAATTTTAAATGTAGGTCTTTAGGTTAGTATTAATAACGCTCTCAAAACAGAAACTTTTACAAAGCTTTAGGTACTTACTTGTAAACTTTAACTACGAACAAAACCGAACGTCATCCATATAATCGTTCCATTGGGCCATTTACAGAATATAACTGAAAATCGATCGGGGTTATTTTAGTAGGGAAGAGAGAGATATAGTTATGTCTGTAAGGGCGGAAGAGCGTTGTGACTGGAGAGTTTACTGGAAAGGAGCATTGTAAGGCAAGTTAACTTGAAAATGTACACTCACGGACAATGAAAAAGTTCCATTGGGAAAACCTCAAAATTACTCATTTAATAAACGGAAAGAAATAACTAAATGACGACTTTTGCAATATTGAAGTACATTTTAACGGAGCATCAGAATATTAGCTACTATACACGTAAATATTATGTTCAATTGCCTGCATTTTGTATGTGAAACTGTTTTTTTGCCCGTGAGTGTAAAAGGACGTGTGTGACTGTGTGTATTTTACACAAACATTATAGCAAGTTGACGACGAAAGCAGCCCTGCGATTCTGTAAAGCTAATTGTCAAAACTCGATTCTAAATCCGGAGTGAGTTTTCAAATTGACACATCGAATTTCGAGATTTTGACAAATAATGTATGAGATGAGTTATACACAGTGAAAGGTGAAGGGAGAATGAAGATCGAAGTGAGATGTCTAATTTTACAGAATCGCAATGCTGTATTTTCGTGCGAGGCCCTTTTATGAAGATTTAAGTGCCATTACATTTACATACATATCTAAAGAGGCATCCACACGCTGGCTGTTTGTCACAAACACCGCAAACTGCAAACGAAGTCTCAAACACCAACCACAATCACCCAACACAAACAGCCATCCAAGTGCTTGGCAAACGTTCATAAAATTCCGAATCGGCAAACATGGCGGACGACAAGCTTATGGCAGCTATTATTTTCGGGTGGAAATATTATTTTTATTAAAAATTAAAGCAAAGACGATGGTGGATGATTAAAATACATAGAAAGCGTACAAGGTACTACTTTAGACCTATTATTTGGGCTTTATCTATTATTATCCATAATAAATACAAGTAACATAATAAATAAAAATAAAATATAGCAAGTAAATACGTCCGCCTCCCGCAAGCTCGCGCGCGTACTGATTGCTGCCAAACGTGTGGATGTGTAGCAAACTGTTTGCCAAACATCCTTTGATCTGGCAAGTTAAACCGACACCGATGCCGAACACTGTCCAACACAAACACAAATAGGCAAACAACGACAAACACCCATCCACACGTCCGTGTTTGTGGTTTGCTGTTGGTTGTTTGCCATTGTTTGCCAAGCATGTGGATGGGGCTTAACTAAAAGGCACGCTACGCGCCAGCCTACGAGCTACGTGCTACGGGCTACGGGCTACGAGCTACGGGCTACGCGCGGCGTAGCGTACAGCAATCTTAATGATTTCCAGGTTTTTGTATTCCTCATTTAAATTTTAAGCGTAACATTCATTAGTATTTGTTGAAGGACACATGATTGTTCTCAAAAATAAGAAATGGTCTGCTCTTTACAAAATTGTGACCAACATTACATTGACGATAATCAAAATTAAATGGGTTGACCTCTTGTTTGCACTGATATTATATAATAATAATAATATAAACACTCACACCTTGTATTAATGTGCTCCCTTGCGGGGTAGGCTGCTATTACTCTGTGTAATATATTATTATGTATTGTCATTTTGCACGTTTGAAATAAGTAAATTTTTCTACAACACGTAGATTATGTTATTTTAATGTCCCCGTTAAGTCTTGGCTAATAATTCACTGTACAATTTATTTGATGTTTAAAATATAGTGAGTGAGTGTTTGTCAAAGATGTTTTCCCGGATTATTCGCATATTTTTTATGTAAAAAAGCCTATTTATGTCAACTGCAACTAGTAATTATACCACGACTATTTATCTAATTATGGCAGAATTACCAGCGCTGTATACTTTTTTGTACAGCACATGCTGAGACAGAGCCATTTTACTGACATAATACACACCACAATTATTGTTATTCTTTATGCCACTGTACCTACATTGTTGTTTTGTATTTGTGATGTGTATTTTGTGAGTGAATAAACGATGTGTCTATGTCTATGTCTATGTCTAATTGCATTCAACGTCCCGATTTCATGAGACCACTCTAAAACTTTGTATCTTATCAAGCAAGATTTGCATATGGACCAGACCGATTTTAAATTATATTTTGGAATGACATCTTATCATGAGTTCCTCCATTTAAATAAATCCTAATGAAAACAAAAAACCCATTTTGAAAGAAGAATAGTTTGCAAATTTACGTACCTAAACAAGAAAAAAAGGTTTACGATAAATTAACCCCTTTTGACTTGACTTTGAGTTGGCGTAGTGGTTAGTGACCCTGACTACTGAGCCGAAGGTCCCGGGTTCGATTGCCCGCTGGGGCAGATATTTGTTTAAACACAGATATTTGTTCTCGGGACTTGGATGTGCCCGTAAAATGGCAATAGGCCCGCCCCTATTACATTGGGACTAACATAACACTCTGGCGAAAAGTGGGTGCAGCAATGCACCTCTGCCTACCCCGCAAGGGAGTACATTAGTGCAAGGTGTGAGTGTTTGTAATTATTGAGTTTGATACCAACATTCACAGTAAAGACAACTTGCCTAAGCCTAGCAAGTAACTTGCCCAAGTCACTTGCCCTTGTGAACGGGCGCGGGTCGATATTGACCCCAGCTATTCTGCAGTGGGTCGCAGTGCCGGTTGGGGAGGATATTTCGATATTATGTATTTTCATAACTTGTTAGCCTTTTGAGGCGGTCAGTAAGGCTTGCTATCAAATCAAAATAAGTTTAGTTTTTAGTTATTTTTTTTAAAGTGACAGGATAAATTTTAAATTTTTCATGTTAGGTATATTATTATGTTGAATTTTTATATTCAGTACCCGTAAGTAGTTACTTTAATTTCCGCTTGAATTTTTCATAATTTAAGGATTGCGTATATTTACTATCAACATTGAACATAATAATAATGAATATTGCAGAATATGATTATTCTCTTTTGCACCTCGGTGGATTATGTAATTGCTGAGGTTACAAAAAAACGTGATTTGCAAAACTCCTAGAACTAAATATTGTTTAGAATGACCGCCTTTTGGCTTACCCTTTTTGTAACTGTATAGCCCAATACAAAAAATACTTGTAGTAAGAAACCTCACAAGTGATAATTACTAAATTAAATTACTTTGCACATTTAATCAGTGTGGATGATCCTAATTCTGTAGAAGTGCGTCCATTAGCCAGATAGAGCTAAGACGAACAGTGAATTACGAAGAAGTCTCAAATGCTTATAAAATACTTAGAGGTTTTAAAAAGGGGTACCTATAGAAAGGCCTAAAGGAGTGAATTGGGTGATCATTCTGATTATTTTTTGTAATAACAACTTCACTTGGCTATTTTGGTTTTTGAAAATGGTGGTTTGGTTTATATTGACTGGCATCACTCGATTATTTCGATTTGGAAATGCCGGTTGGTTTTATATTCATAAAAACTATTTAGAGAACTTTTTGCTACTAATATTGAGCGTTTTTTTTCATGAATTTGCAAAAACTCTTAGAATTTGCAATTTGCATTATTGTAACGTGTTTTCTGCCGCAACCTACTTTGTCTTCCGCTTCCAATTTACAATAAAATAACTTGAAAAACATCCAAAATAACGATTGTAATGGTCACTTCTCTTTGCGGCTGTATCCTAAATAATCGGCGTCTTTCTCATTGTGGCACAAACCCTGGAACGACGCTTGTGATAAAATATTCAAACTGGGACAGTCATTATTCTGTGTTAGTTTTTTCGCGGAGAAAAACAATTGCTTTATTAGGCGACTTATTTTTTGTGCTAGGTGTCTGTAGGTACAGGCTGCTACGAAGATATACTTAGATTAATAATATACGATTATGATGGTGTGTCTCATACAAAAACAAAAGTAAAACTGTCCGCATTTTCTTCACTGTCAAACTGTTTTAAGTTAAACTATTGTACCACTGCCAGGGATAAAGTCACAAATCTTCTAATCAAAGTGTATAAAAATAAGAGCTAAGTGGTAGTAGTGGGGTGTTATTTGTCGAGACGTTTCTTTTGCACTGATATTAGGTATCTTGTTCGTATATTTTTAATCTAAGAATGACGTTCTTAAATTGTACGGGTTAGTCCCGCTAAGGTATGGTCCCGGTATGGCACCCTCTTAAAATACCTATCAAAAAGTCCCGCTATGGTACCCTTCAGTTTTTGGTACTGTTGTAAAGTAGATCTAAAAGATGGGTATGAGTGGCTTTAACTTAACTAACAACCACCGTCCCATACTAGCTCGATTTTGCTACACCGGCATTGCATAACGCTCACAAACAAAAATAAAATTCACTATTTATTTCGACGACATCATCACGACCCATTACGTCCCCACTGCTGGGGCACGGGTCTCCTTCCAATGAAGGAAGGGTTTAGGCCTTGTCCACCACGCTGGCCTAGTGTGGGTTGGTGGACCCCAACACAATCAAGCTTGTGCTGAGAGAGATGTCGGGTAAGTGGGCAACCCGACTGCCAGATGTTTTCAAGCTGCCCGAAGGCCTTTGACTAGGCTTAACGACTGCTGCCGAAGCAGCAACCGGGACCCACGGCTTAACGTGCCGTCCGAAGCACGGAAGCGTCCTGAAAAGAACCACTTGAAATCGGTCACCCATCCAATAGCTGACCGTGCCAGTTGATGCTTAACCTCAGAGATCAGTTACGATCACTGAAGCCCGCTCGACGACATAACGCTCACAAATAAAAGTAAAAATCACTATTTATTCGTACTACGTACAAAACCCGGTCTCATTCTTTTATAAGTCGTAAAGCAGATACGTAATAATGTAGCTCTGCAGACTTCGAAACACAAATCCGGAAATCCGCTTTTAACGAACTCGTCACGGGCGTAATCGGTAAAATAGTACCGATATTTTTGTACCTATAGTGTACCTATTTAGCACATGCTGAGCTGGTGCCTTTTTTATGCCCTCGACAGCAAAATTGTCTGTATGATTTTGCTGTCAGTGTGTTAAATAAATATGTTTTTTTTGGATAGCTGGTATTATCTTCACAGATACATACATAATAATATATATTTCTTTAAACAAATATTCTGCTCCAGCCAGGGATCGAACCCAGGACCTTCAGCATAGCAGTCAGGGTCACTAAGCACTACATCATTCGGTTGTCTATACTCATTCACTCAGTTCATTAGTACATTTTAACTTAAATTGAACCCACTGCCTATCGAATGAGAGTCGAGATAGGTGCGATCACAGGATTCGATACTCTTTCGAAACTACACTAAGGGTCACTTTTACCAAACGCTAAACGTATATAAAATAGTATTTTAATCAAATTTTAAATACATTTTGTACTAACTGACAGACGTATTACAGGCTACTAAATACGTTTAGCGTTTGGTGAAATTCCACCTAACATGGAAAAAACAAATGTCAATTTTGGAACTAACAAAGGGTACACCCGAGTCCGCGTTGTTCTATGCTAACAAATTTGCCTTACATTTTGACAGTGACAGTTGACGATACGCAACGTAAACGGAGGTTTCGAATCCTGCGCTCGCGGCTCAGTTACGCTCGGCTCTTAACGTTCGTTATCATGAAATCAGTTTATTCAGGCCATCTCATGTTCACATACATATCGGAAGTGCATAACCATAACTTGATTAAATTCCCCATCTCAGCTTAATGTAAGATGGAAATATCGAAGTAGTCCATGAATATAGCTTGCTACACTATACACGGCTAGATGGGGTGACGACTTGCGAAAAGTGGCTGGTTATGATTGGATGCGGAAAGCTAAAGATCGCATCCAGTGGCGTGCTTTGGGAGAGATCTACGTCCAGCAGTGGACTGCTATAGGCTGATGATGATGATGATGATGAGACTATACACAGGATGAAGTAAACGTGGTACAGTCAGCTGAAAGCGTTTGTTCGTTCTAAATAAACCTTTGTTGTATAGATAGATAGATAGAATATACTTTATTCGTGAGTACACCAAAAAATAATACTTAGTAAAATTAACAAAATGTAACTTAATTAGGGTACAAAAGGCGGTCTTATCACTAAAACCGATCTCTGCCAGACAACCTTTAAATGATTAAACATATATACTCACATTATTATAATAATTATATGTTATATATAGTATATAATTAGATAGTATATATAATTATATATATACTATATACTATAATTATATATATAATTATATATATACTATCTATTTATATTATGTACTTACACAAGTAAACCACTGGAGACAAAGCGCTTCCGATCCGATCAGTTAAAAAACTATAAAACTTTGTTCTGGCAGTAAACCGTTCGTTGTATTTTAATTTTCAACAATAACCATAATGTTTAACCACTTCGGTTTCTATAAGGCTTCCAAAGGATACAGATAAGATTTCACGTCGGGTCAAAGCTATAACTTTCGATATGTTTAAGATATAGTTACTGTTATTATGGGTCTACCTATATATTCTTTGCCTAAGACCGTATAGGAAAGCTGGTAACTTATAAGCGCTTGCTCCACTATGGGTATTTTTCCTGCGGTATACCATAGAAAAGTAAGTGTTTATAAGTTTCCAGCGATTTTTCGGTATACGGCCTAAGAGTATACATACATAAATAATAATACCTACTTGGTGTACAATCTAGTTCTATACATAAATAATCCTAATCCTAACTAATATTATAAATGCGAAAGTAACTGTGTCTGTCTGTCTGTCTGTCTGTCTGTTACTCTTTCACGCCAAAACTACTGAATGGATTTGTATGAAATTTGGTATACATACGGTCTAGATCTTGGGAAAGAACATAGGCTACTTTTTATCCCGGAATTCCCACGGGAAAACTTTTTAAAGCGAAGCGAAGCGCGCAGGAACAGGTAGTATAATAATATTTTCTTCACGTAGCATGTAGGTGACAGACACGAGATACTAAGAGTCACCGTGGCGAAAGGATCGTTTGTCACAGTCAGAATATCATCAGTCGCTCGCTGCGCAGGCTCTCTATCGCGAACTTATTTTGACAACGATTTTCGGTTTCAAATGGTATTCAATATGACACTAATACCTATTGATTTTACGATAGACCCCCAGATGTGTGATCACAGGATTCGATACTATTTTCGAAACTATACTAAGGATCACTTTTACCAAACGCTAAACGTATATAAAATAGTATTTAAATAAAATTTTAATACATTTTGTTCTAACTGACAGACGTATGACAGGCTACTAAATACGTTTGGCGTTTGGTGAAATTCCACCTAACATTGAAAAACAAAATTAAATGTCTCTGTTGAAACTAACAAATTTGCCTTACATTTTGACAGTGACAGTTGACGATACACAACGTAAACGGAGGTTTTGAATCTTATAATCGCTGCACACTACAGCTATAAATAGTTTATCTTGCCTTGGGTTACAGATAAATACAATATGCATGATTTACGTTGCATTTGTGTTGGTATTGAATCGTTATAATTCCAGCTTTGAGACATAACTTACCGGCTCTGGAGGTTACTCTTGCTTGACATAAAACGAACAAACAACTGTACATCAATTGATGACTCAATTGTTTAGTGGTTAGTGACTGCTATGCTGAAGGTCCCGGACAGATATTTGTTAGAATGGGTTGATTACACCTAACGAGTACAGTGGCGAGTCAGTATCCTCTATGCGTATCCTCGACCAATGAACGGCTAGCAAGTGACCCGGCCGAGGACACTGACTCGCCACTGTACTCGTTAGGTGTAATCGACCCAGAAGAGAGAGATATTTTGTACTCGGTTAATATGTATATTAAATATGTATCAGGTGTCCAATGCTCAGCGTAGCTTGGGATCGGATGGCCGTGAGTGAGATGTCCCTACTATTAATATTATCATGTTTCTTTATCTAAATTGACCCCGCCTTGCCGCGGCAGCGTATGTGCGAATATTTAGTGCAATCCGATTACAGTCTTATCGGATTTCAGTAAGCTAACGTGAACACAGTCATCCGATGCAGCCGATTATTCTGACGCTTTGTCCCACTCACTCTTCAGAGGGCCTAGTGTAGGTTTTACTCTACCGGGCGAGCAGTGAAAATATCGTAAAATGTACGTACCGTACCGCTAGGTGGCGGCCCTCCCACACCATACAAATTCTAGTTTACTCGGTGTAAAAACTCGATAGTTTCACTAACATACTATGATATTTATATTTAACTATTTTTCATACATTTAAAATGAATTAAAATGTTACATAATTGTTCGTGAGTGTATTTAGCAACTGGCGATTTATTATTATTATTTTATCCTAACTAATATCCTAACTTAATATTATAAATGCGAAAGTAAGTGTGTGTATGTGTGTCTGTCTGTCTGTTACTCTTTCACGCCAAAACTACTGAACGGATTTGAATGAAATTTGGTATACAGATAGTCTAGACCCTGAAAAAGAACATAGGCTACTTTTTATTCCGGTATTCCAAGGGGAAAACTTTTTAAGGCGAAGCGAAGCTCGCGGGATCAGCTAGTCATCCATAAAAGTTCCATAGAGCGAATGTTTCGCACAACACCACTGAAGCATGGTAATATAATATTAGATATCGTTTGATGCCTTTCAGAGGCTATCGGGCGTTAAATGCCGTTTTTATAGAGCATAATAAAAAATGATATTATTATAAAGATACATCGTGAAGAAACCGGCTTGTTAAAATAATGTATTATAACGTTAAATAAACTTTACTGATATTAACTTAACAATTACAGCTGATAAAATAATTAAGATCACTCTCAAATTGGGTGCTGTGTATCTATCTTTGTTTCTTTGATATCATTATTTTGAATGTGTGCATTCTATTTTTCTCTTAGGAATATGACATGTTGAGTGAGCCAAAAGTGCCCCCAGGTGTGAAATGTGAATGTGTGAATTTGCGTGTTGTGTGACGTAATCCTAACGATATACAGGGTGATTGGTAAGTCGATGTATTCCTTTAAATGGGTTGTAGACGAAGGCAATAATAGAAATAATAAAAATAATATACATTGTTTTGCATTAGTGACACCTTAGCCAACTAATTATAATTTTCATTCATAGTGCAACATTTTTTTTTTAATAGCACTTTGTTTTAATTCCTTTAACAGAAACCACAATATTTATTTTAATTAGAGGAAATATTACAATATATTATTATGAGATAGTAACTTAAGCCTAATTTAACTTAATTTAGACACAGGTCTTCAAAATAGTTGAAACATTAAGAAAATGTTACGAAAGGTGAAAACAAAAATGCTACAATAAAAAAGAATTTTATCTGACAATTTTTCAGGCACTACACCTTAAAAACATAGTAAATTTATAAGCTTTAAAATTACATATTCCAATCTAAAATCGATTAAGGTATGACCAAGATATAACCAAAACAACCGCATAGGCGGACAAATGTCAGTAGGTTTTTCTTTCGTCTACAACCCATTTAAATGAATACATCGACTTAGCAATCACCCTGTATATTCCCGTCATCCGTGAATCGTGTCGATGTGTTCAATTCGCGGAAAATATTCACCGTTTATGTTGACATTACGAGCCAAATTGCAGACATTGTAAATAGCAGGAAGCGGTTGTTATTACCACTCTGTATTCCGATGGCAACATTTATTCATATTTGAATATGTAAAGTACTTGCATTGCACTGAATCCAAGTTAAAAATCCCCGAGATTGGATGGCACCGAATTTAAATGTAACGATATTTAAATACCGAATGGCGTAGTGGTTAGTGACCCTGACTACTGAGCCGATGGTCCCGGGTTCGATTCCCGGCTGGGGCAGATATTTGTTTAAACACAGATATTTGTTCTCGGGTCTTGGATGTGCCCGTAAAATGGCAATAGGCCCGCCCCCTATTACATTGGGACTAACATACACTCTGGCGAAAAGTGGGTGCAGCAATGCACCTCTGCCTACCCCGCAAGGGAGACATTAGTACAAGGCGTGAGTGCGTGTTTTTTTTTTATATATTTTAATACGAATTATATGGATATTGAGTGTCAGTGCAAAAGAAAAGTCTCGACAAATCAACAAACACTCCACATCTACACTGCGCACTTACTTACCTATTTTAAAATATAGTTCGGTTACAAGATTTGTGACTTTATTCATTGGTGCAATAGTTGTCATTAGGTTAAACTTTTAATGGTTTTTACCTGACAGTAAACAAATTTCGGGCAGTACTTTGCTTTGTTTTTGTATATGACACAGTATCTTGTTCGTATATTTAATCTAAAGTATCTTTATACAACATAAGGAAATATAAATAGGAGCGGTGGTAGCTCAGTCGGGTAAGCGCCCGCTTCTCAATCAAGAGATGCGGGTTCGAATCCCGGCGCTGACATGTACCAATGAGTTCTTTTAACTTAAGTACAATGTACACCATCGCTCTTACGGTGAAGGAAAACATCGTGAGGAAACCTGCATATCTAGATTTAGCACATCTAGATATGTGAACCCACCAACCCGCAGTGGACCAGCGTGGTGGGAAATGGTCCAAGCTTGGGAAGGCAGTTTAGACCTTGGGGATATGCACAAAGGTTCCATTCGAGAGAGCCAGGTGCAGGTACTGTTACCCCCACAGAGAATAGAATAGAATAGGTGGCGTAATGGATAAGGCCTCGTCCTCTCAATCGAGAGGCCGTGGGTTCAAATCCTGGCCTGTACCAATGAATTCTTTCAATAGTTTTTTTAATTAAAGAGTTTAAGTACAATAATACCACGTGCTCTTACGGTGATGGAAAACATCGTGAGGAAACCTGCACATCTAGATTCTAGATGTGTATCCTAAGTGCATTGTACTTATCCCAAAACGGCGATATGGTTCGCAACCTATCACGTGAGTACAAATGTGCTGCGAAAAGTGGGTGGCTGGCTTGTGAGCCACCTCTGACTACCCCTTCGGGATTACAGTCGTATATTATTATATATTTTCATACAAAATATCACGTTTTTTTTGGAAGAACAGATAGTTAAGTTATTCTGTCTCTCTTCATTTCTATCACTCATTGTACCGAAGCAAACGCATTAAAGATGCATTTATACATGCGCTAGAATATTTGTGAAATCACTGCCGGCTGCAGTCAAAATGTAAATTAATGCTAATCATATTCCCTCGTCCGTTTCACTCGCTTTGTCTATTAAACAATACCTAGCGGATTGTGAAATAACTTAGCTATGCTTTTAGTATGGTATAACGTAGATAAATTGGGACAGTGTTTCAAAAATTAAACGAAAGCCTGAAAAGGGGTTTCTGAATTTTCTGAACAAAAAATGTGGTATTTTAAATCTATAAAAGAAAATAGTTATAAATAGTATAAATTGTACCTGTTTCTGAAAAGTTATACCGTCATTAAAAGCTTGAATGCAATAGCAAAAATAGATAAACAGTACACGTAGCAAGTAGGTAGGTACTTCAAGTCTGAAAAGAAGTGATAGATTCTGAAATACTTATGTTATTTGTTTAGGAAGAGTATTTCTAAAAAAATACTCTGTCAGCATTCAGCAAAAAAACTACAAAAGTTATAAGGTACCTAACATTTTTTTTATCAAATACAATAGAGATAAGATTCATTGATAAAGTGGGAATACTTGGTTTCTGAAAGTAGCTATTATAGTATAAACTACACTCACGGGAAATGAAAAAGTTACAATCACAAAATGCAGACTCTAAACAACCCCATTTTTATCAAACATTTACTTTGAGATTTTAACAAAATATTACCGGTTTTAGTTGGTAATATCCTGATGCTCTGTTTTTTAAATGTACTTCAATGTTGCAGAAGGCGTTAAGCCAGTCTTTTCCGTTTAGGAGTAATTTGGTCTTTTCTCAATGGAACCTTTTCATTACACGTGAGTGTATAACTATAGTATATCCTAACTAATATTATAAATGCGAAAGTAAGTGTATCTGTCTGTCTGTCTGTCTGTCTGTTACTCTTTCACGCCAAAACTACTGAACGGATTTGAATGAAATTTGGTATACATACGGTCTAGACCCTAGGAAAGAACATAGGCTACTTTTTATCCCGGAATTCCCACGGGAAAACTTTTTAAGGCGAAGCGAAGCGCGCGGGAACAGCTAGTAGTATATACTTAAATAATTCTGAGTCGCAGGGGGGTCACTCGATATCACGAAAAATAATTTTTCGGAGCGCATCTACGCGATCCACGACTCTATCTCCTGGTATTAAACGTGCCGATTGCACGACAGCTTCCATTCGTTAGTTTTTTGTCAGTATAAAGTAACCCTCCTGTTTCTAATTTGAGTAGGAAGTCCTCAATGACAAATAATAATTATTGAGTTTCTATTTCCGCTTTGTATTCCAATTTGCCAGGTCTTAGATTTACAATATAGGAACAAGATGGAGTATCAGTGCAAATAACATCTCGACATATAACATCCCACTTCTACCATCATCATCATCATCATCATCATCAGCAGCCTATAGCAGTCCACTCCAAAGGCCTCTCCCAAAGCACGCCACTGGATGCGATCTTTAGCTTTCCGCATCCAATCATAACCAGCCACCTTTCGCAAGTCGTCACCCCATCTAGCCGGAGGGCGTCCCACACTACGTTTGCCTAGTCGCGGCCTCCACTCCAGAACACGTTCTTCCATTTCCACCACTGAGGTCTTATTTTGAATTTGTTCGGTTACAAGATTTGTGACCTTGACCATCAATGGTTGTCATTAGTTTGAATAGTTTGTCAGTAAACAAAATGCGACAGATTTTTGCTTTGTTTTTGTATGTGACAAACCATCTTTTTCGTATACATTGTTAATCTAAGTGCCAGGCTGTAATTTATTTTCTCTTCTCAAAAGTAACTCAAGAAAGGCATTGAATTGTAACAGATGCTGATTTAATTTTAGCTTTCATTTTCACATTATTCTCTACAAAATTACAATAACTTTTCAAAGTTCATTAACTTACGGCCGTTTTCACAGCTGAAAATGACAAGCTAAGCCGAACTTAAGTACCTATATGACATGCAACGCGGATAATCGGCCTGATACTCATTTTTTTGGCTACACCTAAGTTTATTTCAAGGTAGATTCAATCAAATGATAAGTTACATTGCATAATATTATATCAAATGATAAACATCAATAAGTTCATTTTACAGCGCATTAGAATATCACCAACTAAATAAAAAAAAAGTCTAAAGAAGGCCATTAATGTCAATATTATGTGAGTGGAACTTTTTCATTGCTCACTAGTGCAGGTACATTCAAAATTTCATAAAAATCATTCCAGCCGTGAAAGGGTAGCAAACATCTATTCAGTAATACCTACTTTCAAACTTTGACGTGTATTATTACACTCACGGGCAATGAAAAAGTTCCACTAACAAAATGCTGACTCCACAAAAGGACCAAAATTTTTTCTAACATTTAATTTAAAATTTTAACAAAATATGACCGTTTTTAGTTGGTAATATCCTGATGCTCTGTTAAATGACAATGGGCGTTTTGGGACATATGTCCAATAAAGATTAGTCACACATCGTTGGATAGCTTAGGATAATTGGACAGTAAATCAGGACTATTCGCTTCCGTTATTCATATTCTGCAAAAAAATACCTTTTTAACGACGTATCACTCATTTCTATTGGTGATGGTCCCAGATTCCATATATGTGTGCCCAGTCTTTAGTTGCTAATATGCTCTGTTAAATGTACTTCAATGTTGCAGAAGGCTTTATTAAGCTAGCCTTTACAGTTTAGGAGTAATTTGGTGCTTTTCTCAGAGTGGAACCTTTTCATTGCCCGTGAGTGTACTAGCATTCATTCATTTCACTTGCCAGTCCAGTCGAAAACAAAACCACTGAACAAAAAAGGCTTAGCAATTGATCATGGCCTCTGCAATTGGCAGTTACACTTTTTTTTATTTCTCCAAGTCAATAAAAGACCCTGCTTGCCCGCTTAAAGGAGCCACCGACTCAGAAAATTAGATTGAAGTATTGAAAAGCTTTTACAAGGAATAGAGATCACAATTCTCTCGAGGAATATCGGATTTTACAGGCGAGTACCTAATGTGGGGAAATATCTGGTGACGTCGTTTTAAAAGTAAGTCTTTTCTTGTTTTAAAAAGGCTAAAAACCCCATAAACAATGCATACTTACCCCATAAAAATAAACCCCGAAGTTGCGAAGGATCGCGATCGTGGCACCAAACATAAGGAGCCCTTAGCCCAGCAGTGGGACATAAATAGGCTATTTAAAAAAAAACCATCAAATCAAAAGTATAAGTGGTTCCAACCGGTTCTAAGGTTACACAGGGGGTCTCTACAATTAAAACAATAATTTTTCAGAACATAATGTACCTCAAAACCAGTCTATATGCAAATGGACTACTCTCATTGAATGAGTTTCCGAAATGAAAGGTTTTAAAACCTTTGTTTTTATTACATTAAACAGGACGTGACCGCAAGTAAATTTTTTTTTTTTTAACCCCTTGACGGGTGTTATACGTTTAACTTGTTTGTGTATTTGTCTGTGGTAGCGTAACTTTCGAACGGCTTAATCGATTTCCGATTTTTTTGGGACATAGGTAATGGTAATGTTAGTAGTTAGTTTTCCTATCCTAGCCATACATTATTATCAAAATCGGCTTAGCCGTTCAAAACGCCCATACAGGATGTTCAAAAATTTGTACAGTAAGCCGAAAAGAAAGTTGTTCTTGGTGGGGTAGTATTTTTAGTTGTAAATTATAGCCTTCTATATCTTTATAATTCATGCTAGTTACATCTCGGTAATAATAATAATTTAAAAGAAAGAAAATTTATTTATTTCTTACACACACAGAAACAACACATACATTTAGAAGAAAAGGTTAAAAAGTAAACAAAATTTAATGTTTGTTAATAAACCTTTGTTCTATACCAACGATCAAAGCAACTGACTCAGCCTTTTCAATAATATTAGTGTAAAAATAAACATTAAACATAGTACAGCACTAATTTAGTTTATTGTTATAACATAATTTCATATCGAAGCAATCAAGCTTCGGTGTTATTAGTCAGTATCGATAATCGATATTACTTATCATTAATAATAATATTTAATAGACCATCAAACAAATGGAAGCAATAAATTTTGTTATAGATAAGTACCAACATAATATTCAAATTACGAGAAGTACCTAATATAAATAATGATTAGTGTAATCAGACATAATTTTCAACAGAAACAAGTACCTAAGGGCCATCATTAGCCTATAGCAGTCCACTGCTGGACGTAGGCCTCTCCCAAAGCACGTCACTGGATGCGATCTTTAGCTTTCCGCATCCAATCATATCCAGCCACCTTTCGCAAGTCGTCACCCCATCTACCTAAGGGTGAATTAGCTTATTATAATGCTAAACCACTTTCCCACTAAATTTTTGAAATTTAACGAAAATAATATAAATTAATTTGCTTATTGTTGGACAGTGTAATCATGAAAGTGCAATTACTAACTAATTATTTGCTTTTGACGACCGAATGGCGTAGTGGTTAGTGACCCTGACTACTGAGCCGAAGGTCCCGGGTTCGATTCCCGGCTGGGGCAGATATTAGTTTAAACACAGATATTTGTTCTCGGGTCTTGAAGGTGCCCGTAAAATGGCAATAGGCCCGCCCACTTGGGACTAACATAACACTGGCAAAAAGTGGGTGTAGCAATTCATCTCTGCCTACCCCGCAAGGGAGTACATTAGTACAAGGTGTGAGTATCTTTTTTTTACTTGCTTTTAAACTAGTGGATAACTGCTTACTCATAACTCAACTGTGAATACGTTAGGTTATAATTGTATTATAAAATAACGATTTAAAGTTGGCTTTGGTTTCAATAAGCAACAGATGATATCTGGCTTAAAGCCACATTCTTTCCCATTTCAAACCACAAATTTAATACAACAGCTATACTTAAGGAAATGTATACTGTAATATTGTTCCTATCCCATTCCGTAGTAGAGTGTTCTGCTCTGCATCTGTTTATAAATACATAATAATACCTATATAATCATTTGTTATACAATTTGCAATGTAGTTACTGTAGCAGCTGTATCACGAATAATTTTGACACTTGACGACCGAATGGTGTAGTAACACGTAATAACTTTACTTTCATAACAACCATGAAGATAAACAAAGTCCATAGCTATTCATATTCTCAAAACAAGACACTTATACGCCGCAACGATCGAATGGCGTAGTGGTTAGTGGCCCTGACTGCTATGCCGAAGGTCCCGGGTTCGATTCCCGGCTGGGGCAGATATTTGTTTAAAGACAAATATTTGTACTCGGGTCTTGGGTGTTGATATTTTTATTTAATATGTACCTATCTATGTATCTGTGTAGATATATCAGCTGTCCGATACCCATAACACAGGCTCTGCCTAGCTTGGGGTCGGATGGCCGTGTGTGAGATGTCCCCACATATTAAAAAAAAACGATAATAGGCTCTTCGGCAGACATACCCTGCTATACTCACAACAAATCTACAGTGCCACAAACTTATCTGTTCCGGTGAGAGCGAACTAAATTGATCCATATCTCATTACTTACTTATGAATTGTATATTGTAAAAGATTAGATGGGTTTATTAACACCGCAAGAGCGAATTAACAATACGCGCCAACTTAAAATCTTATAGAATTAAGAAATATTAGAAATTTATGTGAGCTGTAACCAGAACAGATAAGTTTGTGGCACTGTACTTCAATTTATCACAAGATTAGCGTTGACATACACAACAATAGACACATAAGTAGAATTTATTTACTGGAACTCTGAAGTTTCATCAGTCATGCTGAAGTGTTGATGATTAATGTATCATCTGAGATTAACAATATAATGAGAAGATGGTGTGTACACATACAAAAACAAAGCTGTCCGCATTTTGTTTAGGCCCGGGTCTCCTATTTACTCCGTAGGTCGCGTCAAGTGTCACCGCCGTAGGCCGCGTCACGATACTCACTATATCTACGCGCCAACGTCAGCGTGTGAGGGAGACCGCATCAGTACATTTCTATAGTGAGCATCGTGACGCGGCCTACGGCGTGACGCTGGACGCGAACTACGGCGTAAATAGGAGACCAAGGCCTTACTGACAAACCGTTTTAAGTTCAACCTGACAATCATCTGTAACTTAGCTATATATAAGTACTGAATATTTATATTTATTTTATCCTGTTCTTTGTTAAGACTTTTTTTGTTAAAGACAAATTAAGAACATAAATGTCAGCATACTATACTTTGTTTACTTACCTTAATACTAATTATTTTTGTTTTGTTTTTCTTTGTGTCTAAAAAGTGTAAACTTCACGTTAGCTTGCTAAATTTTTATATTGAGTTCTACGAAGAAACCTGTTATTGGCCTTACTGATAAATTATTACCACCTAAGACATTGTAATATATACGCTGTTGGTTTCTCAATAAATAAATAAATCATTGCGCTAATGAATAAAATCACAAATCTTCTAATCGAACTAGGTATTTCAAAATAAGAGCTGAGAGGTAGACGTGGGGTGTTATTTGTCGAGACGTTACGTTCGTATCTTGTTAATTTAATTTCATAAGTAAATAATAAAAATAAAAAAAACACGCACTCACGCCTTGTACTAATGTACTCCCTTGCGGGGTAGGCAGAGGTGCATTGCTGCACCCACTTTTCGCCAGAGTGTTATGTTAGTCCCAATGTTATTACATTGCCATTTTACGGGGGCGGGCCTATTGCCATTTTACGGGCACATCCAAATATCTGTGTTTAAACAAATATCTGCCCCAGCCGGAAATCAAACCCGGGACCATCGGCTCAGTAGTCAGGTCACTAACCACTACGTCATTCAGTCGTCAGTATATAATAAATATGGATGAATTATAATCACAAGGCCAAGGGATTGTAAAGGCAGAAGTTATTGATGCATTATTATGTACATTTCTAATACCCGACGTACGAAATTAGAATAACCAAATACTACTCGATAAGAATACTAAAGTGGGCTCGTTAGTACAAGAGGCCAGGAGGGTAACTCTATACTGACGAAAAACGAACGATCGAGAGCTGTCGAGCTATAGACACGTTTAATACAACGAGATAGAGTCGTGGCTCGCGCAGCAGCGCTCCGAAACTTCATGTGAAATAGACCACGACCAAGGGTTGGCTGGAAGAAATTGCTTTTGGCAATAAGCCCGCCTTTGTGTACTAACCTCTTCTTAATTTGTATTTTGTCTTTGTATGTTATTTTTTAAGTATGCAATAAAGTGTCTATTAATAATTAAATAAATAAATAGATAGAGTAACCCCCAGGTCCTTGTAAAGTACTTAATTTTTTTTTCATATTATGTTCAAGATAGTAATCCCCTAAGGGGTGGTCCGAAGTGATTCGTAAGTGAGTCACCCACTTTTCGTAGTATATTTTTGAAAGGCTGCGAGCCGTATTGCTGTTTCGTAGTGAGTATTAAATTACTGGAGACGATAAGGTTCGCAGCCTATTAGTTGAGTACAAAAATGCACAGGGAAAAGACGGTCGAATGGCGTAGTGGTTAGTGGCCCTGACTGCTATGCCGAAGGTCCCGGGTTCTATTCCCGGCTGGGGCAGATATTTGTTTAAAGACAGATATTTGTACTCGGGTCTTGGGTGTTGATATTTATTTATTTAATATGTATCTACATATCTTTGTATTTGTGTAGATATATCAGCTGTCCGATACTCATAACACAGGTTCTGCCTAGCTTGGAGTCGGATGGCCGTGTGTGAGATGTCCCCACATATATTTATATTTATTTATTTATAAAGCGAGTGAATCACTAGCAAGTCTCCTCTGGCTAGCACGGGGCTCAATTAAGACGTGACAAAAGTTTTGCATCGTGCTCATTCACATTGCGCAGCCTCAAGAGTGAACGCGACGTAGAATTTTTGTCACGTCTTAATTGCGCCTCGTGCTAGCCCTTCTGATTACCCCTTCGAGGATAATAATCGTGAGTATAATTATGTATATGTATGTAATGCCCCGGAAGGCAATGATGTAATCTAAGAACTAGTTAGCTATCTCGCTCACTCATCAAGACGGATGGCGACCATCCATCATCGTCTCTCTCATTCGGAGACATCTGCAATGTGGTTGATGAAGAAGTAAGTTATCTTCTAATAAACTTACTCTTACGAGCAATGAAAAAGTTACATTGAGAACAGACCCCTCAGCATGAATTTTCATCGTGAACGTGACGTGAAATTACTCTATGAATTTTGTAGGGAAATTTTAGTTCTGCTACCGACCGCCAGGGGCGCTGTTCATATTTTCATACAAAATTACTCGATGAATTCTACTTCACGTTCACGATAGGCTAGCTAAATGACCCCGTCTGCAATATTGAAGTAAGTTTAACAGCGCATAATAATATTTACCAAACAAAAATGTAAACATTTAAGTTAAAGATTTAACTTAAATGTTTAAAAAAAAGCGTACTTTGGAACTTTTTTATTGTTGACCAGTGTATCCTAACTAATATTATAAATGCGAAAGTAACTGTGTCTGTCTGTCTATCTGTCTGCTACTCTTTCACGCCAAAACTACTGAACGGATTTGAATGAAATTTGGTATACATACGGTCTAGACCCTGGGAAAGAACATAGGCTACTTTTATCCCGGAATTCCCACGGGAAAACTTTTTAAGGCGAAGCGAAGCGCGCGGGAACAGCTAGTATTATATGTTAATTACTTCTACCGTTTTACTTACTACACCATCCTTTCAGACACTTTTCAAATGGACTTAATGGAGCATTCCTTTAATGGATTTAGGCCTTGGTCGAAGGCACGACAAATGCTTTACTGGACGTAGCCTTTTGACTTTGGCTATAATTCTATGTTTAGGTGTAAACACCTTTGGGGTTCCGTATTCTCAATGATCATGATGATGATGCAGTGGTTATTGACTCTGGCTGCTGTGCTGAGGGTCTTGGGTTTAACCCCTGGCCGAGGCAGATAATTATGGTCTTAGGTGATACTTAGATTTTTAACCGACCTCGAAAAAAGTAGGCGGTTCTCAATTAGTTTTTTTTAGCGATATTTTCTGCAGTTATGAGAAGATTTTGTAAATTAATTGTTGTGTAATATCTCCAGCCTGCCAAGCGTGGAGGTTACGGCACTAACTGCAAAGGACTACGTACTAAAATTACGTGCTTGGTTTCATAGTTTGGTTATATCCTGTAGCCACCACTACAGGATGTTAAAAAAAGAGATAGTAATGGAGCTGACTCGGGAAGTCAAACTTTAAAAAGTTTCAGAACAAAGGATGTTTAAAATGACCCACTGAGTCACTTCCTGTGTGCGTATCACGAGTGTTGTCGACTTAATTTGATAGCTGCAAGTCACTGGAATTTGAGTATGAGATTTATTAGTTTCTAACGTTACCGACAGGGGCGCTGATCAAGATGTCATACAAATTGCTACCGAATTACGCTACCGACTTAAGTCGACTGCTGTACTCGTGATTCGCACACTGTTGGCCAATTTATATTTAACTGATAAAACGAGTGATTTTACCTATTTCCGTTCCGATTTTACACGAACAATAATCAAAACATCGAAGTCGAACCACTTACATTACATTAAATTTGTATTTATTATTCTCAAGTTGACAAAACAAGCACTTCTGCACGTTCTGTTTAAGTATTGTTTTGTCAGAGGGCCAAGGGCTGATTATTTGAATGTTTCCACGGTATTAAACGGTTAGAAAGAAATAAATAAAGAGTGATTGCAACCAACGAACGACCGAATGGCGTAGTGGTTAGTAACCCTGACTACTGAGCCGAAGGTCCCGGGTACGATTACCGTCTGGGGCAGATATTTGTTTAAACACAGATATTTTTTCTCGGGTCTTGAATGTGCCCGTAAAATGGCAATAGGCCCGCCCCCTATTACATTGGGACTAACATAACACTATCGAAAAGTGGGAGCAGCAATGCACCTCTGCCTACCCCGCAAGGGAGTACATTAGTACAAGGTGTGAGTGTTTGTGTTTTATTGCAACCGTCTTTTGTTTTCAGATCTCTCGTCTCGCTCACTCTTGCGCATCCGTCCCTTTCATTCATCGTCATAGATTAATATTTTTTACCTATTTACTTTGCTTTCCGTTTTATTCCCAAAATAATATTGCCTGAAATAGTACAAGTTACTATCTTTTTTATTTACCCAAGTAATACCATCACCACCCTTCCTTACCCAATGACGCTGAAGGCAATAATTTAATTCCCTACTTACTCGATCGTTCTAGCAGCTGCTACATCGACAGCTGGGTCTTACCTGTGAGACAAAATAAAATAATGTTAGTGTTATTTTATTATACCTAATACTTAAATAAATAAATATGTGGAGACATCTCATATAAGCCTGTGATATAAGTATCGGATATAAGTATGAGATACATCTACACAAATACATAAATATACACAATAATATGAAATAGATAAACGAAAACCAGACACAAGGCAAACACAAATACTCATCACACAGATGTTTGCCCTGGGTAGGATTCGAACCCGCGGCCCCAAGCTTCGGCAGCAGCTTTAATACCGCCTTAGCTACGGTTCCGTCATATACTGAAACCTAGAACCTTCGCCATGAATGCACTTTAGCAACCCGCCTCACCATTCGGGCATCTACCAAGAAGAATCTAACCTTGAAGTCTGTTTTTTAATCTCAGATACTAAATTGACAGATGATGAACCGTTTAGAATCTGTCAATTTAGTATCTGAGATTAAAAAACAGACCTTAGGTACTGTACCTCTTCCCTCAATCAATCGAATTACTTCGAACATGGCTTATAGGCTGAGACCGCAGTTCTGATTGGCCAATTAAGACTCCTTGTGGGTTGGGTAATTTTCTAATTGCTTAGACATAGTTGATAGTGCTTTTCAAATGCAAATGGGTAAGTATGGCCTGTTTCGCTTGGGCTCTTATTTTGCATTGGTTCAGTTGTCATTAGGTTTTGAAATTAAAGCTGCGTACAGACCGGACCAACGAACGCCCAACGAACGCCCTGAAGTGTGTATGTAACCTACGTATCTTAGTGTGTGTATTACTCATAGCCAAAGCTCTATGTCTACCCTTATTTGGACATTTAATAAACGTCACTCGAAGAATTCGGTTGTTTCACTGATATCCTAAAGAGCCCCACTTCATGGCGATTCTGCCGAAAGTAAAATATAAAAATAAAGTCAAAAGTGAACTAAAGTGAATTTTACGTAAACTCTTCGAACTTTAACCATGGGGAAGACAATGTCCAAGGAGGAAATTATCATCGCACAAAATGCAGCTGGCGGAGGAAATAGTGCGTCAATCAAACAAATTAAACTACACCTAAGTGCCATGACCATCATATTCACGGTCATCATGTGCGTGTTGCTGCTTGCTGGATGCTAATTTCTGCTGAAAATGTACAAAAAATGCCACGTCCAATGGATAAGTGGCCTGATCAACCACGAGTCGTAGACATACTAAAGAAACCGTATGATTCAGTAGAGATGATCTTTATGAAAGAAGAAGAATTACAAAAGTTAAGAAATAAAAATGAAATAAGAGAAGAGTATGAATGTTTTTCAATAATTGAGAAGAAAGGAGCTCTTTGTATATCTTAATTTCAAGGCATGTTTCTCACGATCTGAGTTTGTGCAAAAATTAAGTTGGTATTGTGAACAAGTTAAATTGACATTAAAGAAATATGCATAGTAAAAACTAAAGATAATGTAGAATTTGTTAAAGATTTATGTAATGAAATAAAATTAAGAGAAAAATGGTCCGGACCACGAATTTGCATTCTTAGAGGTGTTACGAGTATAACACAAGAAAATGAGAGGAACTTTATTCTTAATGACCTTAATTCTTACCATTTACTCCCAATAAGTGGACATGCAGGAGTGAGAAGAATGGTTAATAACATAAAACGACGATACTATTGGCCAAACATTTATAAAGACGTTCAGGAATATGTAAAGAAATGTTCGAAATGCCAGTTAATGAAGCATTCTCGACATACAAAACAACCAATGGAAATGACTAGCACAGCCAGTTCGGATTTTTAAAAGATATTTTTAGATTTAGTGGGCCCGTTAGATAAGGATATAGATGATACCTAACTGTTATATTTTAAGTATTCAGTGCGAATTAAGTAAATTTGTACTCGCTTATCCACTTAAAAATAAGGAAACGGTAACGGTTGCTAGGACTTTCTTAAACAATTTCATTTTAATCTTTGGTATTCCGAATATCATAGCCACTGACAGAGGAATCATCTACAATGAGTAAGGTAAGTAACCTACTTGGTATTCAAAAACTTACATCCACTTCATACCATCACCAATCAATTGGAGCACTCGAAAACGCACACAAACATCTAGGCTCATTTTTGAGAATTCAGTGTGAGAAGCACCATGACTCTTGGAGCTATTGGCTACCTTATTGGTGTTTTGGTTTTAACAACACTGTTCATACTGCAACAAAATACGATACGCCTTACGAACTTGTTTTCTGAAATCCTAGTAATATTCATAGTAGAGTTATAGATGATAATAATACTGTATCGCCTTTATACATATAACCATGATGATTATGCATTAAACCTTAAGTACCGTCTTCAAACAGCATGTAAAGACGCTCGAAATAATTTAGTTTTAAGTAAAGAAAAACAAAAACAATATTATGATAAGACAACAAATCCAATAGTATAAATATGAAAAAGACTCTATCTATCTATCTATCATGGCGAGCTGATTTTCCGCATTTAGCCCCCAAGGTGGGCCATTATGCGTGAAATACCTATGGGGTGACTAGCTATTAAGCCACCCAAGCTCACGCCAGAAAGCCAGTAGACGACCTAGGTTGCTCATGGCTTCCCGGAGGGACCCCGGAGATCCGAGGATTTTTGATCGTAGTGTCTCCACGCCTTTGCAATGTAACAAGACATGGGAAGCTGTTTCATCTTCCTCCATGCAACTTCTGCAAAGAGGAGTGGTGGAGATTTTCATGCGATATAGGTGTTTATTTAACCGGCAGTGGCCTGTTATGGTACTTATCACGACACGTAAGTTTGCTCTGTCCAAGCATAATAATTTGCGTGTTAGTTTAGTATTAATTAGTGGTACAAAAGCTTTTGTTTGTTTGCACTCGGCACTGTTACTCCAGAGATTGGTGTGGCATTCTGTCGTTCGGGAACGTAACCAAGAGCGAATTTGGTTGAAAGGGATCGGTACTATCGGCTCTGGGCCTATTGGTGCAGTGTCAGATCCCTTTCGTGCAAGTTCATCAGCAGCGTCGTTCCCCAGCGACCCGCTGTGCCCTTTTATCCACTGGAGGGTTATGTTATTGTTTTGTGAGGCAAGCGATTCTAGAGCTGAGTGACACTCTAGTACTAGCCTCGAAGTTATAGTTTTGCTAGACAAAGCTAGCAGAACTGCAGCACTATCAGATAGGATACGAATACGTTGATTCGTAACCTTTCTAGATTTGACTGCGTTAGCGGCCCGTGTAATAGCAACACATTCAGCCTGAAAGATTGTGTTGTATTTGCCTAGTGCCAGTGAAAAATGAATGTTTAGGTCATCCGAGTGGACACCAGCACCCGTACCTGACGTTTTTTTGGATCCATCAGTGTATATTCTCAGTTCATATATACTGGACTGATCTCTTGGTTCTTCATGCAATTGAATGTTGTAGTGCCTATTAAATATATGGATAAGCGGAATTCGATCACCAATGGCTGCCATCATTGGTTGATGTTTTATGGCTTCCAACATAATGGATGTGTGTGACGCTGTTGAGTTATTTGCCCAGAGGCCAGCTGCTCTTAGTCTAAAAGCGGCGGCAGCTGCTTCCTGTTTCACCACGAGATGTAATGGTGGAAGGTCGAGAAGTACCTCGAGTGCGGCCGTGGGTGTTGATTTCATGCATCCTGTGATGGCTACACATGCAAGCCTTTGTAGCTTTTGCAGCTTGTTTTTTACTGAGCTAAGTTCTGTTCTGGGTCACCAGACTACAGAACCGTAAGTTATGGTACGTCGTATGACAGCTTTGTACAGCCATAATGTTAATTTTGGTTTAAGGCCCCAGGTTTTTCCTAACATTCGCTTACACTGCCAGAAAGCGATCGTAGCCTGTTTTATTTTGTTATCGAGATGTTTATTCCAGTTCAACTTGTTATCTAGCGTTATGCCAAGATATTTCACTTCAGTTGAAAGTGTTAGTTGAGTACCAAATAATGTAGGCAAGCTCATGTTATTGAGTTTTCTCTTGTTAGTGAATAGGACTAATTCTGTTTTACTGGGATTGACTTTTAGTCGATACTCCCTGCACCATTGCTCGACAATCTTCATTGCGGCCTGCATAACGCTACAATGAAGGTTCTCGAATTTCCCACTAATGAGGATGGTGAGGTCATCTGCATAGCCGACTGTATAGAAGCCGCTGCTGTTGAGTCGTCTAAGGAGGTCGTCAACTACCAGATTCCACAGTAGAGGTGAAAGGACCCCGCCTTGAGGGCAGCCTTTAGCTACAATGCATCTGGTTGTCCCGTTTAGGTTGAGTTGTACTGCTCTTATTTTTAACATATTATTTATCCAACCCCGTAGAGTAGGATTAACATTATATTTGGTTAAGGCAATGTTGATACTATCGAAGTTTGTTTTATCAAAGGCCCCTTCTATGTCTATAAAGGCACCTAGTGTTGATTCTTTGTTTGTTAGCGCACACTCAATTTTGTTCACTACGCTATGGAGTGCTGTTTCGGTCGATTTGCCAGCGTGTAACGTTATTTATTTCTTCCAAATAAATAACTTACATATTAGTAAATAACGTCATAATTTAATTGTAAATTCCCTTTTTAAAAGTATCGACTTTATCGATAACTTAATCTTCGCGTCGATAATTCTTCAAATTATCGACGCGTTCCCATCCCTAGCCAGCGAAGCGGTCTTTTGTTCATGTCCCCACTATCGCGGCAGCCCCACTCGGTGACCACTGGCTCTCGATCATTCGTCCACGGGCTACGGCATCGACTGCGCGTGACCCTACCTCACGGCAGTCCTCTAGGTGCCTAGCCCGCTCTAAAGTGTCGAATGACCTAGACCTTACCAGTGGTACCTTGTGCGTGTCTTCCCCAATATCGGGTAAGTGTGATCAGACTTGCTTAGCTCATTTTAGGAACCTATTTGTAATTTAAACTTGTACTAATCGTATTTAAAAGTGTTAATTTCAATTTGTTTAACGTAGCTTCCTTTCTTGTTTTATTCGCTTGCTTACGCGTTAGCTAGCTTAACTAACTGCGCACTTATAGCAGCCAAGATGGCGGACATGCAATTACGCATTATCATTTAGACATTCCATCATCATCAGCTTTTATATTTCTTTTATTTTAATTACGCTAGCTTGCCTAAATGCATTAACGTAGTTTTATTCCAAATTATGCTGCAGCTAGTGTACCGCTTTCGGCCTTTCCTTATTATTACTATTTCTTATTTAATTAATGTTAGGTATTCCGTTCTGGTTTCCACTGCCGCCTCAATCAAGTTAGATTAGGTGCTCTTCTGTAGGTTTTGATGACGGTATGTGGAACCTAGATGATAACTGTGTACTGATGCGTTGGATTTCTATCTATTCCAGGGTCCACGGTACGGTTTACCGACTCCGCGGTTCACCTACGTGGCTTCTACGGCTCGCCCTCTACGTGCTGGTTCGGCAACCCCCTACCTTTGTGTTGCTGACCACGCCGCGCAGCCGAGCTACACGCCACGCGCACGCAACGGCCACGTGACCTGCCTGCCTACCTACCTGGGCACTGGAGAAGAGGACTTCCACGCCGGTCGCGTTATCGGGATTCCACGCCGATACTCTTCGACTCAGGGGAGTCCCTATCCGTGCCAACTGAAAACTGACTGATCGTGTAGTGTAGGCCTAACCCACGTTGACCTTTAAATAAATTTGTGTCAAGCTGAACCCTGGCTTCTCATTTCATCTCACCTCTTAGCTAGCCATTTTTCATAAGCGCGACAAGCGGTATAGGCATGTTGGCTGTTATGTAATGGTTTTTGTTTGAGATTATTATCTCGTATGTGTCTGTCACAAAGTCTTTCTAGGGTCTTTAGTAGAAACGACGTTAAACTAATAGGTCTGTAGGACTTTGGATCCGTGTAGTCACTTTTTCCTGATTTAGGAATAAAGGTTGCTTTCACCTCTCTCCACTGTTTAGGAATGTAGTTATGTGCTAAGCAAGCCTTAAAAATATTCGCTAAGCTTTGCACGATAACCCGCTGTCCCCACACTAGGAGCGCGGGGAATATACCATCCAAACCAGCTGATTTAAAAGGTAGAAAGCTGTTTATGGCCCATTCAATTTTTTCAACGGTTACTAATTCTTGGGCGGTTATCCAATCAGATATTGACGGGTTCGAGTGCTCGCTATTATCCCAGGTCAGATCATCAACGAGGCGGCAGTCTGGGAAATGCGTTTCAAGGAGTACTTGGCACGTTTCTTTATCGTTGTTAGTATAGGTTTTATCGGCTTTTTTTAGGCAGCCAAGGTTTTTATTTTGACCGCAGTCTAAGATTTTTCGGACTCTAGCTGCTTCGTTGTTGGATTCAATGTTTTCGCAGAATCGACGCCATGAGTCTCCTTGGCGGATTCTTATTCGTTTTTTGTAATGTTTTTGAGCTTCTTTATATAGCTCCCAGTCAGCATAGTGTCTAGTGTTTTTGGCCCTATTAAACAGCTTCCTAATCTTACGTCTCAGTCTCTCAAGCTCCGGTCCAGTTTCACTGCCCCAGAGCGGATGGTGCGCGTTGGTATCCGCAGCGATGATCAGCTCTAGGGAGTTGGACTCGCAGTGATGCACCAGGTCCGCCAACTCACCGGGTGGAGGATCTCCATCGCCAGGCATGTAGGCGGACGCTAGTACAATTGAACTACAGTTACCCACCAAGTTCTGAACTAATACAGCTGTTAAATCTTTCGTGCAGAACTGGGTGAGTTGTACTGCGTCCACAGAACGGGGCATGTAAATACACGTGCGTGGGTTAAGAATAGAGGTGTTTAAAAACAACTTACCCCCAATGTTGCTGAGACCGCAGATACGGCTTCCCCTGATCCACGGCTCCTGGATCAGGGCGATGGTCCCGGTGTTGACCTCCAGCTGCCTGCGTAGGGTAGCCGCCGCAATCTGCTTGTGCTGGAGGTTGGTTTGAATGACGGAGAGGTTACTGAGGCGAGCGGAGAACATCACTGTCCACCGACTCCGCATCAGCATCCGACTCTTCGTCATGACCGCCACCGTCGATCCAGGACGATAGAGCCGCGGGGGTCGCAGCAGGCATCGTCTCGGTGGAGGCGCTCGGCAGGGTCGTTGGTGCCTCGACTGGTGCAGCACTCACAGACGTGGGGCTGGAGGTGCACAGCGGTGCTGTTGGTAGCGGGTCCTCACTTTCTTCGGGAGGCTGGCTGCCCAGAACGCCGTTGTTGAAGAACCGGATGTAGATGTTGCCCACTGCAAACGTCATCTGCCGTCCGAGCTCCATGATTCTTGGCACCTCCGATCTGGGGATGCCGAGGTTGAGGAAGGAGTCCTTGCCATTGTGGATCTGGCGGTCGTACAGGGTCCAGTCCCCCACGTTGTACATCCTGTTTTGCCTGATCAGGGTTCTTTGGATGCTCAGCGGCTCGACAGTGCAGGTGTCAGGAACCAGCAGTCCAGCTCTCACCTTGGGCACTAGCTCCGACTGCCCGATGACCGCGAGCTTGGTGTTAGGCACAGGCGATGGCATCACCTCGACCGTTTTCTTCAGCCACGCGAGGGTCTCGTCGTCTTCACACCACATCTTCAAGGCCCCGTGGCTGAGGTGTGGTTTTCCCTTGAAGAGAGGGCAGAAGGGTGTTTCAGTCAGCGGGACGTCCAGCTGCTGAATTATCACCTTCTGCACGGCCACCTTCAGGTCGTTGGCCTGGTCCTCGGTGAGGCTGCGCGCCGGCACGGTGACGAGGGCGACATGCAGGTGTGTCCGCGCGACATTGGCGTAGGTTGGGGCCTGACCTGCTGCAGGAGCAACTTTTGCGCGCTTGGCGCCACCCCTCGGAGAGATTGTCTCGTCAGGGCGGACCCGCTTAGCCGAGGTTAGTTCGGTATCAGCAGGCCTGCGCTCATCAGTGGACTGAAGCCCACCGGCCGGCGCCGCGATGGTGGCAGCATAGCTGCTCCTTTTACCCCTGCTACCCCTGGGAGTGGGGCGTCGAGGTCCAGCGGTGTTGGTGGTGGTCGCCGGGACGGTGGTGGTCGCCGGGACGATACCCGTTTTCTAAAAACTACGTATTGTTTTATAGTGCCTGTCATTCCCGACGACTTGGTCATAAACAACAGGCACTATACCTTCAGTCAGACGGCAGTCTGACATCAGGGATCCATGGAGCAGTGGATCTAGCCGCTGCAGCGTATAGCCACAGTACTCACTAGGAGAGTCGCCTCGGGGTGGTGAGACCCCTCCCTGATGTCCTGACAGGTGCCGGAGCTGTTGATGGCACGCTCACTTCCCGTACTCCATCCGGAGCACTCGTGTTTGGGATCCACACTAGGGACAATGGAGAAGCCATTTGCCAGATCTCCACTCTGGTACCGGAGCTGTAATGCGCGCTCACCTCCCGACATGCAGACCTACATGTCTACCCATGGAGCCTACTCAGCTGGGTCGGCCGGCGCATGCTATCCTCACGCACTACTTGATATCCAGTCAAGCACCGGAGATGTCAGTCCTAGGACCAACTATAAGGGAAACTCACTTGCCCCGTGACTCTTTCGCATCAACGGCCCTCGTCCTAAACCGCTACTTGAGCCACTAGCTGCGCACGGGGGAGACGCCCGGTGACAAGCATACCGGGCAGACGAACGTTGTCCCCCCCTGTAGCTAACCAACTGCCACTACGAATCCATACCCAAGTCCGGATCCACTAGCAAGCTAGTGGAGGGCTCGAGATCCGGACGCCCGTAGTACCCTGGTCCAAACAGCCGGACTCGTAATTCCGGCTGCGCAACCCCGCACACCTCGGGTCCTGGTGGTCGCCGGGACGGTGGTGGTCGCCGGGACAGTGGGTGCCGCGCGCGTAAACGCAGCGCTACTCCCCTTGTCCTTGGGGGCCTCGACTGTGGAGGCGGCCGGCACTGAGGCGGCACTGGGTAACGCGTGCGCTGAGGCTACACTGACACCCGAACCGGCCACTGCACCAGCCGTCCCCACAGTCGATTCCCTCTTGCGACGGTTTCTGTTAGCGCGCTTATTGGCGCGATGTTTTTTGTTGCCGACTTTCCTAGGCGCAACGGTCTGCCATGTCCCCTCGAACTGAAGCTGCTGCTGCTGCGGCATGGCTTCGGCGAGCTCCGACAAGTCTATGGTAGGCGCATCCTTGGCGCCTGGTTTTACGTCCTCCATCCACGCACACGCACAAGCACACAAATGAACACAGCTCGCAATGTTATTCGCAATTGCACGTCGCGGAGAGTTAGGTGATACAATGCACTATCACTCAGCACGTTTATGCTATTTTTGGTGTAAAAACTGAATATTGTTCCGGAGCGTAACGGCGCACCGATGACGGTTTTTTTTTTTTTTTTGATGAAAAAGACTCATTACTATTGGTTAAAAATGAAACAGGAAGAAAACTACATCCATTGTATGAAGGTTCATATATTGTAATAGAAGATTTGTGTTGTAATGTAAAGATTCAAAAGAACAATAAATATGAAATAGTACACAAAAATAGAACAAAAATGTTTAACTCATAATTAATTTTAAGAATAATCATTATGTAATCATTTAGAGTAAAAAAAAGTAATCATGTAACCTATAATATACTTTTTTTTTTCTTTCACCCCCGGAGGTGAAGTGTGTATGTAACCTACGTATCTTAGTGTGTGTATTACTCATAGCCTAATCTCTATGTCTACCTTTATTTGGACACTTAATAAACGTCACTCGAAGAATACGGTTGTTTCACTGATATCCTAAAGGGCCCCACTTCAGCCCAACGATGGATGTTTATCATACATAATACAGGGCAGATTGCAGCAACAAAGGTCAACGAAACCCGTTTGGCGTTGGCGTTCGTTTGGCCGGTCTGTACGCAGCTTAAAACGAAGACAAAATACGGACAGTTTTTTGCTTTGTTTTTGTATGTAACACACCATCTTGTTCTTATACACGCACACGCACTCACGCCTTGTACTAATGTACTCCCTTGCGGGGTAGGCAGAGGTGCATTGCTGCACCCACTTTTCGCCAGAGTGTTATGTTAGTCCCAATGTAATAGGGGGCGCGCCTATTGCCATTTTTACGGGCACATCCAAGACCTGAGAACAAATATCTGTGTTTATACAAATATCTGCCCCAGCCGGGAATCGAACCCGGGACCATCGGCTCAGTAGTCAGGGTCACTAACCACTACGCCATTCGGTCGTCCCGTCCCGTCTTGTTCTTATATTGTTTATTAATCTAAGCATCTCATAAAGTGTATTAATAAAACAAAATGTTAATCCAGCTCTACATAATTATCTTTTGTGACTACAGAAAGAAAAATCGTTTTTATTACAATATACCTTGTAACGCAAAAATATTAAAATCTCTGAGCTCAAACCAGCAGGTATTTGAAACATTAATTTTGCTGTAAGGGAAGGGAAAATTTAATTATCCGGCATAGAACTATTTAGCTTTTGGCTCTCTGGTTTATTTTATTAACTGTCTGAAACAGGAGGTTTTTAATTATTTGTTACTTAATTGTTTTTTAGGTGTTTCACAAACTGAAAGAACTGCGTTAATGATGAATAATGTTATTAAGTATTTGAATACAAACCACTAGCTATGACTTCATTAAGTACAGCATTATACTTTTGTCAGTTATTTATCACAACTATTTCGATTTTAGAAAATGACCAGAGGCGCGAGCATAGGATTCGATACTATTTTCGAATCTACATGGAGGGTCGCTTTTACCAAACGCTAAACGTATTTAAATCAAATTTTAAATACCTATATTTTGTACTAACTGACAGACGTATGACAGGCTACTAAATACGTTTAGCGTTTGGTGAAATTCCACCTAACATGGAAAAAACAAATGCCACTTTTGGAACTAAAAAATTTGGCTTACATTTTGACAGTGACATTTGACGATACGCAACGTAAACGGAGGTTTCGAATCCTGTGCTCGGGCAACAGGTATATAATATATATACATACTTAGTTAGTGAATGTTCGAATGAATTTATAAAAAAAATACTTATTTTTTGTTATTTTATTGTTAAAATATATATTTTTTTGATTTGTTGGTACAAAGATACAAATATTCCTTTTCAGAAGTCGTTAAACGGCCGACTATTGGGGTCTTTACCAAATTATACATGCTGTGTGTTTGCGTTCATTATTATTCATAAAAAAGTTACTGGACGCTTTAGCTATTGAACTGTTTTGTCCCTCTCTGTCAAAGAGCAAATAGGCTATGTCTGAAAAAATTTAACAACGCTCATAATTTTTCTAATGATAGGAATAACCCTCCGTATCATCATAAAAAAATCTCAGATTTTTCCTGTGCGTCAGTAGGTAATTTTATAAAAATAATAACATTTCAAGTTTCACAAAAAGGGGATATGATGGCACTTCAGGACTTTTTCCATCGTCTCTATAAAAATCATATAAAAATATATGGGCAATAAAAAAGAAAAAATTGACAGGCGTCAGCTTTTACATACTCTTTGGTCACACGTCTATCCATAGACCTACAACGTCACATCAAAACCTATCATATTTTTTTTAATGCCTATAGAGACGATGGAAAAAGTCCTGAAGTGCCATCATATCCCCGTTTTGTGAAACTTAAAATGTTTTTATTTTTATAAAATTACTGACGCATAGGAAAAATCTGAGATTTTTTTAGGATGATACGGAGGGTTATTCCTATCATCAGAAAAATTATGAGCGTTGTTTAATTTTTTCAGACATAGCCTATTGTTCTCTGTCAGATAGTGACAAAACAGTTCAATAGCTAAAGCGTCCAGTAACTTTTTTATGAATAAGGAGGATAGTTTGTAAATTCATCATTCCAAAAGCATTTTCTATTAAATACGCTACGGCCGGATAGCGAGGCGAGACAGAATTATTGACATTCCAATACACAATTATCGAGGAATGCTGGAATTTATGAACTATAGGGACTCCATTTAATTATAGACAGTATAATAAGATACAATTCATAGTAAGTATAATATAGTTGGGTTGACTCTGATGACCCCTAACAAACGTAAAAAAACCCTCGACATTAATAGTCGGTTATTCAACGCTAATAGTCGGTTATCTAACCGACAGGGATTGATTTATAAATTAAACGTCATCTCCATACTAAATTCTTGAGAGATGTGTCAAAAGTCAACCGATAATCCCTGGTACGCTCTAACCCGCTATGGCGAAATTGGCACTAAGATTCGCATAACTTTAGCGAGCCGCATGTGACTAAGAAAATGCATCCACGGTAACATAACCTAAAGTACTGGGTATTGGGAGATAGGTTCTAAAAATTGAAAATAGCATGAAGAGGGCCTGAATTGTGGCTTTTTCAACTGAAGGCGCTAATTAATTAATTAATAAATTAATTAATTAGGCTAATTCTTTATTGCACACAAACACAGAAATTACAATAGAATATTTGAGTTTGGGTAAGTGAAGTAACAAACAGTTTTTTTATCTAAAGGTTACGTCAAACAGAACGCGTTACTAGCGCGCATTGAGTATGAATGGTCTGGAGACGAAATAGGCAGACGTTCCCCTCTGGCGGGGTGGTAGGCCAGAAAGGCCCACCGATTTATAAAAACTAGTTGCAGTCTCAATAATTTTCACTAGACTCAATCTAGTTGGCAAAGCGTTCGTTTCATAGAAAATGATTTGTTTACATACTAAAATGACAGCTTCAATTCATAGAATATCCGGATTCCGGATTTGATCATTTTTTGGGACCTACAAAATCCAAAACTTAATTTTAAAGTTTTACTTTTCGTAAACAGGCAAAAAAAATTGACTATGGTGGGGACTGATGTGACGTCAGAAGGGAGCAAATCATTCATTTATCACCTTAAAACTTAAAGCTCTTGACACAAATTATGTATGTATGTAAAGCACAGATTATGTATGACATCGAGGCAGCTGACGTCACAACATGGCCGATAGCGTTTTCATGGTTCAAAATAATAATAAAAAATAATATTTTTTAAATTGAAATTATGCTACCATACTGGAGTTTAATTAGCCGAAATTTTGGATTCGTAAATTCAATACTACAATAAATACTCATTTATTGTCCTGAATTTGATATCAGTCAAGTAGACTATTATCCGATGAAACGGTCTCTAGCGCTGCGTTGCGTACTGTTACTAGTAACGCGTTCTATTTGACGAAGTCTTAAGCTAACGGAACGGAAAAATATAATGAATTTATACTGAATTGAAATCATGAACGAATAAAAATAATAAAACTTAAACTTAGTTTTATTACTCCCGGCATCTCGGAATAAGGAAACTTGATGTAAAAAGTGTAAGAAGAAATTTTGCAAACAAGAGAACTTCTTTGTAATAAAATTCCTCACTTTTCACAGCTTGAGATTTTTTACAAAATAAAATGCTGCCTCTTTAAAGTAACTTTTTTTATTACTACAGGTTTATTAATTCCAGAGTATCAGACATATTTCTCTTCATTTTTTTATTACCATCACTTAAATATTTATATTTCAACAATGTCAGTTTTTTTTCAAATTCGTCTTTCATAACACGACTGTCGAAAATTTACTACTTATAAAATTCACCTTCAATAACCATATTGAATAGATCCGTAGTGGTGTAACGGATAAGACTTTTATTCGTGAGGTCGTGGGTTCGAATCCTACCATGTAGTAAAAGTTAATTATTTATAAATAAATAATAATTTAGGTACAATTTAAACCATGTGCTCTCACGGTAAACATCGTGAGAAAGCCTGTACAATTCAATTCAATCATCTAGATATGTGAACCCACCAACACGCAGTGGACAATGGAAAATGGTCCAAGCTTACATTTATATTTAGCTTATATCTCTAGGAAGCCAGTTTAGATCTTAGGAGCATATGCATCCCCTTACAAAATATAATAGACCCTCAATAACCCATACTCTGAAACTTTTTCTGGAAATTCTGTAAGTAAGTAACTACCTGTTTTTATTGAGACTAGTTTGTAAAAATTGACGTTTGAATAAAAATATTTGACTTTGACTTTGACTATTCCTCACACTCACATATTATCACTCATATTTTGTTTATAAATCATGTTTTAACACCATAATAAATTATTCATCTAAGTACCTATTTGCCTAAAAAACCAACTACCCAATATTTTTCAGGAGTTTATTTTTCTTGGAAATTCTTTATTATACTTGGGTGAAAAGATTTATGTGGCGGAAATATAAAAGGAGGTTAAGAAAAAAGGGAAATTACCAGGCTGGATATATGTAATGTAAGCAGCCTTTTAAGCATAATGAGAGAGTGTTTTTGGAAAAAAACACACATCTGAATAAGTATTTTATAATGATTTTATTACTGAGTAGGTATACTCGTATTAGCAACAGAACACTTTATTATCAACTTAGGTTTAACTTATCTAGATGAAAATGTTTCTCAAAACGAATATTTACGACTACATATGGAGAGTAGTTTGTAAAAATTGACATTCATCAGAAAATTTTATATTTTTACGATGAATAAAAAATTTTGAGTTTGAGTTTTGAGTTTGATATAGTTACAACGTATTAGTTGGGTTTTCACAAAATTCGATCCTATTAATCCTAATCGATCATCCCAGTCGATTACATTTTGAGGTCTAAATGGAAAATGACAGTTCTCGATTTGTTATTTTTAAATAAGAGAATAGACCACAGGTGCGATCACAGGATTCGATACTATTTTCGAATCTACACAAACATATGGAAAAATCAAATGTAACTTTTGGAATTGACAAATTTGCCTTACATTTTTTGACAGTGACAGTTGACGATACTATTCTTTTCTCATTTGTTTGTGTAGTTTTGAAAATAGTATCGAATCCTGTGATTGGTGCTCAGCCTATTTCAAGAGAAGCCTTTCTGTGACCCCAACCCTGTTCACGGGTCACCAGCTTATTATAATTGATGAATGGTCCATCGAATCGGATAAGAGTAATCGACTGTCCTTGAGGTTTGGGACGCGAAGGTTAGGTTTAGAAGACACTGGGTCCATTGCACAGTAATACATTCATTTACTTCAGGCTACAGGCCTATAATTTTTTAAAACACTGATGAATCTATTTTGATAATGGTCAATACTTAATTAGTTTACCTTTGACGACAAAATGGGGTGTTATAACTTTATTGTGTATGTGTATCTGTCTGTCGAAGCGTAGCTCACAAACAGCGGAACCGACTTTCGATCGAGTGTTTTAAGCCTTACTTAATAAAAATCGGCTTAGCCGTTCAAAATTTATGGGACTTTTTTAGTGTTGAATGTTGGGGGATTTTTATGTTGGTTAGGTTATAGACTTGTCTGAAATTTGCTCAAAGTACATCAGGTAGGTGGGCTGCCTGTAATGTTCAGGCCTCTATTCAGCTGAGATTGCACACAGGGGCGACTGATAAGGAAACGTCAGACTCAAAGAGACTGTAATCATTGAATGCGCAAAATTACGTTTCAGCTGGTTCACAAGGCTTTCAGCATAATTCCAACTATAATCATTTAATGAAATGAATGAAATGAAATCGTTTATTTCGACGTAGAATGTTAGAATTAATAATAATAATGCAAGCTAGAGCTTTCATGGTGAAACAGACATTTGTTCTGTGTTTTCGTGATTTCTTTATGAACCTATTTATTGTATGCATTATAGGCTTTAACAGCTCTTTAAAATTAGAATGTTTGCCTTTAGAATCGACTAAATTTTTAGTATAAAATTCGACTCTATGAGTGCTTCCGGTAATATATTTCTTCCCTGGCAAAATGTATAGCTTGACAGCTCTAAAATTTGAATTTGTTCCCTCAGTGAGGTTACCATCGACGACCATTAGTCATTACCATCCTTCAGCGTCGCTCGCTTATAAAATCTAAACGTTACTTGTATGGATCTGACAGATGTTTCGCAGGCAAGCGACGCTGTTTAATATCGTTAATTGCTGATGTTCGGTGGTAGTAAGCCCACAGTTTAGTCTCCCCAGGTTGTAGTACCTAACTGAATGGGTTACATAGTATTTTGAACTAGGTTATATTCTATTGTATTCTATTCTATTCTCTGTGGGGATGTAAGTACCTACACCTGGTTCGAGCGGAACCTTTGTGCATATCCCCAAGGTCTAAACTACCTTCCTAAGCTTGGACCATTTCCCACCACGCTTGTCCACTGCGGGTTGGTGGGTTCACATAATATCTAGATGTGCTAAATCTACATATGCAGGTTTCCTCACGATGTTTTCCTTCACCGTAAGAGCGATGATATACATTGTACTTAAATTCAAAGAACTCATTGTTACATTTCAGCGCCGGGATTCGAACCCGCATCTCTGGCGACTGAGCTTCCACCGCTCTTTGAACTAGGCTCGTGATGGCAGTGAATACTTTGTCTATATGTAAATGAGCACCGCATCAATTTGTTCAGCCACTATGTCTACCGGCACGCGCGCCGGCACATGTGACATTACATGTGTCATATTGGGCCACGAAATGTCACTAGATATGTGTGAAATGTCACGAAATATACAGTTAGACAAACTTATCTGTTCCGATGAGAGCGAACTAAATTGATCCATATCTCATTATTTACTAATGAATAACATATTGATATAGATTAGATGAGTTTATTGAAACCACAAGAGTGAATTACCACTACTGGCAAACTTAAAATCTTATAGAATGAAGAAATATTTCACATTTACGTGAGCTGTCACCGGAACTTTGTGGCACTGTACTCCGTTTCACCTTTGAAAGTTTTCCTGTTCGAATTCAGGGACAACAAGTAGCCTATGTGTTAATCAAGAGTATCAGCTTCTTTCTACATACTTAATTCTGTACAACGATATTTAATACGAACTAGATGGCATTACCATCTTGTTCGTATATTGTGAATCTAAGGTCTGTGTCATTGTAGTAACTTACTAACTTTCAGCAACACTTTAGGCAGGCGTAACTTTTAAGTTGTTTAAAACATTTGATTGCAAGTCTCCTCTTGAAATCGGCGAACGAATATTAATAATGGCATAATGTATGTATGTACCTAAATCATTTTTAAAATAACAAACATGTGTCATGGGTACCTTTGGGTCGGGTGTGTTTCGGGGTGATATTTTTGACTTTAATACTTGTAGTTTAAGTATAAAGTTTATCAAATAACAAACATGTTATCAAAGTGTAATGGCCCCACCCTTGTACGTGACAAGAAACGGAAACACAGCTTTCAGAGTCCCGTAAATTGAGGCTTCTCTTGTCCCTTAGCGAATTGTCGTGCCATCCCTCTCTGACTTTAGTAGCCCCGAATGTTTGTCCCTTTCTCGTTTATTTTTTAAATGTATTAAAGGTCACAGTGTGAAACGTGAAGTTTTAACTTTATAGATGACCCTTTTTGGGTTCATGTGGGATTCATTTGTTTTTAAACATATAGTAGGTAGATTAGATTTTGGGGTTGTTTTGTTTAGTGCCTATTTCTCCATAGTTGGTTATCTAATCGACCAGGGATTGATTATCAATTATTATCCGTCATCTCCATATAAAATTCTTGACAGATGTGTCAAAATTCAACCACTAATACCTGGTTATGGTTTAACCGACTATGGAGAAATTGGCACTTAGTTGTCCAGTGGGGTGCATGAAAAGAGCCTCCTCGAGTGAAGCATCATCCGCATCTTATACAGGATGGTTAATTTTACGTGTTACCAAAACGCGTAGTAACATAAGGATGTTTAGAATACCCCAGTCGTTATGACCCTACCCTATATACGTTAGGTGCACCCGTGGCAGTCAGTGACAACGATTTTCGAACTCAAATTGTATTGAATTTGACACTAATTACTATAAATGTTGCATCGTTTTGAGTGGTGTTTGTCACCGACACTTTTAAAACAATAAGTCAGGATTTCAATAAAGTCACCAGCTGTCATCTTGGGCTATGTAAATTCTGGAAACTTTGGAAAAAACATCGGTTTTTCAAGCCACTTTTCGCCACTCAACATTTCCCCAATTTGCATGCCAATGCTAATAGAATGTTAAACTTTTCACAAATTCCCCGTCCGCACTCGCATTGATTAGACAGACGTATTTCCTGAATTTGAAAGTATAATTTTCGCCCCTAGGTCCGGAAGTACGGTGTCTGATTTGTGTGCGAAGTTTCCTTGAGTTTCGCACGATTTAAAGTAAGTATTTCTTGAGGTTTTTTAACACTTACAGTGCGCCAAATAATTTTAGAAACATGAATGGATAATTAGATATGTACTGAATCATTAATATTCTTAGCTAATGTTATGCTATTTAATTATATGATAATTATTATGATGATAATTATTCTATACTCAAATTAACCTATTCTATAGTCGAATCATAGTGCATGATGTGACCACCTCTTACCTACCAGTACCTATATGCCAAAGAAAGAAGGAAAATATCCTAACTATAATATTATAAATTCGAAAGTCTGCCTGTCTGTTACTCTTTCACGTCAAAACTACTTAACGGATTTGAATGAAATTTGGAATACAAATACATGTGGTCTAGACCCTGAGAAAGAACATAGGCTCCTTTTTATCCCGGGATTCCCACGGTAAAACTTTTTAAAGCGAAGCGAAGCTCGCGGGAACAGCTAGTATAATATATATATAAAAGCAAAGAACAACATTGGAATTTGATATTCTATGAAGGTCAAGAGAGATTATTAAATTTCAAATAAACTCTTAAACTAAATGAGGCTAAAGGGGTCATCGGTACTTAAATGTTCAAACAAGAGAGTAATATCGAAATACGGCATCATTAAATTTAACTACTGGCAACACATAAAATCGCTACAGCATAAATCCACCCCTTTGTGCTAAGTAATACCTTACTCTGGCTATACAAAGACAATACAGGATTTAGTCCAGTTAGGACGACTATTTTAAACCATTGTCTAGGGCAGATTTTTCCATTATTATTATCAGATAAGTAATAAAATGTTTCTTAATGTAGACGACCGAATGGCGCAGTGGTTAGTAGACGACCGAATGGCGTAGTGGTTAGTGACCCTGACTACTGAGCCGATGGTCCCGGGTTCGATTCCCGGCTGGGGCAGATATTTGTTTGAACACAGATATTTGTGCTCGGGTCTTGGATGTGCCCGTAAAATGGCAATAGGCCCGCCCCCTATTACATTGGGACTAACATAACGCTCTGGCGAAAAGTGGGTGCTGCAATGCACCTCTGCCTACCCCGCAAGGGAGTACATTAGTACAAGACGTGAGTGTGAGTGTGTGTGTAATAAATGTTATTTGAGGAATAATGTGTGTATAAATAATTGTTTTAAGGCGCGATAGCAGAGCTTTAAGAGCTTTAAATGGAACATAAATAGTCTGTTTTTAACAAAAGCTTTGAAAAATTGATTAATAAATCTACAAGCAACGCTTAGTAACACAGTATAGTAAGACGAGAGGAAGTGACTAGGAGAATCATTATACATAGACAATAATATTTGCAATTTGGAAAATTAAAAAAAAACGGCGATACGGATCGTGACTTTTCACGTGAGTACAAATGTACTGCAAAAAGTAGGTAAGTATACTCAATTGCATATTTTATTCGGGACTTTTTAACAGTATTTCCGCTTAGTATATTTACCCGTTTCTTAACATCCTGTATAAAGTATAGTTGTTTGTATACTTTGGGAGGCTCCTTTCGAACAAACCTACTACGGCCTTAGAACGAGGCCCCATTTGTGCTTTGCGTTGACGCCGACGCGACGCAATGCAGCGCAACGCACCAATAGGGCCTCATTCTTACTCACTCTCGTTAAGTTTTACATTCATTTTATTGTGTTTTCAAATACTTAGCACAAAATTAAAGTTTAACACACTGCGTAGTAAATTTCAATGTGACTCTCTCTACAATTTTATTATACAGGGTGTCCCAAAAGTCAACGTCATCCCTTAAAGAGCTGATAGGTCAGCTCATGAGAGGCCAGAATATCACAATATGACCTTAGTAAAAACTCGATAATTTTCGAGATATTGACACTTTTATAAATTTGCTGAAAATCGACATCTTGGATCAGTTTTTTGCGTGCCGCCGGTACAAAAATCCATATTGTTAGAATTTGTTTGGTGTTGCATCACCCTGTACAGCCATGCTATTGATCGCAGTCAAAAAAAAATATCGAGTAAAGCTGTATGTTTAAAAAAAACACGGTTTTCAATGTCATAAAAGGTAATCGTATTTTTTTATAAACAACTTTGACTCTACATACTGAAAAAAAAATATACGACGCAAACCTGGCACCTTATTTGAAAAGATTGCTCATTTAATGCAGTTTTCAAAATGGTATGAAACGTTGCTATTGTTTCAATTAAAAAAAAGTTATTGCTATTTTAGTACAAAACGACCTCGATGTAAAATTGTTTGAAGGAAATTTATCTGACTGAATTTATTAAGGGTAAGTCATGTTGGAATGAGTAAAAGTAAAATAGGTGGTGTGGCCGGGAGTGGGAAAAGAGACAACGTTGTCACAGTTAATAAAAAAACGCATTTTGAGTATCTTTTTCGAAAAAAGTGGACTATAGCAACTCCACATTCCCCATAAATGTAGCGCATGGTAACATACATTCCTGAGTAGTACAAATGTGTGATATTGTACAAGTAAAACTGCTTACACATGTACATTGTACACCCACAGTATCCAAAAAAGGGACAGATCAGTTTGTCATTAACATTACCTCTAATTACTTGTTATTATTTTAAAGTTATTGTTAAACAAAACCAAACTCTCAAAATTATGATTATGACCATTAATGAGTATTATTTTTTGCTGATTATGTACTTAATATAATAATGTGGTGTTATAATTTTGAGGAATAAAAATAAAAGTCAATAAAGGTTTTTTTTTTCAAATAAGGTTTAAAAAACGCAAAATTGTTTTATAAGAGTTTGGTAAGTTTTTTCTTAGCTATTTTTGCGTCATCTATGTTGCCACGGCTGACCCCGCAACCTATTTTACTTTTACTCATTCCAACATGACTTACCCTTAATAAATTCAGTCAGATAAATTTCCTTCAAACAATTTTACATCGAGGTCGTTTTGTACTAAAATAGCAATAACTTTTTTTTAATTGAAACAATAGCAACGTTTCATACCATTTTGGAAACTGCATTAAATGAGCAATCTTTTCAAATAAGGTGCCAGGTTTGCGTGGTATATTTTTTTTACAGTATGTAGAGTCAAAGTTGTTTATAAAAAAATACGATTACCTTTTATGTCTTTGAAAACCGTGTTTTTTTTAAACATACAGCATTACTCGATATTTTTTTTGACTGCGATCAATAGCAGGGCTATACAGGATGATGCAACACCAAACAAATTCTAACAATATGGATTTTTGTACCGGTGGCACGCAAAAAACTGATCCAAGGTGTCGATTTTCAGCAAATTTATAAAAGTGTCAATATCTCGAAAATTATCGAGTTTTTACTAAGGTCATATTGTGATATTCTGGCCTCTTATGAGCTGACCTATCAGCCCTTTAAGGGATGACGTTGACTTTTGGGACACCCTGTATATTTAAGTCTACTTTTAATCTCAGATACTAAATTGATAGATTCTGAACGGTTCGTCAACAGGCGAATGTCCCGCGATTAACTGCCAGTTTTAATACATTTATCGATAGCTAACAGTTACTATCATACGATTTTAAAACATAAAAAGTTGCATTCTGTCAAAGTCGTATGAAAGTACCTGTCAGCTATGATGATCCACTATTCCCCGGCCGGGGCACTTTTGTATGGAATAATTCATACCCGACCGTGGGTCAGCCGTGCTTCATACAAAAGTGCCCTGGCCGGGGCTGGGTCGAGACACGGTGTAGCTTGAATCATCCTTTAGTGAAACTGGCAGTAAGTGACTTATCGTTCTAATCGCGGGACAATCGACTGTTGACGAACCGTTCAGAATCTGTCAATTTAGTATCAGACAAAAAACAGACTTTAATTTATTCATTTATTTGTAAGTTTGAAGAACTCTCATCTCATAATTTGATGAATACTAGATGCCATAAGATACGTTGTAAGTATGTCAAACGACTCTCCTAAACCTGCGCACGTTAAACCTTTATCACCCGGGGATAAAAACACACTAGCTATATCAATAAAAAGGTTACACTATTACAGACAGTGGGCAGTAAAAAAAGAATAAATCCAATTTCCACCTGTCAAAATGGCGGACCTTTGACGGACCTCAATTTCCCGCGCAATTGGACCTCCGTGTGATGACGTCATTCAACATGGCGACCGGGGGTCAATGTAGCTTACGAAAATGTTACTCCACTAGTGTATTCTTCATTAATGTATCATTTATGTATTTATTTATTTATTACAGATACATCAACAGCATACATATTATTATTGTTTTAAAAGATACATTGAAAGAAGGTCTTACATCTAATACGATTGGCCTATGAGGTAGTTACTAGTTAACTGTATTTTTCTACAATTTATTGTATTGTTTATAGCCAATACAATAAATTATAGAAAAATACAGTTAAGCTGTTGGAGGAAACTCTCTTTTTTTAACATTATTATTGACGTTGGTATAAATTTAATTTATGAAAGATTAGGATTAAAAAGGATTGAAAATGAAAACAAAAGGTTTCGAAGCGCTAACGCTAAGACTTTAACCCTCAAATTCATAGACCGTATTGTAAATTTACAACCACGTTAAAATTGACTTCGAAACACACGAGTTTCTACTCTTTGCGTCAGTCAAAAAGTTGAAATTCGTATATCATAACGTAAATTTTAAGCCTATTGTAAAGTGTCAAAACGCTCTATAAATTTGGGGGTAAAACTAAGACTTTATCGCGTTGTGTTAAGCTTATTATTGCGAGACAAAGCTGGGTGGTTTGTTTTTTGTGATGCTAGAGTAATACTCCTGGATAGAACGTGCGAAGGGAGCTTCGGGGATTTCCCGGAAAAAATAGTAGTTCGCCTTACATTTTAATTGTAACGGGTAAATCCCACATATAACATTATAAAAAATGTGAATCAAATATTATATTTTGATGATGGCAAACACATTACTTGATACGGCTGACATGACGATCTGTCACGTGAGTACAATGTAGGTAAGGTACAGCGAAAAGTGGGTGTCTCGACTCGTGTGCGACTCACTTTTAACTACGCTTTCGGGGATAATTTGATTTATTTATTATTGACTGAAAAAAATAATTGCACATTAAGTATGTACACTTTCGGAGTTTTTATGCGTATGAGCAAATAGAAAATGTCAGTGTCCGACTGTCCGCTTTTAGCATTAAGTCCACCTTTTGTACACTTATATCTCATATTTGTGGAATAAAGTATTAAATAAATAAATAAATAGACTTTCAGTCTGTTACCGCCTCCACATTTGCTTGATAAGTTTCACCACAACTTTTTGAGGAAAGTCTGTAAAAACTGGACAAAGATCTTGATAAAACTTTAGGAATAACGACCCTTTTATTTATTATTCCGAGCCGGGAGGTTGAAAACAAAGCCATTCTGAACTCCTATACAATATAGGTATAAAGACCTAAATATTTAAGGGTTCTATAACACTATGAAGGAAGAGAAACCATTTATGGTTCAGCTTGTAAATTAAAAAGTACAAAAAGGGCTTTAGACAATTTTAACATAATTTATGAGAGTTGTGGTGCAAAATATACTACGAGTACTTAAACAATACATACACTATTAAGTGTGTGTTTGTGTGTTCAGATGACAGATTTATGTACTTTATTAGCATTATCGGGCCTCTAATAACTATTAATTTATTTCTAGGTAGTCACAATATAAACAAACGGCCAACACGAAACCACCAGTAAATTTTATAAAACTCTGCCTGTGAAGGAAATTGCATAAGGAATCAACAAAAGGACCAACTCTTGACCGCTTCAAGTCGAAACCAGGCGCACAATAAACTCTCAGTACAATAATACCGCAATATAAATTGCTCTGGAACTCCCATTGTTCAGTTTCCGAAGAAATGCTATCGGCGAGGTTCTAGCAAAACAAATGAAGGCTAGTCGGTCGATTGACGTTTCGTTGTTTTGATAGTAGCCGGGGCTCAGAATAATTACTTCATCAGAAGACAATGAACCTCTGTTCCATCCAAAGGTTGTCAGGTAGAGATTGCTATAAGAAATAAGGCAGCCTTTTTGTACTGTTTTTAAGTTTTAAGATTTATTTTGTACTAGCTGTTCCCGCGCGCTTCGCATCGCCTTATAAAGTTTTCCCGTGGGAATTCCGGGATAAAAAGTAGCCTATGTTCTTTCCCAGGGTCTAGACCGTATGTATACCAAATTTCATTCAAATCCGTTCAGTAGTTTTGGCGTGAAAGAGTAACAGACAGACAGACAGACAGACAGACAGACAGACAGACAGACAGACAGACACAGTTACTTTCGCATTTATAATATTAGTTAGGATTAGGATTTTTTGTCTGTTTTTGGTGCAAATAAAGAGGATTGTATTGTATTGTGAACCAAAGGCATTGATACAAGATCGATCCAGGGACCTTCGGCGTAGCAGTCAGGGTCATTAACCACTACACTATTCGCTCGTCAAAATGTTGTGTTATGCTTATGCGTCAGTGTTTGAACGCGTTAAGTTTAAATTGTCTTGTTGTTATAGGAGGTGCTCTTTGCTTGTCTAACATTATGTAGATGCTCAGACATTTCTGTACTCGCTAAAACAACCAAGTTCGCTAACAATTTAATTAAACTGCGCCGAAGAAAATTTACAGAGTGAGTAGAGGAAGGCAGGAAGTTTTTACAACAATATTTAGCTAACATGTTAGATAAATATAATTATAATAAATTTAATGCACATGGGACTTCACAAAAAAATATGCATTTCAACAGTAAAAAGGCCCGTGACCAACGAAGTTTCTATGGAGAACCAACTACTAAAACTTCCTTTATAAAAAACATATTATTATATTGTAACCATTGTGGAAGAGCGGAGCCTCCTGATACAGGTATTGTTTACTTAAAAGGAGACTCCATTTACTTGTAATTTTTAAGATTATGTTGTTAAAGGAAATATAATTATAATTTTATATTTTTTGTATTGTATCCAAATATTTTCGTCGCGAATTTTCAAATACACTTTACAGCTAACAGCTTACACTTTTTAAAAGTAAGTAGAATGTTAACAATAAGACTAACTTTAATCACTTTTCCATCACAATGAAATGCAATGCATGTTTAAGTACCAAAGTATTTATCAAAGTAAAAAGTTACATTACACATTAGAGTTCACTTTCATACTTTTAAATTAAAAGTCTGTGGATAAAAGAAGATGCAAAAAATAATGGAACGTAGTAAGTAAATAGGTATGTATATATATTTATACTTTTATTACACAATTTACAAAAGTAGATGTACAATCAGGTGGACTTAATGCTAAGAGTAGTATCTACCAGTCAACCTGCAGGAGGTTCAAGTATATGAGTGGTTACGGTCATTGAATCGTGAACCTATTTATTAATGTACCTATTTATTAATGTACCTATTTAATAAATCTGATTTATGTGCCCAGGTGACATTTGCAGGGTTGCGGGGAAGCAGCGTGGACCAGAGTGCCACGGGACCGGAAAAATTGGCGTAAAATTAAGGAGGCCTCATCATCATCATCATCATCAGCCAATAATCATACAGGAACGCTACAACACTCGGTACACAGCCTTCCTCATCCAACCACTACCCGCCACCCGCCTAAGGTCGTCAGTCCAGCGGGCAGGAGGGCATCCCACGCTGCGTTTGCCTGTTCGTGGTCTTCACTCGAGAACTAATTCAGGAGGCCTATAGATACACAACAGAGGGTGATAGAGGGCTGATGATGATGTGCCCAGGGTCTCGGGTTCAATCCTCGGGGAGGCATATAATTATGTCAATGATTGATGCAAAGGGTTGACTGCAAGAAATTTATTTTAGGCAATACGCCCGCCTTTGTATACTTTCTTTCTATGTATTATGTGTGTATATGTTTTGTATAAAATAGAGTGTGTTTAAAAAAAAGTTCCATTCGAGAGATCCAAGTGTATGTAGGTACTTACACCCCCACATAGAATAACATGGATAATAATATGCAACTCACTATACAGGTTGTTGCAAAAAGGGTATACTAAGCCGAAACCTACATGTGCAGCATGGTATATCTAAGCCCGAATCTGAAATCAGAATTTCAAAATTAGGCCAAAAAACTTTTTTTTCCATAGAAACTATAATGTCGGTCACGTGACTTTTTAGAATGGAGAATGACTGTATTTTATGATACGAAGTACGAATTTTTTCAACACCGGCTTCCCTCCGGTATTCTCCATACTCATATTTCAGGCAATACCTCAAAGTCGCCACATTAAAAATGTAGCCGTCCCGAGTGCTCTACCCCTACACTAGTCATGTAATGTCAATGAGAGCTCCAGGTTTGTATTGGGGGTGTACTCCGGCATTTATGAATAACAATTACATCCTAGCGGAAAATAGAGCCGTCCAAGTGGTTGTTTTCTGGAAGCTTCCGTTCTTCTTCTTCTTTCGTGTCAGTGAACATACGATTTTTTTTAAATTTACCAGACCAAAAAGAAGCAGCTTTAGATAGCATTCTGGTTGGCCTGGAGTAAGTCTTCCCGAGTGCAGGTGGAAGTGCACAGGGGACAGGAGAGTAAGAGAGCTTCGACAAGCCGTGGGTCTCGGTTGCTGTTTCGGCAGCAGTCGTTAAGCCTAGTCAGAGACCTTCGGGCGGCTTGAAAACATGAAACCTGACAGTCGGTTTGCCCGCTTACCCGACAACTCTCTCAGCACAAGCTTGCTTGTGTTTGGGGCCACCAACCTAATCTAGACTAGGCCTAAACCCTTTTATCATTTTAAGGAGACCCATGCCTCATCAGTGGGGACGTAATGGGTTTTGATGATCATGATGATGAATTATTTCATATTTTTGTGTTTTTAATGCTTTGCCATGCCATATAAAATAAACTATACACATTTCGTGTCTATAAATGATAAATTATAATTATTTTTTTTGGAAATAGTCACTATAATTTAACCAGCCTTTAAGGTTGGCCACATTTCGGAGTAGCATAGTCTGCAAGTAAACACAGTGGCTCAGTACTCAGTACTATGCAAATAGTGCAAACCCGACAATGGACGGCAAAGAATTTACAGCCATTGTTACCCTTATTCTTGAGCACTGAACCGTGCCTTTGTGACATTTTATATTGCTTTGAATACTAGTTGTATTTTTAACAAGCTTCTTGTAAAGGTTCGGTATGTATTCTGCGGCCTGTACCCTGAGTCAATAAAAAGTATGTGAAGTGTTACGACACTAATCATAATATTAAATTTATTTATTTATAACACACACATTTTATTAAATATTTTACAACATAAGATATATACATAAAAATAAATAACATCGTATTCGTGACTGAGGTCAGGGGAAAACCAGCGCTGTGGTTTTAATGCCAACAGCACATGCTGAGCTTGAGCCTCTTTGACGCTCTGTTCAGTTCAGAAGTTCAACTGATTGACAGAAGAAAAAAGGCTATCCCTTTACGTTACGCTTATATGTGCTGAGACCCTAATGCGTGATCAAATATGCGGCAGGCGGATCGCAAGCCTCATACAACATTGATGTGCAGTCAAACGTGTTTGACGACAGACTGTTTAACCTTTCGACTGCCAAGCGCCGTTCCACGCGACTCACCATACTGTTTTAATACCGCGTTTACACTTGCGAGCAATAAAAACGTTCCACGCGCAAAATGCCGACTCCAATCCTCTATTCTATTCTATTCTCTGTGGGGGTATAAGTGCCTGCACCTGGCTCTCTCGAATAGAACCGTTGGGCGTATTCCCAAGGTCTAAACCGCCTTCCTAAGCTTGGACCATTTCCCACCACGCTGGTGTGCTAAATCTAGAGATGCAGGATTCCTCATGTTGTTTTCCTTCACCGTAAGAGCGATGGTATACATTGTACATAAATTCAAATAACTCATTGGTACATGTCAGCGCCGGGATTCAAACCTCTGACGTGAGAAGCGAGCGCTTACCCGACTGAGGTACCACCACTCATGCCGACGCCAATATTAACAGCCTAAATTATTTAAAACTAGCTGTTCCCACGAGCTTCGCTTCGCCTTAAAAAGTTTTCCCGTGGGAATTCCGGGATAAAAAGTAGCCTATGTTCTTTCCCAGCGTCTATACCATATGTATACCAAATTTCATTCAAATCCGTTCAGTAGTTTTGGCGTGAAAGAGTAACAGACAGACAGACAGACAGACAGACAGACAGACACAGTTACTTTCGCATTTATAATATTAGTAAGGATTTGAACACAATATTGACCTTTTTAGTTGGTAAGATTCTGATGCGCTATTAAATGTACTTCAATATTACAGACTGTGTCATTAAGCTAATTATTTTCATTCAGGAGTAATTTAGCGCTGTCATTCATCATTCATCATCTTTAGCCTATAGCAGTCTACTGCTGGACGTAGGCAAAGCATGCCACTGGATGCGATCTTTAGCTTTCCGCATCCAAACATAACCAGCCACCTTTCGCAATTTAGCGTTGACATTGGATCATTTCATTGTTTTTTAGTGTAATTTAAAATGACTCCTTGGGAGAGGCCTATGTTCAGTGGAGTAGGCTAGTGATGGTGTCAAGTAGACAGATGTCAGCACATAAATCTATGATCAAATCTGGTGGCTTCAATGATATAATGTAATGAAATAGCTAAAGCGATTAATTATTACAATCCAGTGTGTGTTACTGTTGAAATCTACTGCTTTTTTTGTGAAAATTCGCGCTTTTTTTCTTCTCTATAGTAAAAAGCTAAAAAGTTACGTGACCATCAAGTTTGTATGGAAAAACATATTTTTTTTCGTAAACCAAAAGTTTTAAGATAAAATTTAACCTGTTTAGATTAAACCCTTCCCTTTCGGCTTATACAACTTGTGCAACACCTTGTATAAAGTACAGTTGATAGGTCACCCCCTTGGTTGAGGTCGGGGACTCCCTCCAAAGCTTTATGAGGTAGGTATTTAACACGATACATAACATACATACATATGCACTCACGACTGTAATCCCCGAAGAGGTAGTCAGAGGTGGCTCACAAGCGAGCCACCCACTTTGGATCCGTTTTGGAATAAGTACAATGCACTTAGGATACACATCTAGAATCTAGATGTGCAGGTTTCCTGACGATGTTTCCCATCACCGTAAAAGCACTTGGTATTATTGTACTTGAACTCCTTAATTAAATAAATAAATAAATATGTGGGGACTACTCACACACGGCCATCCGACCCCAAGCTAGGCAGAACCTGTGTTATGGGTGTCGGACAGCTGATATATCTACACAAATACATAGATAGATAGATACTAAATATAAATATCAACATCCAAGACCCGAGTACAAATATCTGTATTTAAACAAATATCTGCCCCAGCCGGGAATCGAACCCAGGACCTTCGGCATAGCAGTCAGGGCCACTAACCACTACGCCATTCGACCGTCAATTGAAAACACAATTGAAAGAATACATTGCTACAGGCCAGGATTTGAACCCACGGCCTCTCGATTGAGAGGACGAGGCTTTACGCCACCACCGCTCTGAGCTTTGAGATAGGTATTTAACAAGATATAAGAATGAGTTTCAACAGTGGTCCTACTAATAGCTATCTTGTGTGAACAAAGCCATTTATCTGTTCGCGTAATCGACAGGCCCTCTCCCTTTAGTCAGCCAAGTAATTTGTGGGGCCTTACGTAGATAGATGTTTAAATAATATACAGGGTGTTGCAAAAAGGGTATACTAAGCCGAAATGGGGTGACTCAGGGCGCTATACTGAAGAAAGAAAGAAAGAAAGATAGAAACATTTATTTGACACACTTAACAATAAAAAACAGAAAGAAAAAGAATACTACAAAAAATATATACTTATGAAAAAATAAATATAATTTTTCAACATTCTGTGTAAATATACAGGATGTTGCAAAAAGGGTATACTAAGCCGAAAGGGGGTGACTCAGGAGCTCATTTTGAACAAATTTTAGTTTATGTTTAATAGTTGTTAACCCAAATAAAAAGATACCTTCAGGGTACATTAATTATAATATACATGATGACTTTTGTTCTACGAGTTTTGGAAATTCACGAAAATAAAAAAAACATTTTCCATAGAAACTTTGTTGGTCACGTGACTTTTAACTATGGAAAACGAATAGAACAAAAGTTTTTATACCAAGCCAAAATGGGATAAATGGGATCAACCTGATAGTAAACAATCACGTGACCATCAAAGTTTCTAAGGCGAACTGCACTACGAATTTCCAAATTTCGTAGTGCAAAAGTTGTTTACATAGACCCCCTAAGTCACCACTTTTCGGTCTAATTTACCACTATGGCAACACTCTGTATATTGTACTGTTACTTATGAAGACGACCGAATGGCGTAGTGGTTAGTGACCCTGACTACTGAGCCGATGGTCCCGGGTTCGATTCCCGGCTGGGGCAGATATTTGTTTAAACACAGATATTTGTTCTCGGGTCTTGGATGTGCCCGTAAAATGGCAATAGGCCCGCCCCCTATTACATTGGGACTAACAGAACACTCTGGCGAAAAGTGGGTGCAGCAATGCACCTCTGCCTACCCCGCAAGGGAGTACATTAGTACAAGGCGTGAGTGCGTGTGTGTGTGTGTGTTATGAAGTTGTGACGGCACACTTGCTTTGAATATTTAAAATTTTAATAGCATTAGCAGTTAGCACTACAAAATACACTTGACATAAAAACAAAGTGATACATGTTTCGTTATTTTAACTCGTACGGCGTACAAAATATGAGCGTTATTTTGTTTAAAAAGTTCTATACAGTGCCACAAACTTATCTGTTCCGGTGACAGCTCACGTAAATGTGTAATTTTTCTTCATTCTATAAGATTTTAAGTTTGGCAGTAGTGGTAATTCGCTCTTGTGGTTTCAATAAACCCATCTAATCTATATTAATATATATAATTCATTAGTAAATAATAAGATATGGATAGATTTAGTTCGCTCTCACCGGAACACATAAGTTTGTCGCTCTGTACATTGGTGTGACGTTGATTGTGTCATTTGTTATTCAGCCACTCAGGGCGGAAAAACTAGGTTATGTAAATAGAATGGCAAAAACAAGCGTAACAATAACTTTTTTAATAGGTCACGATTGTATCACAAATCAAATTCATTTTTTAATGTTATGAAATGTAGGTAGATGTATTTTTTAAAATAATTTTGCTGCTTATTTTAATTAGGTTGAACACGCATTTAACAGTATTCAACACGTGTTTATTGTGTCTAGTTTTTGTGGTGAAATAACCTTTCGTTGGCATTAAACTACGAGTATTTGCACGAGAGCTGAATACTTCATTTGCTGACCGTAGCTAACAAAAATACTGCGCAGAGCAGCGTAAATACCAAATATAAAACCAATGGTCGGATTAAATGCCGGATTTATGCGATACCCGGACCAACAATGCGTGACGTTTGCTCGCATTCGACAGATCAACTAGGCGCGTCGGACAACAGATCCACCGGTTTTGTTTATCTGTCGACCTTGTTTGGTTAGTCAATGTTTTAAAAACGTGTTCAATTGTATTATTTTGTATGTGCATAATATTTTTTAACCGACTTCAAAAAAAGGAGGAGGTTCTCAATTCGTCGGGATCTTTTTCTCTTACAGTGGAGATTTAAGCTCAGTGCACATATAGGCATTATAAGCGTAACGTAAGGGGATTGCCTCTTTTTTCTGTCAACCAGAAGAAAGCGAGTAAACGCTTGGTTGAAAGAAGAATGATCGCCTGATCCTTTTACGTTACGCTTATATGTGCTGAGACTGTAACGGTAACGGTAACGGTTAATTATTTATTTATGTATTTAATTCAGAAAAATTAACAGCGTTACAGAAGGTTCTTATGAGATACATTGTAGTAGTGAGTGGTAAGGCCAATAACAATTTTTCCTTAATTAACATTAACCCTTAATGTTAGCCTTATCTATATCTATCGGTATCGTACGCATCGAAACAAACGGATTTTCACAAACGTATGGAGATACGGCGTCGGCGATACCGATAAAGTGGACGCACTTGTGTGAATTTCCTTACAAAGAATACTGAATGCGATGCGTCCGTTGCGTTTGATACCGAAAGGTAGATTTACCTTAAAGTTGTGCTTTTTCAGTCTCAAAGAAAAGTTTTGTCATGTCTTTTACTTTAATATTTATTTCTATACACTGTTAAATTAAATTGCAATGCCTCATTTTTCATACCAGCTCTCGTGATGGCGTGCAGAAAGCAATTTCACCATACAATGTTTTGTTGTATTGTGCCTGGCACTGTCACTTTCGTGAATTATGTTCAAGAATTCGTATTTTTTTATTTACTAGCCATGTTGAGTTGTTGAGTCTGCATTGTTCAAAGGTGTTAGTGTAGAGGTTATTTTTTTATCGTGTTGGTGACAAGGGTTCCGCTCATCTGGCATAATCTTTATTGATCAAAACTCATTTCGCATAACTCGTATGGTCTAAACTTTTTTGGCCGAACCATCACTTTGCCAAGACTTATGTGGCATAAGGCTCGTTTCGTCTAAAACTCTTTAGGCACAATCTTTAAACACCTAAGTTTCGTTTGCTCAAATTTATGTTCGTCTATACCTATGTATAATCTTGTTTCTCCTAATGTTATCTTAATAAATAATATATTAAGTATGTAGTAAATGTACAAATTGTGGTATTTTTCTCCTACATCCCGAAAATCACGATATTGTATGATCAAAAAATCGAAAGTTAACGACCAATATATTTATTACAAACCCCATGAGATCGAAACCTAAAAATAGGTGCGACGACGAGCAAAGCGAGGAGGGGCGTGTTAGGTGCACATGTTCATCAAAACCAAAGCGGAGCGCAGCGAAGCGGAGCGGAGCGTTTTCCAAACAGCGGAAACAATACAAGGCACCAGTTTGCGCTATGTAGGGAGACGCTCCGTCAAAGTTAAAGCCAAACGAATATTATTACTTTGTATAAACCTATGCCATAGCATTATTAGGCTATTCAAGATTTGGCCATACCATTATTAGGCTAAACAATGTTATGCGAAATAACTTTTTACTAAACGAGATTTATGCCATACGATTTTCGGCGTAACGAAACTTAGACCAAACGTTACTATGCAATACGAGATTAGGCAAAAAAATCTTATGCCAAAAAAGGTAGAACCTGGTGACAAACACAGGAGCCAGCCCTATCTAGCGTAGCTAGTGCTACGTGCTACGAGCTACGCCGTAGCCACTGCTACGAGATACGGCGTAGCCACTGCTACGAGCTACGGCGTAGCCACTGCATATACATATACAACAAACTAAATCACTAACTTTTTCCAACGAGCTTCGCCTTAAAAGGTTTTCCCGTGGGCATTCCGGGGAAAAAAGTAGCAGTATGTGTTAATAAAGGGGTCAGCTTACTACATGCCAAATTTCATAGAAATTGCGCAGTCGTTTACCGGTTAAAGAGTAACAAACATCAACTAAATAAATAAATAATAATCCATGCCTACAAACTCTTGCATTAAATCTATTCTCTGTATTTATTTATACATACTCATTTAGACGTATGCCCTTAAAACAGTGTCTACTGGACTCTGTGTCACCCTTTCTGCCATCCGTTATTAATGTGTGGCTAAAAATAAACAGCAACTTTATTTTATTATACGATACCTACCTAGAATGACCTGTTTTTTTGTATGAATATTAATTATATACACTCACGGGCAATGAAAAGGTTCCACTGAGAAAAGCACCAATTTACTACTAAACGGAAAAAGCTAGCTTAACGGCGCCTTCTGCAACATTGAAGTACATTTAACAAAAACATTTTGAAGTCGGAATTTTGAAGTAATTTTTTTTTTCGAATTTTTAATTAAATGTTTGAAATATTAAGGTCGTTTGATGGCGTCATTCTGTGAGTGGAACTTTTTCATTGCCCGGGAGTGTATTTGAGGTAGGTACTTCATGAAATACATAAATGTCCTTAACCCAATTTAGGAAAGACGTAGGCAAGACATAATAGGTATGCATAAATAAGAAAAAAGTATAACATAGTTACGTCAATGTTAATATCCACAGAATTACGGTGAAAGCTGAAGGTTCATAAATTATTCATTAAAATACAGGGAAGAATTTTACTAGTGACATACAAAAAATAAGAATAGAATAAGAATATAATATTCTTTATTTTGCACTATTAAAGAAAACATTACAATTTCACAACTTATATATAACATAGAAAAAAAAGGCGGTATTATTGCTTAAAGCAATCTCTACCAGACAACCTTCGGATGGAAGAGACAATTTTAACATAATTAATGGGAGTAGAGGTGCAAGGTAAGTACATAGGTGAAAGTATAATATTTAGCATTTTTTTTTTTAATTTCATAATTGCTATCATAGGGAAAGTTGTTTATTAGAGTCTAACAACGCCCACTTTGGAGCCGGTAAAAAATGTTTCGTGCAAATCACCCTTAATATAATATATATTTTTCGGGTTCGCACTTGTTTTTGTGGCAAAATTCGCGATTTTCAACCCTATGTCATATGATTGTCACTCATAAAACGTCACCCTGTATACGTTTTATTGTAATATGTGGAATATTGATTGTCACGGTGAATGCGTTCACCTTAAATTAAGGGCGAGCAACTTGGAGGTTAGACTTTATGAAAATGTATCGTCATGCGTGTTATTAACATACATAATCTTATATTAACGATATACGAACAAGATTTTGTGTCACATATGTAGGTAGGTACATAATATACAAATTGTCTTGAAGAGATTACTTTTAATAATAAGGCCGCCGATTGTACTAAGTATTTCTTTTCTAAGTTTGTGAAACTGTTTCTGTTTGTGTGCAATAAAGAGTATTTAATCTTAATCTTTATACAAAAACAAAGCAAAAAAACCCGATTTAAGTTTAACCTAATGACAACCATTGTACTAATGAATAAAGTCACAAATATTCTACGCTTCTCACGCCAGAGATGCGGGTTCGAATCCCGGCGCTGACATGTACCAATGAGTTCTTTGAATTTAAGTACAATGTATACCATCGCTCTTACGGTGAAGGAAAACATCGTGAGGAAACCTGCATATCTAGATTAAGCACATCAATCTAGATATGTGAACCCACCAGCCCGCAGTGCACCAGCGTGGTGGGAAAATGGTCCAAGCTTTGGAAGGCAGTTTAGACCTTGGGGATATGCACAAAGGTTCCAGCCAGGTGCAGGCAGGTACTTTCACCCCCACAGAGAATAGAATAGAATAGAAGAGCTCTGTAGTAGAAGTTTGGGAGTTATCTGTGAGACGTTTCTTTTGCACTGGCAATCGATCTTGTTAGTACATAAATACACAGTAGAGTCGACATAGAATAGAATCATGCTGAGAATAAATTCGATAGAACAATACGGCACTTAATCGCGGGACAATCGACTGTTGATGTACCGTTCGGAATCTGTCAATTTAGTATCTGAGATTAAAAAACAGACTTTAGTTCTTGCCCAGCGCCTTAAGATAGAAGGTCAGCGTTATCAATGCCTGAATGAGCTCATCAATAAATATTCACGCAGGAAGTTCTGTCTCGCGAGCCAAAACACGGAACCTGTTCTGCGACACGTAGATGTCGCTGTATAGTCGCGTGCGACGTCGCAGAACAGAGCGCGACGTCGCGGCGACACGTAGACGACATGTGCCTAGACAGGTTCTGCGAGAATTTGTCGCCTAGTGAATACGAGGCATATTGCTAGTCTGAAATCCGCTTGTCTTACAATTTGGTTTTGGGTCATAACATTTTTGTACTTAACAAATTTTAAATAAATGTTTAAAATTTGTTAAGTACAAATGTTTTATTAGGGACATTTAATGCCGGTATTTTGTAAACGGAGCTTTTTCATTGCTCTCGAGTGTACTTCGAATTCACTGTTGCTTAGCAATCCCTAAAAAGACCTAAATAGGATAACCAAATATACCTATAGAAATGATCCTTACATAAAATAATCAGTGCCCATTCAACTATAATCACAAATTGATTACGTAAATTGGCTAATTCAAGGAGGAGTTTGCTAATTTACTATACAGGATGTTTCAAAAATAGCAAGTATGGTATAAGCCTATAAGTGGTGTTTAAGCTCGTCATTCTAAACAACTTTTGTGCTACGACTTTTGGAAATTCATAATAAAAAATCTACTCAACAAAGTCACGTGAACAAAAAACTAGTTTCTCGCGCACTTACGGTTGAACAATTTGCCTACTGGGAACGCCTCAAATGCTTTAATAATAATAAAAAAATAATCTATGTTTCTGTTTCGATATACAGGATGTTGCAAAAAGGGAATACTAAGCCGAAACCAGCATGTGCAATATGTTATAGGTATCTAAGCCCGGAAATTAAATCAGAATATCAAAATTCGTAAAAAAAATCATTTTCCATAGAAACATAGTTGTTCACGTGACTTTTTACTACGGAGAATGATTAATTTTTTTGCGAATTTTGAAATTCTGATTTCAGATTCGGCCTTAGATATATAACATGCTGCACATGCTGGTTTCGGCTGGTCCGATAGCCATATTACAGGCTCTGCCTAGCTTGGGGTCGGATCGTCGTGTGTGAGATGTCCCCATCCCCACATTATTAACCCACATAGAAGCATAGAAAGAAAGAAAGATGGCGCCCTTAACCGTGTGTCTACCAACACATGAGAAATCTCGTCCATATATACTTGAAAACGTTAATATTTACCTTTAATCTAGAACGTGTTTATTATTCCTGTACGAAGGGTGTGGGTTTGCCCGAATATGGTTACTGTTAGAGCTTGTGTTCTTAACATTTCTGAATTACAAAAATTATATATTATATTAGGTATTTAAATCTAATTATTAACTTACAACAAAAAACTGAGATATTTAGGATCGATTAGTATGTTAAAATTTATTAAGCTTATTTTTATGGCTTTTTCTTTGTAACAACGAAAGTACCAAATTATTGTTTGTGAAAACTTTACTGGCCTATGACTATGATAAAAAAAAATATTCATTTTCCATAGAAACTTAGTTGGTAACATGACTTTTTACTATGGGGAATGAATATTTTTTTCGCGAATTTTGAAATTCTGATTTCAGTTTCGGGCTTAGATATACCATGCTGCACATGCTGGTTTCGGCTTAGTATACCCTTTTGCAAAACCCTGTATTTCGACGAGTATAGTAATTATTCTGCGGTAGGGTGCCTCTCCGCTATAGATATGCAGTGCATATCTCCAAGGTCTTGACTCCCTTCCCAATGTGTTAGGCTTCCCAAGCTTACATCATTTCCCGCAACGAAGTGTCATTGCAAAAGAATAAACTTGAATAAACTTACGTATGAAATGAATACACTCAATTTATTATTCTAAGGTCCGTGTATAAAGACACGGAATCCTAATCTTTTTATGTCTGTCTGTCTGTTACTCTATCACGCCAAAACTACTTAACGGATTTGAATGAAATTTGGTGTATATATATAGTCTAGCTAGACCCTGAAAAAAAAACATAGGCATTTATCCCTGAATTCCTACGGTAAAACTTTTTAAGGCGAGGCGAAGCTCGCGGATACAGCTAGTATATTATATAAAGACGTATCTTTATACACGGAATCCTTTATATATTATTAACTTCAAGCATCCACAACAAACACTCGACTCAACTCTCCATGTCACACCACAAGAGACTTGGGGCAGCGTAATTACAATTCGCTATCGTGTATTGTATCTGTGCGGCCGCAGCGGCGTAGTTACAAAACCTATTAAGGCCAATGATAGGACGCCGGCCGCCATTACTGGAGAATTGAACCAATGAGCGAGAGGACATCGATATAGGAGTTCGAATAGTTACTAGTTACTTTACACACAGATAGATAGAATACACTTTTTGTACACCAGCAAGGAATATTAAGATTACAAAATTGCAACTTAATTAGGGTACAAAAGGCTTAATTGCAACTTAATTAGGGTACAAAGGTCTTATCACTAAAAGCGATCTCTGCCAGACTACTTTTGGATGGAGGGAATAAGAGATTAAGATTGGGTGTAGTGTACATGTTAAAAGGAAATGTAGATTATCGTACAAGCGGAGTATCGTACAAGCGGTCCTAGGTATTGTGTATTTTTTATGCGAATTATCCTAGTGCCTTGTAAAATGCTATTGCGTCTGGCTTTATGATTAGCGGAAAGGGGGTCATTCTTAACAACTTTTGGTCTACTAGTTTTAGTATACCCTTTTTATAACACCCTGTATAATAAATATACAAGCAATATGGTGTGACACATACAAAAACGAAGCAATAAATAAGTATCCGCATTTTGTTTACTGTCAAACCGATTTATGTTCAGCCAATGACAACCGAAGTCACAATTATTCTAGCCGATATAATTCACAATAAGAGCTCAGTTGTTGAAGTGGGGTGTTATTTGTCGAGACGTTTCTTCTGACACTGACACTCCATCTTGATCGTATATTGTAAATCTAAGTCGACGGTTGAACATTAAAAAGTTTTAATAACTGTAACAAGCACGTGCCAAGACGAAAATTTATAGCGTCTTTTTTATAAAGTTTTTATTCTGAAACGATACTTTGATAACACTCTTGCCATTCACGACTAAATGGCGCAGTGGTTAGTGATTCTGACTGCTGTGCCGAGTGTCCCAGGTTCGACCCCTGGCCCGTATTTATTAGACTAAAGACAGATTTGTTCTCATGTGTTAAATATTTGTGTTGTGTGAACTTGAATAAGGTTTTCATCACATTAGCAATTAACATTCCTTAACAGCGTCGCTCGCCTGTCAAACATCAGTTGTCATCGAGTTACGTCAGATTTGTCAAGCGAGCGACAGTCAATTGTTACTAATGTTCGGTGGTGGTAACCCTATATGTTGTTTTTCTAAATCTCCTCAAATGTTAGACCTCCAGAGTAGGTAAATATCGAAGATATTTGTTTGCCTTCGTATTTTATTGAAGTGTTTGGGTTTGAGCTGGGAAATGGCTCTCGGTTGTCTGCAAAATGTCTGATAAAATGAACACCTTTTCACACTGGGGAAGTTACTTTTTTTGTTTACTTCATCACAGGTCCCGGTTTCGATCCTCGGCTGGGGCAAAGATTTGTTTAAAAGGCAGATATTTGGTTTCCCCATACACATTGTTTACGGTAGTGCCTCTGTGTATGGGAAGTATTGGGAAGACTTTGTGCATGTGGCGTACCTAGATATATTTTTTTCCGTGATACCCCAAAGGTCAATTACAATAAAAGTTGTTCAGAATGAACAGCTCTGTCACCCACCATCTACGAAAGACTTAAATTCTTGCAGTTGAGTTGGTTAATCCTCCTATACTCTGTCCATCTTTTTATTGGTTTTTTGACATTCGAAATCCCATACATATTTGATGACTGCAAAGAAAAACCAACTTTACTCACCAGACAGAAGGAAACGTCAACAATACAATAATATAGTGGAAGCTTTATAACAACAGATCACTGATAGATCCAGAGTTCAAGTAAAGTACTCTATGAATAACAAAGAGGCATTTCCACTCACTGATAAATGTTATAGCTCATTGAGTAGTCCTTTAGCATTCTTATTAGTCAGTAGCTTTTTCTTGGAAGCGTTGTTTTACTTCAAAGGTTGTGGGAATTCGGAAAAATTCCTTTGAGCCTGTGACAGTTTTAAATAATGTGCTTTTTACCCGACTGCCGAAGGAGGAGGGTAATGTTTTTATTGGTATGAATGTACTAACCATAGAACAACGCGGACTCGGGTGTACCCTCGGGAAGCGTCATAGCGATCTTTCTTGATACAAAAAAGTCTGCCAATTTTCGCGGGGGGAAATTTTACCGTTTACCTTGATTAAGTCTCATGTGACATGTCATTATGAGTTTTAATTCCTAGCAATAAGGGTTATGTGAAGAGACATTTAATTATGAACACAGTGTCGTCATTTTTTCTTGTCATGGATGTAACAACTATCGATAAGCGTTATCGATGAATTCGAGATTATGTGTTGGAAATAATAATTTTAAATTAATTAAATAGAATAGAACATAATAGGTATATGAAGCATTAATTTCTATAACTTATCTTTAAAAGTTTTTTCATAAAATACTTATGGAATGTAGATGAAATGCTTCCAAAAAAGCTAACCTATGTACCTAGCTATAATTTACTTGTCAAACTAAACATTTTTTTTCTATACGACAAAAATGTTTTTTCTGCTCCATAGAAACTTGGTTGGATTTTACATCTTGAATTTCCTGAAAGCGATGACCAAAAAATGTTGAGAGTGACCCCCTAGTCAACCCTGTCAGCTTACGTTCACCACTTTAGTAATATCTCGTACATCAGAGCAAATTTAAAAAAAATAAAATTTGTAACCTCCTTTAACTGTGACCTTTTTATCGATAAGCACATATTTACATACCGGTACATCACTATGACATTTTTCTGACATTGGTTGCTAGGCAACGGCTAATAACAATAAACCATGACCGAAGGCGACCAAATCTGTGATCAAATCCGGGAATCCGAATATTCTATGCAACGAAGCTGTCATTTAGTATGTAAACAGCTCATTTTACACGAAACGAACGCTTTGCCAACTAGATTGAGTCTAGTGAAAATTGAGACTGCAACTAGTTTTTATAAATCGGTGGGCCTTTCTGGCCCACTACGCCGGCAGAGGGGAACGTCTGCCTATTTCGTCTCCAGACCATTCATACTCAATTGTACTAACGTACAACACGTTAAAAGCATCTGTTTATGTTTTCCAAATAATTGATATTAGAATGAGCATATCCCCAAGGTATTAATTGCCTTCCTTCCATTTCCCACCACGCTGGTCCGCTGCGGGTTGGTGGGTTCACACATTATATGCTATAACTACAATATAAAGGTTTCCTAGCGATGTATTAATTCACCGTAAAAGCGATGGTATAATTTGTACATACATTTGTAAAGATTTTATTAGTACATGTCTTGGTTGGTATTCGAATCTCTGCCTTAGAACCAGGCGGTTACACGATATTGCATTATATGTTTTATTTATTTATTCAATTCAATTCAATTCTGTATTGCACAATATACGAAAGTTATTATGTACAATCAGGTGGACTTAATGCTAAAAGAATTTTATTATTCTAAGTACCTTTAAGAGTTTAATGTAAGTTACGGCAACAATTAATTCATTCTAGCCTACCTACGTAGGTACTATTCGTTTCGTTTGTCCCAAACATGACAAAACTTCTGTCCGGGCCATTTCGAAGTTTCGACGATGGAAAGGTTCAACTTTGCTCGATGAAACTGTTTGTGGTGAGTTGTGACAGATATTTTTTATCTCAGGGAAATGTACGGACAGCAAAACAGATATATGTGTTCCGCCCAAACACTTTGATCACAGGACTCGTGGGTGAAAGATAGATGTGTAAAATGAGGACAATCGCAAATTTTCAAAAGACTTAGAGTAAAAGTATATCAGAATGTGGCATTCTGATATACTTTTACTCCTGAGCATGAGCACCCTTTCAGCTTCTTCTTCTAGTGCCGTCTCCTAGCGAAGGTTGGCAATCATCCTGCTGATTTCCGTCTTGAAGGCCACCGCATACCCTTTCAGCTGACTTTACACTTTTGCTACCTCTTGTATTATCGACACACAATATGACGACTCACAGTGTGGTCACTAATATCTTTTGTTGAGTGTACACTCTGCTGCATTAGTGAGCTTACAGGCAACAAAATCTTTAAAATGTCTATAAAATCTTTTCCCAGCTCGCCATTCCTGATAAATTTTTAATTACAAACCTCCAAGACCGTTATACCTACACATAGCAGAGAAAGGTTCTCGGGTGAAAAGAAAAATGTTAAGCAAGAAGCAACCAACTCAAAAAATATATATTTATATAGAATGTTGCAAAAGTTCCTAAAGACAGTCAGGTCTTCAGTCGTTCTGGACAACTTTTTTTCTACGACTTGTGGATATATTTTTTAACATGTAAATAACTTTACTGTGTTCCATCCCGTATAATCAAAATACAGAATATAACGAAATGTCGTAGTAGAGCGGTGGTGGCGTAATGGATAAGGCCTCGTCCTCTCAATCGAGAGGCCGTGGGATCAAATCCTGGCCTGTACCAATGAATTATTTTAATTGGCCATGCTACCAATTTATGATATGTATTTTTTATAATTTATTTTGAAAATATGGACCATTTTAAGAAACTGATTTCGTTATTTTTTATTTTTATTCATTACAACTATTTTTAATATAATTTTAAAATTTGGTCGGGTGTATGGATGTATGACGTCACAGAACTAATACTAAAATATTGGTGCCTTTGCCTACGCCACAAAAAAAGCAAGTGTCACTTAACGTCAGTGAGGTAGAATGTCATTGTCATCTGTCATCTAATTCTTAACCTATAAATAATAATGTGAAGCAATAATACACACTGAAGAAATACTATCTCTGTTCTTGTTGTCATCGTATCCACTGGTCATTATTTATTCGTAGTAAAGATTCAAAACAAGGTAGAAAATAAATAAATTAAATCAATAAAGAGAAATAAACAAACGGGCACCTACTCTGTGCACACGGGTGACACGGGCTGTGAGGTTCACAGAGTACATAAGGTTTGCGTTTATTGACGTTTGACGTTTACTTTTGTTTTGTAGGCAAATGCATTCTGTGCATATATCCTAATCAGTATAATATATTATACTCTATTGTCCTAATGTGACGTCATAGAAAGGACAAATGAAGGTTATTAGTTTTTAATGAATAATTAAAAAAATAGAGACCTAATTTAAAATCCGATGACCAGAAATTGAACTGGAAGCATATTCCTCGAAACGGTTTTAAGCATTTCATTCTTGTTCAAAAAGTTAGCATGGCCAATTGTGTTTTCAATTAAGGAGTTTAAGTACAATAATACCACACGCTCTTACGGTGATGGAAAACATCGTGAGGAAACCTGCACATCTTGATTCTAGATATAATGTAGGTATCCTAAGTGCATTGTACTTATTCCAAAACGGCGATATGGTTCGCAACCTATCACGTGAGTACAAATTTTGAGTTTTATTTTATTTTATTTTTATAGGAAAACTGAACTAAATAACAAGAATACATTAATTAAGACTAAGTATAAAATACGTTTAACAAGTTTCCACCTATATGGTAAAGAAATAAGCATAGGCAAAGGCAAAATGGAGTGTACTCTAACAAATTAGTTGTGTTAGTGAAGCGTTCAGAATCTGTCAATTTATTTATTTATTTATTTATTTAATCCTTTAGTATATTTTTAAGATAAATATGGCATATTGCGACCTCTTGGCCTGCGTGCATAACACCTTCCCACCCTATTTAATCCATTCATTACGTCCTCCAATGTTAATTAGAAGGGACATTTTAAAAGCAACTTCGCAAGAATCTGTGTAAGGAGTGCGAGTTTTTACACCGTTCGAGAAGTGGCGAGAGGTAAGGTTGACTGGAAGAAATCGCGTTAAGGCGATATGTCCGCCTTTGTGTACATATAGACTGTGAACTGTAATCATCTGTACCTAGCTATTTTGCATGTTTCTATGTATGTGTATGCAATAAAGTGTTAAATAAATAAAATAAGTGTTCATCGCTATCGTACGTATCGGACAAAGAGGATTGTCATAAATGTATGGAGAAACGGCGTCGGCAATGCCAATGAAGTGGACGCACTTGTGTGAATTTATATGCAAAGAATACTTACTGTACTTACAGAGAGTACAAGATTTTCGAACCTCCTTTAAAGTTGCGTATCGTCAACTGTCACTGCCAAAATGTAAGGCAAATTTGTTAGTTCCAAAAGTGACTACGTTGGCGGTGTTCTTTTCCATATTATGTTTGTGTAGTATCGTACAACGCTAGCATATTGCCACGTTAGTCTGTTATGGGGGCTCTGAATGCGATGTTTCGTAACTACGATGGCAAAAGGTGGACAATTATCATAGACATGAATTCATATGACGCAGGATAGTAGGTACCGTAGCCACTACCTAGGTAAAGTAGTTGCTCTAGCTCCACGCTATACAATTTTTCGTAAGATGAAATCATGAATAACGTCATGAAATTGTTATGGCCTTACGCTTACGTTCCGGACACCTTCCATTAAACAAGTTTGCATACCTAATGCGCAAAGTAGAATCGCCAAACTGCTCAGAATGTGGAGTAATAGAAGATGTGTAGGTATCATGTTTTGGTGGAGTGTGTTCGTAATGAGGCATTTAGACGTCAGATATATTGTAATAACATATTCATTGATGTTGGAGGCTGTAACAGCACCCTGGCGGAACCACAGTCTGAAAACGCCAGGCTGCTGTACAGACTAGTTAGACGTTGTTTAGTCTTAAGATAAATGCTGTATAGTCTTACTGTAACGATGAGGACAACATGGTCGCCTTAGCGTACTAAGTCCTCTATAAAATAAAAGATTAAAAAAAAAAAAAAAAGATAAGACGTCAGGTTTACCAAGTTCTCATTGCTCGATCGGTAATGAAAAACTTGCACTAAGACCTCTGCACGTTATTTTAAAACCGTATATTTGTTAGAATAACTGCTTTCATTTACACTCTTGAAATTGCATTTCTTGTTACTTCTTAATCGTTGATCCTAGCGAATTGGGTTATACGTTTTACGTCCGTGTATCACGTAAAAATACTGGACAGATTTTCATGAAATTTTGAGTGAACGATGGATACTTTTTATTCCGGGTTTCCCACGGGAAAACTTTTTAAGGCGCGGGAATAAGCTAGCAATACATAAAGTTCCTAAGAATCACAAGTGAGAAAGCAATCACAGTTGGTGGAACCGATTTCCACTGGGAAATAAAGGGTCTAAGCTAGAGTCATATCATAACACTGTCTGACGAACGAATAGTTAGATATCGCCACATTTTAAGGGCGTTAACTACACTTTGTAAAATATAGCTGTTCCCGCGCGCTTCGCTTCGCCTTAAAAGTTTTCCCGTGGGAATTCCGGGATAAAAAGTAGCCTATGTTCCTTCCTAAGGTCTAGACCGTATGTACCTATACCATATTTCATTCCAATCCGTTCAGTAGTTTTGGCGTGAAAGAGTTACAGGCAGACAGACAGACACAGTTAGTTTCGCATTTGTAATATTAGTTAGGATGATAGGCCCTATGACAGCTGTCAAATCCATACATTTTAAATCTGTCATTTGTCGGTTTTTCAAGAGAAAATGAACTTATTCACGTAGAAGCATCTGTCAGTCAAACGTTTATAGTACTCTTGCTATATAGTATAATAGAAGATGTTTGACATTTTATTAAAATTTCAGTTTTTGCAAAGCTTCTCAAAAAGCTTTAGTGCCAATTTCTGCATACTCGGTTAGAGCGTAACCAGGTATTAGTTGTTGACTTTTGACACATCTGTCAAGAATTTAATATGGAGATGGCGTATAATTAATCAACCTTTCTCTGGTTACGAGTTCACCGACTATTGTAAAATTCAGCTTAGATGCCTGGAGCCCTGTTGGCGTTACGGGTAAGGTAAATTCAGCTAGTTTTTTTTCAGTTTAGAAGTAATTTGGTGCTATGTCACTGGACCTTTTTCATTGCTCGTGATTATCATAATCCTAACTAATCCTAACTAATATTATAAATGCCCAAGTAACTGTGTCTGTCTGTCTGTCTGTTACTCTTTCACGCCAAAACTACTGAACGGATTTGAATGAAATTTGGTATACATACGGTCTAGACCCTGGGAAAGAACATAGGCTACTTTTTATCCCGGAATTCCCACGGGAAAACTTTTTAAGGCGAAGCGAAGCGCGCGGGAACAGCTAGTAATATATAAGGGTTAATAAAACCCTTCAGGCACAGCATTTCGCTACTCCCACATACGATACGTACCAAAGAATCGAACAAAGATTTCCTACTTATAAGTATGTCAGTACTTACTGCATTCTTTCCGCAGCGAACAGGGGGGTTACTCTATCTACAGGGTGTTGCAAAATTGGTATACTAAGCCGAAACCTACATGTGCAGCATGGTATATCTAAGCCCGAATCTGAAAACAGAATTTGGAAATTCGCGAAAAAAAAAAAAATTCCCATTGTAAAAAGTCACGTGACCAACAAAGTTTCTATGGAAAATGAAATATTTTTTTCGCGAATTTTCAAATTCTGATTTCAGTTTCAGGCTTAGATATACCATGCTGCACATGTAGGTTTCGGCTTAGTATACCCTTTTTGCAACACCCTGTATACTTACGAAAAACGAACGAACGAGAGCTGTCGTGCAATCATTTAACTCAGCGAGGTTGAGTCGTGGCTCGCGTAGCAGTACTCCGAAACTTTTCGTCATATATCTAAAGGGTATTGCTTAAAGGGTATACTAATCCGAAACCAGCATGTGTAGCATGTTATATCTAAGCCAGAATATGGAACCAGAATTTCAAAATAAGCGAAAAAAAATAACATTCTCCATAGTAAAAAGTCACGTGACCAACTAAGTTCCTATTTAAAATGTTTTTTTTTTTTCACGAATTTTGAAATTCTTTCGCTTAGTATACCCTTTTTGCAACACCCTGTAGAGTGAGCCCCCAGCAGCGAACAGTCGGAGACGACAGGAAATGCGGTCGTGAAGAAGAAAGCAATAACGTGCAACATACGAGTGCATGTACTGTCAGCAAAAGAGATACTAATGTCACCCCAATCTGAATAGAATAGAATGTCACCCCACCGCAAAAACTTTCATATAATAATAATAATAATAAGGCCCGCGTGATGTGGATATAAAACGTACCCCTCAACCTCAACAGAAGGAGAACAAAAAACTACGTAATGTAATAATAATATGTGGGGACTTCTCACACACGGCCATCCGACCCCAAACTAGGCAGAGCCTGTAATATGGATATCGGACAGCTGATATATCTACACTAATACATAGATAGACACATATTAAATATAAATATCAACACCCAAGACCCGAGTACAAATATCTGTATTTGAACAAAACAGAGCTGGTAGTGGGGCGGAGTACCCAGTTATACAGGTTTTTAACCTAGCACAGGGGCTCTGGCTATTTTATTGTACTGTAATGTTTTTGAACAATAAACTATTTTCATTTTCATTTTCAACAAAAATATCTGCCCCAGCTGGGAATCGAACCCGGGACCTTCGGCATAGCAGTCAGGGCCACTAACCACTACACCATTCGTCCGTCTATGATTCACTGATACATAAGAAATACTTACCAATTCATGTAATGAACTGTCATTTTACAAGAGGCTCACAAGCGTCATTGAGACAATCAAAGTTCGACTCTTTAAAGCCCCATCCACACGCTTGGCAAACAATGGCAAACAGCCAACTTCAAACACGGACGTGTGGATGGGTGTTTGTCGTTGTTTGCCTGTTTGTGTTTGTGTTGGGCAGTGTTCGGCATCGGTGTCGGTTTTTCTTGCCAGATCAAAGGATGTTTGGCGAACAGTTTGCTACGTATCCACACGTCTGGCAGCGGTCAGTATGCGCGCTAGCATTGCGGGAGGCGGACGTATCAACTTGCTACTACTTTTTCGTTGGCGCGCAAAGCGTAAAAATGTCTGATTGATCAGCACACCTACGATTCTGTAATTTCTGGAGGCTTATCAAAATAAAAATATAAAACAAATTAAAGCCCAAATAAAGCAGTACATTGTACGATTTCTATGTATTTTTATTATCCCACCATCGTCTTTGCTTTCTTCTTATTTTCCTTTTTTCTTTCTTATTACTATTGCTTTAATTTTTTATAATAAAAATATGTCAACCAGAAAATAATTGCTTGTCGTCCGCCGTGTTTGCCGATTCGGAATGTTATGATCGTTCGCCAAGCATGTGGATGGCTGTTCGTGTTGGGTGATTGTGGTCTGTGTTTGGGGCTTCGTTTGCTGTTTGCGGTGTTTGTGACAAACAGCAAGCGTGTGGATGCCGCTTTATGTTGGCCAAAAATACCAAATTCGAGTGTATCGATAATGCTTACAAACCTGTTGTAAAGTGACAGTAAGTTTTTTGATTTAGGGGGTTAAACAATAGAGGTTTTTTGAATGTATCGATAAAATGCTATATTTTATGATTCATCTATCTTCACCCTTAAGTCTTAGGATTAAGAACTGTTTGAGCTCGAATTTCACACAATAATTTTGCTGACTGTACCTATATTTTTAAAAGTAGCTATTGCTTGTTTGATTTTAAACCTTATGACGCATGGGGTAAATAAATGTCATATATCTGATATTAAAAACCCACGACAACGATAGTTAAATATCAAAAGAACGCATGGTAAGAATTTTGTATTTGGGTTTTCCTAGACCTAGCACAGGGCACAAGAGATTAAAACGTGATGAAAGTTTTTCGTTGCGCTAGCTCTCTAGGCCGCGCGATGCAAAAATTTGATGTGCGCGGGTGACTCAGGGGGTGAGCACTAAGCACCTTTTGTTGTATTTATGACTAAGTATTTGAAATAAATTTATCTCAATAGAAACTTTGTCGGTGACTTTCGAAAAGCAAAATTTTTTGGGCATATAAGTACCACTTTTGCTATTACTATCTAATTATGAATACGTATTACATTTAACATAAGTACAACAGTCATATACGAAAAGGCTCACAGATTTTAATTTCAACTCATTTCAGAATTAAATTGTTAATGCCCGTTGTGGCTTCCCAAATCGCCTCAACCTTTTGCATGACCCTTGGGCATGGCCGTGAATAATTAATGATTAATTATAACCTGAAATACGTGGAATTGTCTAGAAATGTGCTGGTTGGTCGCTCGAATACGAAGGGACGGGTAAAGTTTGGTCTTCTAAAACAAAATTACTTACACAGACAAAATTTTGATACACTCGCGACCAATGTACGAGTATAAGTTTCATAAAAAGTGATACCTATGCACGAAATGGGCCAAATTTTTAAAAATTTAATTCATTTTTTTACAGAATATTAAGTTTTTACTTGGTAATATTCTGATGCCCTGCTATATTATCTAAAAACTGTCTATTTTAATCTCAGATAAGTACTTACCTAGTAACAGCCAGTTTCAATAACTCTATCTACCGATGACTGATAGTTACTTTCATACTATTTTGACACATTTACAGTTACAACCTGTCGAATCGTATGGAAGTAACTACCAGTCATCGGTAGATAGAGTTATAGAAATTGGCAGATTGACAGATTCTGAATAGTTCATCGACAGTCTATTGTCCCGCGATTGTGGTGTATCGTTCTATTGCCGTTCAGAATCTGTCAATTAAGTAAGAATAAAAACAGACTTTACTTTATTACATAATAGTATCCCTAAAAGTATATGTATTTTATTCCCAGAAATACTCTAACTACTCCGTCATTTATTTCAACCACACACAGCCCGAATGAAATATAAAATACAAAAATGTATTCGTTTTAAAATCTCTTTTTATACCTAACCACAAATTCCCGCAAATCCCTTTATCCGGGATCGGGGCGGAAAGGAAAATTAATGAAACACGTGGTAATTTGTATCAAAGCCTTAAGTTCCGCGAGGATTTTTATTAAACAAAATATACCTAGGTACGATTTTAAAAAACGCAACCTACTCTAATCTATTCTGAGAGGGGGCGAAGTTCCTGTATGTGGCTCTCTCGAGTGGAACCTTTGTACATATCCCCTTGATTACAGCTCAGCCAGCCTAGCCCCCGAGTAAACTGGAGTAGCAGGCCTGGGTGTTGCAATAGCTGAGGTAGGCGCTTTGTTTAAACGCATAAAACCAATAAACAACAATAAAGTATTAACCTTTTAACATTATTAACCTCATTTATAATTGTGTAGCGCTAATTTGTCCCGAACGGCCTGACCGGAAGTCGTGAATATTTGTCAAAATGGCCGGCGGAAACTGTTATGTTCACGGTTCGTTAATATTCAAATATCGAAGGCGTTTTATCGGCGGCTTTTAGTAATCGGTTCATTAGGTGCTTAGATTAACAACTTAACTTAGCTTAAAAAGTCACGTAACTAATAAATTAAATGAAAAGTAAATATATTTTTTGGATTTTTAAAATTAAATTTGAACAAATGTAGGAATAATTTCTTACGTCAACGCCTTTCCGCTTACTATGCCTTTATTTTAACACCCTGTATAGTCTTTCATCTCCCTCTCTCTCTTCCGAAGACCTCATTAAGTACGGCGGGTAAACAGAGAAGGTAAATACCCTTTATTTACCGCCGCGAACACGGCGCTATCACATTACATAAGGCAGGTGATCTCAGACTCAAACAGTTCACATTGTCGTTTATGTACTTAGGTATAATTAAAAAGTTGTTCAAATACAGGCTATTGTAAATTGTAGTAAGGCGAAAGGGGGTGACTTAGTGGGTCATTCAGGCCCTGTAGCATAGGGCGCTATTAAGACGTGACAAGAGTTCTCCGTCGCGCTCGCTCTTAAGGCTGCGCAATGTGAGTGAGCGCGAAGCAAAACTCTTGTCACGTCTTAAATACGCCCCGTACTAGCCCTTCTGAACAAATTTAGTTTTCTATGACTTTTGGTAATTAATGTGACCGTCAGAGTCTTAAAAATACCTTTTTTTGCATCAGTTTACTGTATATTATAAACAGAAATACTATACTAATATGTACTCCGTTTTTGGCCGATTATCTGAAGTATCTTTGCACTGTGAGCAATCCCTGAACACACAGGGGAAATACTTTATAGTTCGGCCTTGAACTGAGTTCTTTCGTACAAGTCAAAGAGTAAACAAATAAATGTGCCTCCCGTAGATGCGACATTAGGCACGATGGCTCGCCGGCTTAAGATTAGTATCAGCACCGCGGTAAAATAAGAATATTGTATACTTACCTTCTATGTTGGTCTTTACGTATAATATTTTGTAAACAATTTTATTTAAATTGAGGACATGTGCACCAAATAACCCACTCTGAGGACGTATCAAATGAACATTATAAATATAAAAAACATACGTCCGGAACCCTGGGAAGTCTGCGACTGATGCTAATCTGACTGGGTTATCCTTTTTTTATAATAGTGTTCGACATTGGATCTTTTCTTTTGCGTTTTTTTTTTTCAAGAAAAGTTGCTCAAAATTTCTTACTGAGTCAAACTCTTTCGGCTTAGCTTAGTTTCTGTAACCCTTGTATAGCCCTAATCTATCCAATTTAAATAAGTAACATTACTAAAACGAGATGAAGTTATAAATGTATTGCATTGATATCAATCACCTATCAATGCAATACATTTATCGCCTAGCATCGTTCCTTATTGCAACTTTCAACATTGTTACATAGTAATAATCAGGTAGGCACAGTAATAAAATAGCAATATCGTGTGTCGCATCTGTAGATATCTTATCTAACCGATAAATAAATAGGCAGGGCGGTCGATAATGTTTGATTTGAGTAGAAAGTTCGAGGGCCAACGTGGACTAACAGCTAAATGGCATGGGTATTGGATAACCGGTAAAGGTATTACTGACAATGGCACACTTTACATTATTTAAGTTTAACGGCAGTAAAACTAGGACCGGAAGAGATGGCGTGATAGGGAAGAGGCTTATACCCAGCAGTGGGCAGATACAGGCTGATAATGATGATGATGATGAAAACCAGGATTTACGCCTAGAAAATAGGCTTCAGTGATAGTCACAGAGGCTCTGTTTAGTGCTCCCTCTTCTTAACCCGACGTAATAAGAAGATGGTCTTCTTTCGTGAACCGAACTGTAAGAACGTTATTGGATTGACTGAAACTGAATTTATTATTAATGACTACTACATATTCCATAATGGGATATTCGACGATATTAAATGTTATTCCGCCGATATTCTCTGTGATTCAATATCAGAAAGATAGAAAAGTTTTTAAGTAATTCGCCGTATACTGAATTTATTATTAATGACTACTATATATTCCATAATGGGATATTCGACGATATTAAATGTTATTCCGCCGATATTCTCTGTGATTCAATATCAGAAAGATAGAAAAGTTTTTAAGTAATTCGCTGTATATTAAATTTATTATTAATGACTACTAACTATATTTTCCATAATGGGATATTCAACGATATTAAATGTTATTCCGCCGATATTCTCTGTGATTCAATATCAGAAAGATAGAAAAGTTTTTAAGTAATTCGCTGTACTTATATTAAATTTATTATTAATGACTACTAACTATATATTCCATAATGGGATATTCGACGATATTAAATGTTATTCCGCCGATATTCTCTGTGATTCAATATCAGAAAGATAGAAAAGTTTTATAATATACTTACAGTGGCTACCTGACGGATAAAATACATGCTGTCACTTTCTGTTATTATTTTTTAGACAGTGACAGCATGTATTTTATCCGACAGGTAGCGACTAACCAGACATTTTGGAACAGGGGCTTAATATCGTCGAATATCAACTGTAAATGAAATCAACTAACATGAGCTCCGTTAGGTGTGTTTTGAACTTTCAATAATTTTCGCCTGCCTCGACGTAGTAATACGGTTTTGGTATCATTGTTTAGCTTATTTCAAATACTTTTAATATAATACATAAAAATACCATCAAAGGGGGGCGATTTTCAAAGTTATTCAAGTAAATGTAAATTTTTGCTGTTTTTTTGACAAAAAAAGTAGATTAGGTGCTTGTAACTTATTTTATGTAACTTTTTAGCAGTTTTGCATATTTTTATTCGATAGAGATGACTTTTTTGCGGATAAATGCATTTTATTTCATGAACGTTAGGCGTTTGAATCTCGAGATATGATTTTTTATGAAAACTAAACTTCAAAATGGCCGCCATTTCTACAATATTGAGATTTGTTTTCTCGATGAAATCACTCGTAGAATACACCCTTAAAGTTTGTCGGGTTCGAAAAACAACACATAATTATTAACCTAGAGACCATGAACCGCTGTACTTTTTTGGTTTTGTATGTGGAACTTGATCAAAAATACCTACTTGAAGCGATATCAAAATCAGCCAGGCCGTTTAGATATTAACAATTCCAACATCCTAACTAATATTATAAATGCGAAAGTAACTGTGTCTGTCTGTCTGTCTGTCTGTTACTCTTTCACGCCCAAACTACTGAACGGATTTGAATGAAATTTGGTATACATACGGTCTAGACCCTGGGAAAGAACATAGGCTACTTTTTATCCCGGAATTCCCACGGGAAAACTTTTTAAGGCGAAGCGAAGCGCGCGGGAACAGCTAGTAAAGTATAAATGTGACCTCAAGGGGCCACATCTATCTTTTTTGTCACCCTAAATAGGTACTTACCTATTATACTCCTTTTTAACTCTGTGTAGAGCTAGAAAAATGTATCTTTCGATCGCTATATCTCCTAAAAACCGGTGTCTCCAGAATAGTAAAGACAGTTTTAGTATCCTGTCTCAGACCCGACGACGGTTGGCGATCCCTGGAGACAGACTTGGAAAAGATAAAACAGAAAACTCGTAGTCAAAATGTCCCCAAAGGTGTGCATGTAAGCCTTTGAATTGCGACCGAAAATATATGGGTGTTCTAAAAACGTAAAAGTATTGTTAGAAATAGGTGAAAATGATATTTTTAACTGTACAGAATGACTGCAATAGATTAAGATTAGAAGACGGTTCAGAAGCAGCTAGAAAATATTAGTTAGTTTTGTCCTATTGTTAAAATACTACCTATAGTTATCTGAATAAATATTATTCTTATTCTTATTCTTATTAATATTATGTTGGTAAACTTTTAGTGGGAGTGTTGGAAAAAGAAAAGTTTACAGTTTGAATTTAGTATGACATAATATTATTCTGATCTATGGAAACTGTCTTCGCCCCGTGTTCTAACTGTCGTGTGTGTTACAAAAAATAAATATTATTATTTATCAGAAATCTCAAGTTTTACTTGTAACTCATACAACAACCTAAACTTATCCCATTAAATTTATCCGAAGCGAGAAAATCGATAATCATCCAACGTTTCAACGCATTAGCCCCCAATATTAAAATACTAGACGAAACATCTCTGCGCCTCCTCGAAGCTCCCATCCATGAACAGTCAATTAACAACTTCATATCTGAAAGAAATAACTCTTTCACCAATAAAATCCCACACCTCCTCAAAATAAGTAAACACATGGCATTTCAAATAATCCAGTATAGTGCCACAAACTTATCTGTTCCGGTGACAGCTCACATAAATGCCTAATATTTCTTAATTCTATAAGATTTTCAGTTTGCTCGTATTGTTAATTCGCTCTTGCGGTGTTAATAAACCCATCTAATCTTTTACAATACACAATTCATTAGTATGTAATAAGATATGGATCATTTTGGTTCGCTCTCACCGGAACAGATAAGTTTGTCGCACTGTACTCGCTGTTATTGTCCCCAACTTCACAAATATACTAAGATGCAGCCCGATTTTCAAAAACAAAACAATCCTTTCAGACATTGACAACCTAATACAAAATTCCCTCAGTAAAATATTAAACCTACCATTCAGAGACCGCGACCAAGTAACATTTTTAGTTTTAGAAAGGTTTTGAAAAGGTTCTAGAACCTTTGTATGGAAATCTACTCGTAAGTCTTAGAAGGCTCAATAACGTTATATTAAGCTTATATTTACCTCCTGAGTGCAAAAAGGGCCCACGTTTTAGAACCTTTCTGAGAGCTACAGCAAAACCTATAGCTCAAACCCAGAACCTTTTGATCTAATTACACAGAACCTAAATATAACCTTCACAACCTTAATTTAACGTTAACATAACCTTGGAAGACAGCTTTTAAGTTCCGTAAAACGGGGTAAATTGGTCCAATCTTCACTTTCAACTTGAATTTAAAGCTTGTTCCGTAACATATAGGGTATTTCATGGAATACTTAAGTATGTATGGTATGCTTTTTTAGATGTTCAGTAGATTTAGATTCCCAAATTATTTTTATATTTTGTGAAATTTTATAAAAACCCTACTCGATTCCAATTAACCCCTGACGGGGTTAATAGGTTCGAGAGAGGGGTTACTCGTAATTTTAACTAGGGCTGTCACTTTATCTAATATATGAAGGTACTTTACTAATTTGAAAAAAAAAACTCTAGTATTTGAACCTACCTACTAAAAATGATACTAGGTAGGGTAAAACACCCAGTAACTGACCATGTGCCAGTAACTGACCACCTTCCTCTTCAACTCCAATAAATAAGAAATATAGCCAAGCAGGGCCATCTAGTGAACATCCAGTCTATTTTGTGGTTCATTGAGAGCATTACTGATACAAAAGATTTTGCCAGCCGCCAACAGATGGATAGTGAGCGATCGAAAAAGTTCAGTTGGCGCGCGAACCGAGTAAATTGCAGTTGTGACTAACGTATTTGTTAAGGTAAGTGAATTTTTTGATCGTAAAATTTACCATGAAAAAAATTGAAATCATTAAAATAAAAAATTATACCATATAGATTTAATTATAAAGATTACGTTTTTGATAAGATTCAGCTTGTTATTTCCCGTTTGATTGTTTTTAATGGGGTGGACAGTTACTGGACGACAAAACAGCGATTTTCCAATAACTGACCACCTATGTCGGTTATTGGGATTTTTGGTTGAAGCTGAATTTAGGCAAAATAAGAACGTAATATTAAAGCTCATATGTGCCATTTTCTTGTGTCAAAATATGAGCATTCTATCTTCACTCCTTCCATTTACTGACATAGGTGGTCAGTTATTGGGTAAATTGGTGGTCAGTTACTGGTATTATTATATATGATATATTTTTACAGCTTTCAGCAAGATGAAAAAGCGCCAAGATAGCAAAAAAAGTATAGAAAAGGCAATTCCACTTGTCTGAGACCAACTAGGATCAACAAGACATTCAAAAATAATTCAGGGTGACATGCAAGCACCTTTTAAAATATAGGGAATTCAAACACAAAGTCCAAGTTTGTTCCAGATTCGGTATTAGCTGATGAGGAAGATAAAAACGCTAGTGAAGCATACTATCAGCCTAGGATAATGTGGATTCTCCAGGATAAAGACAGATGTCACCATTTTTCCTTAAAGATAATCCTTGGAGCAGTCCCTTCAAGAATGCAAGACCAGGAGAAAAATGGCTTTCACCATCTCACTCTATAAAAAGATACTCAAATGCTTTCTTCAGAACAGCTGAAGGCGTACCTAACCAATGCCATCGCTTGTGAACCAGATGAAATTGGTTCCCCGAGCACAAAAGCACTTGGCGAACAAGACCTCAATGACGCTATTAATGACCCAACCCGAATATACGTTACCGACGAAACGCGCCTCCACATTTTTCCAAAGACAGGCAAAGCCACTTCAGCAAAATAGGAAAAAGAAAGCATCACTACAATGCTAGCACCCTCAGCCGGTGCACCAACACGCCCTTCAATGGCATTATGAACGGCCAGCGGATTTCAAACAGAACGGTAAAATTGGCACACAAGAAATGGGGTATTCTTCTATAAGTTGTTACCACGACCAACACCCCAGCCATTTGGAAACGATACCACAACTATCCGGAATCCACTGGCAACGCTATAATATCATTGGCAGACACATTAGTCCAGCAGCGGAAAATGCAGAAAGTACAGCGATGTTCTGCTTCAGTGACGCCTCTTCAACGAGGCAAAGATTCCCTGTTCCCCTTGCAGAAATGACTACTCCTGTCTTTGGCCAAATACTTACCTACGAAAGCACGTTTCAACAGCATCCTAAATATTCCAGTTGAATCCTCAACAAAGTCATTGAAATCCCGTTCATCAAGGCATCTTTGTATCTTGAAAAACTAACCCCCAATATCTGATTCGGTCATAATTACAATGGCTAGCCTCAATGACTCTTTTAGCCGCACTGAAAGTCTCTGGTTGGGGTTTCAGCAATAATGAAAACCATCTGTCTCTGGTCCTACATCCTTGAAAGGACCGGCGGGGAAAGGGCCTACTTTTCCGGCGGGGAATTTATGTTTTCCCAGGCCGACAATACAATCCGCCACGATTCCTCCTCCTCATCAGTTGATACCGATTATGGAAATGACCGGCTTTAGCGCTTGGATTCGCTACTTTATATTTAAGAAAATGCTCGTTTCTGGCACCATGAATGCTTCATGGGCCTGTCCCACTGATCCTGGCTTGTTCCGGACAAACAAAATCGCCCTTTCTGTGACTTATCTGAAGGTACTACATTGGGGCAACTTAATCTCCCTGAAAGCTGTAAATTTAAAATGCGTGTTCACTATGGACATGTGTGTTTATTCCTTTGTTTTTAGTATTTAACAAAAATGCATTAACTTGTGTTTTTAATAAATAAATGGTTGATTATTAGGATAAGATATCATTTAAATTATGCATTAATCTGATTAATTAATTGAATGCACTTTTCAGTTAAGAAACCTTGAGCAAAAGTGATGTGTCACACATTAAAAGAGACCAGAGGATCGGTACTATTACATGAAGTAATCAAATAAATAAATAATAATAAGATTTAATCATAATTCTATTTTTAAACCATTTAAAATTGGTGGTCAGTTACTGGCATCGAGTGTGGTCAGTTACTAGATTTTAGTGGTCAGTTACTGGGAAAATCACTACTTTTTTTTTGCAAAAATATATAAAAAAATGAGTAACTTCTACATGTTTGCTATTTACTCAGGAATGTAGCTCTGTTATTCTAGTTTCTAAAACAAAAATCGGATTTAATAAGCGATAAGAATTGAGCCCGCTACAGATAAATTACTGGAACAACTCCCTTAAGGTGGTCAGTTACTGGGTGTTTTGCCCTACTCCCTTTTGGCATGTGTTTAATAGTTACAAAAAAAACTTTGTGAGATAAAATTTTTATTTTACCTTATAACTAACAACTAACAAAGATACTAATAAAAAGTAGGTAAAAAACAACTGTCTGAGATCATATTTTTGGAAAACAATAACAATAACAAACAAAACATGGAAAAATATCAGTATTTTATAATAAACGAAGATAAAAGGAAATAAAACATTCTTTTTTAAAATAATATACCTACCTAACTAACATAAAAAAAATCTAGTTTGATTTAAAATAAATTCTTAATGTAATTTTTATTTAAGCGACTACAAAAGAATGATCAGTTCATTTATAAGGGTTAATTGCATTATTCATAGAATAGGAACCGTTTTTTTGGAAATTGAATACATACCTTATTTAGGCTTTGGTTTTTGACAACCCTATTTAGGAATTCCAATTTACCTCTTTACCAAACCAAATAACCCCCGCGTTGTTCCAATTATACCTGTTCATGTGCCAATTATACCTATTTGTGTGCCAATTTCCCCCCTTCACGTTCCATTTATCTCCAAAATAACCTAAAAACGACTGTTCGACTAAAACTAAGATTTCCATAAAAATACGCAATTATTTACTTACTTTCAAATTTCTTCCAGCCACAATACACACCTAATAATCCAAATTACTTCGAATTAAACCTTTTTTCTTTTTTTATCACATATAAAACATAAAGTTTAAAACTGCAATAATTGCCTCTCCACGACGACCTCACTTTCAACGTATTTTTTTAGTGAATCCTGATTGGCTGGCTTAAATTTTCAGTGTTGCCAGTAGCAAAAAAATATAAGCTCGTTCAAAAATAAAAAAGTATTGATCTCTCATAAATAGAATGACGATAACAGATCGATTTCGAAAAGCAGATTTTTATTCCAATTTACCCCGCCATTCCTATTTACCCCGTTTTACGGTTCTAAATTAGTCCTGGGTGTAACTCTACTATAACTTGAAACATATTTGATGGATATTTGTAATGCCTTTCCCAGGACTCTCGGGTTTTAAAATGTTTCTGTGTAGGATTTTATAATAAATGGCGCCATTACCTGACACTTTCCAAGATTCAAAATGGCTAACTTGTAAGTGTTGTATTAATAAAAAATACAGTAAGTAGTTAGGCTGAAGGTAGGAAATATGAAAAACTTGTGCGACTAGCACTTTATCGTGGTACTTTAGGATAATAGTTCTGTATACGTGACGGGCCTTTTGTAAATAATAGATTTGAAGATATTTTAATTTAAAAAAATAGAAAAAAAAATATGTTTATTTATTTATTTATTTATACTTTATTGCACAATTTACAATCGTAATAATGTACAACTAGGTGGACTTAATGCTAAAAGCATTTTCTGCCAGTCAACCTGCAGGAGGTACGAGGATCAAAAAGTACGGGTGTGCAAAAAAGAGAAAAAAAAAAAGATCAAAACATAATTATGATTGTGGAGTTCCTAAAATAAAATAATACCTAAACCCTAAAACTAAGTAAATAAATATATAATATATATGACCCTAAACCTACTAATACCAAAATACTATACAATACATATAAATCATAAATATATACAAATATATTATATATATATAATAACATGGGGTACAAGAAAAGACTGCCTAATTAATCTGTTCTAAATTGCTGAGGTAGTGAGCACGGACCATTGACTTGAAGAGCGGTCGAGAGGGGGCTTTCCTGATTGACTCAGGGAGATCATTCCATAGGCGCACTGCCGTGACCGAGAAAGAATTTAGCATGAATCCAGACCGATGTAAGGGTAACGATAATAAAAGGTTATGAGAAGAGCGGAGGTGCTTGTTATGGGTATCGGAAAGAAAGTTAAACATTGATTTTAAGTAACAGGGAGAATTAGGTTCATGAAGGATCGAAAAGAGAAGACAAAGAATTCGTAAATTCCGTCTATCCCGAATAGGGAGCCATTTTAGCTTGGCGCGGTAACCTGACACAAGATCGTATTTACGGAGACCGAAAATGAAACGGATGCAGGTGTTCTGCAAACGTTCCAGCTTATTAAGAAGTGCTTCAGTCAGGTCCAAGTAGCACACGTCAGCGTAATCTAAAATGGGCAAGAGCAGAGACATTGCCAATGAACGTTTGGTATGTTCGGTGTAAAGTTATATTAGAAATTAAAGTACTGCCTATATAAAAACACATATATTTGGAATAGTATAGCAAACGCTACTGAATTTTCCCCTAATTAATTAAAATGTATCTTTATGCTAAGTTTTTTTTTATTTCATTGAAAAAATATGGCGGCCGTTAGGAAATTACTAAAAAGCATTAAACATATTTTGAAGATGCCTCTAAAGCTTTAAAATATTCTTGAAAGACTTGAATCATGCCTTTAGCTCATAGCCAGTGCTTAATGCTTTTGGTTTTCACCAAGTAGTCCTAATTTGTTTGCCTAGACAACTCTCATCAGCCTAAAGGTTTGAAATAGGTTTTAAAAATTACTTATTAGTGATTTCAACATTCCATAACTTTATGGTTGTATCGAGGTTAAAAATTTAACCTTAAGCTCTCACTTTAGCATAAATGCTAGCTTTTCTAGAACTTTATCAGGAGTCTACGACAACTATAAGATCCTAGAACTATATGCTCTTGAAATACAAGTTAAAATAACGTTAATTTAAACTCTTATCAGCAGCTCCATGGTTGTATTAATAAACAATTGGTTTTAGGACTTATTAATCATTCTCAAGTACTCAATATGACCAGATAGCAAAGCATTAACCTTTTCACAACCCTTGTAAAACCTAAAGGCATTTCTTACAACCTAAGCTCGAATGAAATGTTACTTGAGTGGCTCCAGGCCTCTCTACCCATCCGTTTCGGCGGCATCGGTGTCAGAAAGGTGTCGGACGTAGCCCTGCCCGCCTTCTTGTCTTCAACCCACAGCACACTGGCCTTGTATAATAAAATTATTCACCCATCTTTGGGTGTTTCTGAGGTCTCGTATGATAAAATTATTCACCCATCTTTGGGTGTTTCTGAGGTCTCGTACTGTGTTGAAGCCAAGGAGGCATGCCAGTCGATCTGCCCTGGTGAGGCACTGCCCGAAAACCCGCACTCACAACGTCTGTGGGACGAGCCCACCTGCCTGTCTACAGGAAGAAACATATGCTCGAGACGAGCACCAACGACACAGAGAGGGCAAGACTCCTGGAGACGGCAGAACGCGAGTCAGGCCTCTGGCTCCATGCCCTGCCCTCACCGAAGGTGGGAACCTTCCTCGACGACAGGTCTTTCCAGACGGCGATCGACCTTCGCCTTGGCATGAAAATTGTCCAGCCCCATCACTGCCCGTGCGGAGCGGAGGTCAACCAACTTGGCCACCATGGCCTCTCTTGCAAACGCAGTGCCGGCCGCCTGTCCCGCCACGCCGCATTGAACGACATCCTGCGTCGGGCCCTAGTGTCAGCCAACACCCCGGCGGTGCTGGAACCTGTCGGTGTCATTCGCGACGACGGGAAGAGGCCCGACGGGATGTCGCTCATTCCCTGGGCACACGGGAGGTCGCTAGTGTGGGATGCCACGTGCGTCGACACACTGGCGGCGTCGCACGTCCCACACACATTCAGATCGGGGGGAGCGGCTGGTACTGCTGAAAACCTGAAACGGGAGAAATACAAGTCGCTCGACACCACGTACTTATTTCTCCCGTTTGGCGTCGAAACGACGGGGCCATGGGGTCCGGACGCCAAAAGTTTGGTCAAAGAAATCACCTCTCGGCTCGCAGACGTCTCAGGTGACAATCGAGCCGGGGCGTACCTCCGCCAGCGCCTGAGTCTGGCAATCCAGCGGGGCAATGTCGCCAGCATATTGGGAACCCTCCCACAGGGATCAGACCTAGAAGGGCTATTTTATTTATAGATTTATAGTTTGTATAATGTATAGGTAGTAACATAGTGTATTATTTTGTTATTAGGCTTAAGTTAATTATACTCGTATTGACGGGCAAACCGTATTGCATGTATTTTATAGTTTTGTTATGTATAGTATATAGCATGTTTTGTATAGTTTTGATATGTAGGTATTGTATAGTATATTATGAATTAATATTATCTGTATAAGAACTAACCAATAAAATTAAGATAGTTTTAAGAACACTGTCACACATTAACACCAGGCAAAACAACAGCGATGACAAAAGGAGTGTGTGGCCACTGACAGGCGTCTGTTAAGTTCTCTGAAGACAGCTGACACTGGCCCTACCCTTCAAATGTTTGTTGCCATTATAATTGTAAGTGTGACTGTGTGAAACAAAGAAAAAAAAAAAAAAAAAAGCAAGAAATGCACAACTGGGGGTTTTTAGTCGGTTAGAGGCCGACACTACCTGGGTCCCCTTCCCAGGTGTCTGTGTAGATTTTCCCCCAGGAGTGCAAAAAAAAAAAAAATTATTAATAATATATAGGTATATATATATATAAAAGATAAAATATATATATTATAAGCTTCCACATTGAGTAGTGAGTAGTTAAAAGATGAAGACAAAAAACAACCAAACTCTCACAATATATTGATCTCTCAAAAAGGCACGGACATAAAGTCTGTGGAGTGATAATAAAATCTTAAAAAAAAAAAAAAAAAAAAAAAAAAAAGCAGTTATACCTCAGATCAACTACAAATAGATTCGCAATCGCCGTGTGCACTATTCTCTTTCTCACTCAAACCATAGATGTTGCCGACAAAAAAATAAAACCTAAATATGGGGAAATTTAACTTATCATAATAACAAAAACAAAACTTGAGTATATCGTCGGTTGATAGGAAAAATACACTAAAGGCTAATTTTTCAATAGCCAGACAAAAGTTTTGCTGGGAAATAATTTTGATGCTATTGCGTCTCAATGTTTCTCAATGTTTGTATTACCCAGATAACATTTATCTGAATATTGAAAAATCAGCCTTAGTGAGTTTTTCCTGTCAACCGACGATATAAAAAAAAAAAAACTTTACTCATACTTATTTGATTTCAATATAATTATTTAATATACACAAACTGAGTGGATTGTATAATTCATTGTCTTCGTCCAATCGAAACAATCCTCTTCAAAATGTGCCGAACACAATTTTTGTATGTTTCCTTGGTTCCCAATTTGTGTGACCGGTAATGTCTATCCATTTTCTTGATATGTTTTTTTCTGTCGGAAACCTATGGATGAGCATGAGCATTATAATCGTGGGCCAAATATGTGATGGGGTTTTTTTTAAAGGAAACACGTATTTCGTATCAATACAATAAACTTTATATTATTTATACAGAAGAAATCACACATGGAAGAAAAAATAAGAAACGAACGTTTCCTCACAATGAGAGGCACCTCATTTGAAAGAGGAGAATGACTTCTACAAAATACAATCTTCACAAAAACCGAATTCGTGCGCCCCATTTGTAAACCCAACCCGAGTCCGTTACAATTTCTAGTATTTTCTTTGCATACTATAATATTTGTGGGTAAAATAAATTTTCAATAACTTGCAACACCATGTGATTTGTTATGATATGGTACCTCGTAATTTTTACTTAAAACTGATACTAAAAGACCTTACAGTATTAAAATTAGTATCGTTTTATATTAAAATCGAGCCAATAGATAGTACTATGATGAATGTAAGCTTGTTAAACTTGATAGTATCTACTTACATGTGAAAATATATCTCAACCATAATTCCATCGTGTTTTCGTTCAATATGCTCTATAAAACCGAACAAAATCCACCCACCCATGTCACACACTCGTTAAGTGATTATAATAGTCTAATAAACTTAATAAACACCCACAAATCACTAGCAAATCAAAAATAAATAGCATTTAGAAAATTTTGTTGTAACTGTCAGCCTTTGTTTGGCACAGATTTTTCATTTGTTTCATTGTTTGGCACAGAGAACTGACGTAAACAGGCGCCACAGCAAAAAGGACAAAAAACATTTACAGCTTAACGTTTCTTTCTTACGCTTAATGTAGCTAAGCGTCTCTTTTTCGCAATGTCAGAACTGTCACGATTATACCCCTGTGAGTTATACACTAGTTTAAAAGCAAGTAAAAATAAGATACACTCACACCTTGTACTAATGTGCTCCCTTGCGGGGTAGGCAGATTCCTCTAATAGTATTTTAGTTAAAGTTGAAAAAATAAATGCAAAACGTAAATGTGTTGTTGTCTGAGAGATGACAAAATGCTGTTTCAATATTATTATTTCGACGACCGAATGGCGTAGTGGTTAGTGACCCTGACTACTGAGCCGAAGGTCCCGGGTTCGATCCCCGGCTGGGGCAGATATTTGTTTAAAGACAGATATTTGTACTCGGGTCTTGGGTGTTGATATTTATATTTAGTATCTATCTATCTATGTATTTGTGTAGATATATCAGCTGTCCGACATCCATAACACAGGTTCTGCCTAGCTTGGGGTCGGATGGCCGTGTGTGAGATGTCCCCACATATTTTATTTTTATTTTTATTATTTAACTCTTTATTGCACACAAAGAAAATACGAGTTATCATTCTCTTGCAGCATATTATTATCTTTGATTATATATTATTATCTACCTAGCATCGCGCAGCCTGAAGAGTGAGCTCCACGGTTTTTTTGTCACGTCTTTATGTGCGCGTCTTGCGCCCCGTGCTAGGCTAGCAGTTAACCATTGGTGTTATGGAGAAAATGACAGAGGTAGACTAGTGATAAGCTGAGGAGATAAGTTATGAGTCAGCTTTCAACTGCGAATCTTTGGATGTTTCTTGGATCAAGATAACTAAGATTTTACTAAATTACCTATTAATGTTGAGTGAAAAGCCATACGTAGCATGTTGTAAGCGAATTAACTAAGTGACGGAAGTGTAGCCATATCATTTGCCTCACAATTTACTGGCAATTTTGTGAACGGGAGGCGTGTTACAAATTGTTCTTGGTATGTAATGAAACAATGCAAGTTCAGTTCTTTATTCAGTAAACAATTAACTTATTGTATTTGAAGGCGAGAATGGAAAACGGATTCAAACCCAGTACTTTCGGTACTTTAGCCGGTCTACTAACCGAATTGTATTCTACAGGGTGTTTCAAAGTCTAGTATGGTAAGCTGAAAGGGATTACGGGATGTATTTTGTTGTATGACTTTTGGGAAGGAAATAAAAATGTCGCAAACAGGAGGGTAGGTAGGCTAGTTTGAATTTTTCGCTATACAGCATTCAAATTGTGTTATTGTAATTTTGATTCATCAATTATCACACGTAAACATAAAAACACACTTTATTTAAAAAAAAATACAGTTTGACAACATTTTTATAACTTTTGATAGATTTTCATTAACAAATTGGCTGTATTTTATCCTGAAAATTTCACAGGAAAATCTTTTCCAAAGCTAACGGGACCAAGCTAATTACCTATTTCATACTTAAATGTATGGATTCTATCAAGCTATGCATATTATTTTTCCTGCGAATGGGTTGCTCATAGAGCGAGCTGGATATACCTAAGTTGTTTTACTTCTGCAACATAATTTGTCATATTTTTCAGTTGAATTATTAAGTTAACAATTAAGTTAGGTACAAAGTATGTAATAGTTAGATATTCTTAGTTATGTAATTATTTTATTAACAATAAATACCGAGGTATTAAACCAAATCGATAGTAACTACCTAATTTCAAACGATACATTTATTAAGTCGTTAAAGCAGAACAGAAACTATTATTTAAATTGCAGTTATTTCTTTGCTAAAAGGGGTATATATACAAAATTCATCCTTCCATTATTTTTCTGTGCAAAACTGACAACTTCTAAAAATATCTTTTTAGATTGCAAATACTGATTTGGAATATGTATTTGTTTGATTGACCACTCTGATATTTACTTAATGTTTCAAAATTTATTTTATTTATTTATTTCTAATACTTATATTATCTAACAGGATACACCTAATAAATAAAATAGAAACATCAACCAATAACAAAAACTTTCATAAAAATATACAAATAATAATAAACTATCGTATATAAATGTTGCAGCCAATAAGTACCTATATAAATAAGTCATGCAGGTGTTTTGTTCACTTTGCATCATACAAATTTGAAACCATAGAGTAATTAATCCTGAATTCTATATAACAAACCCTTTCAACCTGAAGTACCTATTCTATTCTATTCTATTCTCTGTGGGGGTGTAAGTACCTGCACCTGGCTCTCTCGAGTGGAACCTTTGTGCATATCCCCAAGGTCTAAACTGCCTTCCTAAGCTTGGACCATTTCCCACCACGCTGGTCCACTGCGGGTTGGTGGGTTCACATATCTAGATGTCCTAAATCTAGATATGCAGGTTTCCTCACGATGTTTTCCTTCACCGTAAGAGCGATGGTATACATTGTACTTAAGTTAAAAGAACTCATTGGTACATGTCAGCGCCGGGATCGAACCCGCATCTCTTGCGTGAGAAGCGGGCGCTTACCCGACTGAGCTACCACCGCTCGGCGCCTGAAGTCCTAATCTGCCGTCTGTCGGCGGCTGTACCTAAATCTGGCTGGCAAAATCTTGTACTACTATAATTAAACTACCCCATAAGGAACAACTTTAACAGTTAATACCCACTGTTACCCATTTCGCACCTCGAATTGAGCGTGGCACTTAACAAGAGAGAATTTTCCCGAATAATCACGCACTCTAAAGGTACGAATTGGTAGGGAACGACATGAACATAATATATAATAGACAATGTCGTAGATTAACAATATACGTAGATGGAGTGGCAGTGCAAAAGAAACGTCTCGACTAATAACAATCGACTTCTGCTCTTTTTTCGGTAAGAAGATTTGTGGCCTCTTTCATTGTCATTAGTTTGAACTTAAAACGGTTTGTCAGTAAACAATATGCGGATAGTCTTTTACGTCGTTTTTGTATGCGACACACCATCTTGTTAATTATACAGGGTGTTCGCGATTTCATAAATTTTGATTTCAGTTTCGGGCTTAGATATACCATGCTGCACATGTAGGTTTCGGCTTATTATACCCTTTTTGCAACACCCTGTATTGTTAGTCTAACTCTGCGACAATCGCACGTCGCTCGCTACCAATTAGCACCCTAATTCGCACAAGTTATAATGAATGAAATCGAATATGAATGTAAAGTTTACGGGCAAACAATTATAAATTATAATTGAAGATCAAACGAACTTACCAAGTGAAGTTCGATCATAATTATGTGAGCAGCTTCATTCGATGCGATTTATGTTTACGTATTGTAGTAGCGCCATCTACTGTAGGCCTTGCACGATAGTTTAAAGTTTCTTTTTTTTTTTTTTTTTTAAGTTGGCATCTCTGACTGACTGTCGTGTTGGTGACAGGAGGTTATATAAGCCCCTGCTCTAGGAATTTCTCGTCATTTTGTTTAAAGGTATAAGCAATTGTAGGGAAATATATTTATTTTATAATCGTCAAAATATACAGGGTCGGGATGGTTAATTATAAAATAATTAACTTTTCAGTTTTATTTAGGGTGGGTGATTATAAATCGCATCGAATGAAGCTGCTCACATAATTATGATCGAACTTCACTTGGTAAGTTCGTTTGATCTTCAATTATGTTTCGCAGCTTCATTCTTAGCGATTTATGTTTACGTATTGTAGGATGTTTATAGCTTCGATTATAGAATAAATATATTGGTATATTAAGCAATGTACCGAAGGTATGTTGGGTAAGTAATACAATAAGTACTTATTTTTATGTAATCAACATTTATTATAGTATAATCATCTTAGTAGGTAAGTACATCATATTATTATTACAATCATTCTACAGAATTAAGAAGTGATTCAGCGAACTGATCATCATTAGTTACAATATCTTTGTTATAGAAGCGAGCAAAGGCGGAGGATGAACTAGACCAACCAGCCGTCCGTTTGATGACTTCTATGCTTACTCCTAATCGGTTTGCTTTCGATGTGGCTGCATGTCGTGTACTATGTGCACTAAATATTGAAGTGTCTACACCACTCTGTTGTAGCATATCTTTAATCCAATGACTAATGGTCTGGCTAGTAACACTAGAATGAGGCTTTTTTGTACTTAGAAATAAGGTTGTTTTGTTATTATTACGTAAAGGTTTTGTCTTATTTAAATACACTTGTAAACAACGAGCTGGGCAGATTTCTGGACGTGGATTATAGAATGGAAGCCTTAAAACGGGTTGCAGTGAATTTAATTTTGTTGTTTTAATTGTATCTGGAATTTTTATTAAAATTTCGTTTTGATTAATTACTATGTTATTTATTTTGATTAAAGATAGCGTCTGTGCACGATGTGCAGTCACAAGAGCAAGTAAAGTGAGCGTCTTCTTGGAGAGGGTTCTCAAATAAGGACTTTCATTGGGATATTTTTTTTCCAAGAAAGTTAAGGACGATATTGGGGTCCCATGTTACATTGTATTTGGGATTAGTTGGTCTTAATTTGAATACTCCCTTCATGAAGCGCTTTAGTCTTTCATCTTCTAAATTATTTCCTAATAATAGAGCTAGCGCAGATTTATAAGAGTTTATTGTTCCATATTTAGCACCCTTGTCAAATACCTCTGTAAGGAAATGGATAATCACAGGTATAGATGCCTTAGTGTATTCGTAATTATGTATATTACAATAATTTATCCAGGCTTTTATTGAGCCGTCATACTGTTTGTAAGTGTTATTTGACAAGGACGCTAGCATAATTTCGACCGACCTTGGTGATAAAAATTTTTTCAGTAAAGTCTGCCGGATAATCTCGCGGCAACCAATGTTAGACTGCGATGAAGCGTGTGGATTGATCTGTAAGGTGATTTTAGGAGGTTAACATCCGGTGGGAATTGTATGATTTCAGATTTACATATTCTTTGGAATAATGGAAACCAAGGTTGCGTTGGCCATAAGGGAACAACAACTATTCCTTCCGCTTTATCAGTAATTATCTTTTGAATCATTTTTAAAATCATTGAAAATGGTGGAAAAGCATAAAAATTTAATCCACTCCATAGTACAGTAAATGCATCGATAGCCCATGCATCAGGCTCATTTCTCCAGGTTACGTAAGTATCACATTTAGCATTACAACGGCTGGCAAATAAATCAATATCTGGAATACCTAACTTTTCTTTTATTTTATCATATGCGTAATCACCTAATTCCCACTCTGTTTCTTGAAATTTTTTCCTAGATAAGAAATCAGCCTCTCTATTATCTTTAGTGTTAATGTATGATGCAAAAGGTATAATTCTACGCTGTTCACACCATTTCCAAATGTCGCGGGCCTCATCATTAAGATGGGGATATTGCACACTGCCCATCCTGTTAATGCACGATATGGCAGTAACATTATCTATTCTTAGTAACAATTCACAATCAGAACAATCACTAGCAAAAACTTTTATTCCAAAAAAGGCTGCTTTGAGCTCCAATTGATTAATATGCAACTTTGATTCATTTTCCTTCCAATAACCAAATGATTCCTGGCCGTTGCAATATATCCCCCATCCTGATGATGAAGCATCGCTATAAATTTCTTTTATGTAATTATTAGTTTTTATATTAGAATGGCCATTATCTATATTATTTAACCACCAATTTAGATCTTCCCTTATGAAATTAGGTAGTTTAATTGTTTGATTATAACTGTTATTTTGCAATAAAGATTGAAATTTAACTTGTTCGAATAGTTTTGTATGATACCACGAAAACTGCATCGCTGGACATGCAGATACTAAAAGACCGATCATTTGGGCGAAATCTCGCAATTTACATTTACGAATATGTAAAAATCTTTGAACATAATTTTTTATTTTTAATCTTTTGTCCGTGGGTAATTCCATAATCATTTTGTTCGAATCAAAGATGAATCCAAGAAATTTACATCTCTTATTTGGTATTAAGCTACTTTTTCTTCTGTTTATCATAAATCCAATTTCTTCTAATATCTTACACGTTTGTTTAACATTTTTCATACAATCATAATAAGTTTTACCTACACAAAAATAATCATCTAAGTAAATTACAGAGATCATGTTCCTTGAGCGTAAATATTCCATTACAGGTTTAAGTAATTTTGTAAAAACGTAAGGAGCTGTGCATAAACCAAACGGTAAACAGTTAAATTCATAAAGGGTTCCGTTATAATTAAAACGTAAGAATTTTCTATGTAAACTGCAGATATTTATAAAAAAATATGCATCCATTAAATCTATGGATGCCATGTAACTGTCTTTTGTTATTAGTTTAATAGCTGTTCTATAGTCTTCCATTTTAAAATGGTTTGTTGATACAAATTTATTTAACAATTTTAAATTTAGAATAAAACGTTTTTCACCGTTTGGTTTAGGCACAAGGAAAACGCTCGAAATAAATTCTCCTTCCTCATGTGAACATCGAGAAATAGCATGTATAGAGGTTAGCTTATTGATTGCCAAAACAAACTCATCATGCTCCTGATCAGATTTTGGTCTAGTTACAGGACAAACATCTTGTATTGGAGTAGATATGAAAGGGATTTTATATCCCGCTATCCATGACAGTAACGTTGAATCATCGGTTAATTTCATCCATTCTTTATGAAAATATTTTAATCGACCAGCGTACTGCGTTACCTGAGTATCTACCGGCGGTAGGGCCTCCTCGTCGGCGACGGCGCTTTGGGCGGAGGTGGAGGCGGACGCGCGTACGGTGTGGCGCGTTGTTGGCGCGCTGGTGCTCGTCCTCTCGATGACTCGCCCTGTCTGTTCGGTGGTCTCTTCTGAGTCTGACCCCTGTAGTTTAAATTCCGGTTTCTTGGTAAGGCCAAGTTTTTATAGTTCGAATTTTTGCTTGAAGTAGCTACTGGGTTGGGTTTGAGCAGTGATTCCCCGGTTCTTTGAACAGATTTAGCGGCTTTTAGTTTTTCTGTTAGATCTTCGCCAAATAAATACTTGTCACGGCTGCTGTTAGTGAGAGTTTCACGTAAGCTAGTATTTATCGTGCTCATCACAATGCTTCGCCTTGTCTTGGTCTCCATGTTGTGGCTGTCACACAACAAGCGGCAAGCATCACTTAATGGCTGCAGAAGTAGCTGTGTAGCAGTTTCTTTCTTTACAATCATTTCTATAACTTGAGAGAGCGCGGCTAAAGCCACACCGATCTGATTTTGTTTTTGCAATAAGGTGCAGTCTCTCCTTGCTAATATGTCAGGAACCGCAGCTTTAGCTTCGGGATTTAAAATCGGTGCAACCAGGTAGTGACAATTGGCGGGAATGAGATACTTTTTAAAAAGTTGTTCCTTTGACTCTTTGGTCATACCTTTTAATAAAATATCTTGCCAGCGAGATGCAATATCTCTATGAATGTTTCTGCCTAAAACAACATCCGGCTGAGGTGCTTCGCCAATATCTGCAAGATATCTTCCTCTAGCTGAGCTTCAGACTCCTCGTTGGGAGCGCCAGTTGTGGTGGAGGGCCCAGGCTCTGACGGCAGGCCTGGCTCATGTACTGTCACATCCGCTGTGGTAGGCTCCGGGTTAGGCTGTTCAGAAGGCGATGTATTCTGCATAGGAGACAACAAGCTTGGCATGTCTAAGCTCATTCTAATATTACTTCGTGGCGAAGTTCCCGGTGAACTGGACGGCGTCAGATCGGGCAAAACTTGCTCCTCAACGTGTGAGTCTGTGTGACAAATAAACATAAAACATGTTATTTTTATAAATTCAACGTAAAACTACCCGTTAACAACGGTAACTATATAATTTAACAAAAAACTTTTGTTATAACAACCATAAATAGGTTATGTCTCCAGAGAAAATAATAAACGTCAACGACGTATTTTCAGTTTTTGGCCGTCAACGACAGTCGTTTTTTATTGGTTTAGTATAAAAATAACTAAACGCCAACGGCGGTAGCTACGATTTTTTCGCCAACGGCGACAAAAAACATTATAAATTTTGTTCACTTACCGCTATCATCCGATGAAATTATTCGCCTCCCTCGTCGTAATTTATTTTCCAGTAGTTTTATCTTTTTAGCAATCCTGTCGTTTTCAGCGTCTCGAATTTTCCTTTTCTTTCCCATCTTGTTATTTGCTTGGAGGGTATTTGAAAAATATCGCAGAGTGCCAAATACGTGCGAAGGCTACAGCACGATAACACAGAATGACGAGAAATTCCTAGAGCAGGGGCTTATATAACCTCCTGTCACCAACACGACAGTCAGTCAGAGATGCCAACTTAAAAAAAAAAAAAAAAAAGAAACTTTAAACTATCGTGCAAGGCCTACAGTAGATGGCGCTACTACAATACGTAAACATAAATCGCTAAGAATGAAGCTGCGAAACATAATTGTGTAATTGTGTCGGGTAGCCGGGTGCCTGCCACGCGGCGAATTTAATTCAAATATGTCTGTTCGGTGAAGAATTTCGCAATTCGCTTCTTGATTAACTAAATATAAAATTTAAAATTCATTTATAATTCTTATGATGGCTGGGTGGTCCCGTGTTTGATCCGCGGCTGGGGTGAAATACTTTGTATTTCTATGTTTTGGTGAAAATAAAGAGTACCTATTGCATTGTACTGTAATGTATATGTCGCAGGCATCTGGTTTAATCTCCTGTTTGATTGAACCGCTAGCCCGTTCATTGGATGTCGCTACTCAGTTGTATGACTAAAGAACAACTCGTCAAGTGGTTGACTGTAACGTCTAACGTCTTGACTGAACGTCGGTTTTTCTCCCTGGCAACCCTACGAACCGGGTGTCAAAAAAACAGCTGATTAAATTTATTTTAATATTACTAAATTTAATGTCTAATTACGTATAAAACTAGTGTTAACTTAAAGAATATAGTGTTATACAGCTGTGCAAATGAAGACAAGCCTTCAAACCCTGAAATAAAACACTTACGGGACTCGGATATTTGAAGCAGCGGCACCTGTCAAAGTTCGAATTTGCCAACGGATATCTATCAGGGGAGTATTGTTAAAATTACATATTTTTACTAGTATTACTCATTTAAAATCATAAACACTAAATTATTTAATCATTATTCATTAGTTTGCTGCATACGTGAAATGTTTTTCACACTTCCTTAACCCACTTTTAGACTTTGTCATTTTCAAACTTTGTTGTTTTCATTTCTAATTTTCAAACTTTCTATTAGCTTTTGTATCCCTTATTCCCTATTCTTACTATATCATAGTCTCCACCTACTTAATTGCTATTAGTACTTCATTGAATAATGATCAAGTGATTGTTTTTTGGCTTAAAGTTTACATAATTCTAAGTCAATAATAACACTGAGTACCTATTCATTTAAGTAACATATTATGCATATTACTCCCTCCCCACCTATAGTTTGTGTTCATGACTACATTGTTTATGATAACTAACAAATAAGTTACTATTTGATCATTTTTGCATAGACTTACAATATACTTACTTAATAATTATTATAACCTATTGGTATCTGGTTTGATCAAGTTATACCTAAAGAGGGTTATTTTGTGTCTTGGATAATCATCTTCTCGGTTCTACCTATCAAGATACTAACGGGTAACCCCGGTTGGTTTTCAGAGATGTCGAGGATGATGACCCGGAAGGTGCAGAGCCGTGACCTGGAGATCCAGCTGAGGACAGCTTTGGAGGATCTCAAGGCGTCTCGTGACCTCTCAAGCCAACTGATGGCAGAGCGGGAGGACAACGAAAAGGAATTTGATTCCCTTTTGAAAAAGAACACCGACTTAAAGAATGTCATCGCTGAAATGGACATCCAATACCAAGACTTACAAGGCAGATGTGATGAGCTGGAGATTGTACTGAGATCAAACACAGAGTGTCAGGATTTATATGAAGCTGCCTTGACAAAGATCTGCAGCCTGGAGCATCAACTGGCTGAAGCACATACAGAAATCCAGCAAATAAATGAAGCACATGCAAGCGAAGAAACAAATAAGACAATGGCATTGTACGATGAATTAGTCACCCTACATCACACCCCTATGCCAACAATAGACCTCACCACTCCAAGAAAATCAATCAATATCAAAGGTGCAAACAGGCTTAAAAAATATATTAAAATAAATAAATATATTAGGAAGTCTGAGCGAGCACTGAAACAGCATAAGACGTACCTTCCATTGAAAAAGGATAGAGTGGGACTACAACTACTTGTGAATAAATACGAAGAAGAGATGTCGGACTACAACCAGAAACTCGCAGACAACAACCAAGAGTGCGAGTTCAACATGGCTATGCTACAGTCTAGGCTGGCCACATTGAAGTCTGCCCTAGACCAGAGAACTGTGGAGTATGAAAACCAGCTGCTGGTGCTGAGAAGTGTGGGCTTAGTTCGGGTTGAGATGCTGCCGGAGAAGTCTTCACCTGCTGAAGCCTCCACCGCATCTCCGGAGGCCACCACCACCACCTCGGAGGCCACAAATAGCATCCCGTTGGCCACCACTGAACTCACCACTGGTCTCTCGAGGACCACCACCGGACTCTCGGGGACCACCACCATCCTCCCGAGGGCCACCACCAGACTCCTGGCGGCCACCACCAGCATCCCGTTGGCCACCACTGGACTCACCACTGGTCTCTCGAGGACCACCACCGGACTCTCGGGGACCACCACCATCCTCCCGAGGGCCACCACCAGACTCCTGGCGGCCACCACCAGCCTCCCGACGGCCGCGCCATCCTCAGAGGTCATCCAGAGCGGATCGGCGGCAGCAGATGTTTTTCAGGCCTCCACTAAGAAATTACATAGGAAACCCACCTATGCTCAGGCAGCTAGTAGAATAGTAGGTAATAAGCAGTTACCTAAGATGTCACCCACTTCCTTGACAAGGCTTACTACAAGTAGTAGCAATTCAAGCGAGGATTACACCACAGTTGTATATTCCGATAGGCTTGGCAAGGATTTCGGGCACATGTTGGGTAATCATGTAAATGGAAAAGTTGTTAATTATTGTTACCCAGAACTTACATTCGGACAAATAGTTGAATTGATTTCAGAGAGGTCACACACTGACAAAACAACTATATTTATTATGGTGGGAAATAGTTTAGGGGTGTCAAAGTCTGACATACATAGAAGTTTTGCTATATTAGAAGGCCTTCCTACAAAACATGTATTTGTTTGTGCATTTCCTTACTCATGCACACTGCCTGACAAATGCAATTATATGACATGTAGCCTAAATAAAACAATGTACAATGCATGTTGTAAATCTGATTGTATCAATTTCTTTGATACTAATTTGTACGTAGATAATTTTAAGTTGACTTGGGACAGTTTATTTTTGTCCTCAAATCAGAAACGACGTCTAGCTACAGAAGTAGCTCATCTTATTAACTCAGTTATAAGCATTATAACGAAGAAAACTTGTGTCCCTATTGACACCGTCAGTAGTAATACTGATAATAGTAATAGTACAGTAGATTTAAATTAGATTCTCAGACAACGGGAGAGCATCATAGCGTTGATATAAAGATTGATTCAGTTCACTGCTCTCTCGGCTCAAAACTATTAAAGAACAAGACATTTAAGAATGAATTTAAAGTGGTACACACGGCAACGTTAAATGGTTGGCAGGGCACACTAACGTAGGTAGTGTATGTGTGTGTCGGCGACGTCGACGTAATTATTTAGTTCTGGGCAACCCACACACGGATATTGTAAGCATGTAGTTGTGCCAGTGACAATGATTCATTATTTTTATGATATGAAGCAAAATTTTGCAAGGCATTGTAATAGATTGAATGGCTCAGTTGGTATGATACAAGACTTACAATTATCGGTATGGTGGTTCAAATCCCACTGAACTTACAATATTCCTTTTTTGTTTTTTTTATAGATTTAATTAATTTTTTAAGATGGTTAATAATAGTATTGTAGTATATACGAATAAAAGCAACACAGAAAGTAAATGAAACAAGTTATTAAGTGTTAAAATAACCAAATTTATTCTTGCCGTAACATAAACATTAAGGATGTTACGTTTTTGTTGTTTTTCGTTTTAAAACATAGTTGTAGTTTATATTAATAAGAAAAATTTTCAATTAGCAGTTTTAAATAATAATAAACATCAGAAAAGGATGGACTGGCTGTTTTACTGAAGTAAATAGGCAAGTCATTAGTTATATGAAACAACATGTTAATTAGCTAGAAATAAGATAACTTATTCCAACCTCAGTAACAATAACATCATTAACACATTGGCTTACCCATAATTGTAAATAATAATAAGTATTTAACCAAATAACTAAAGTCTTATACAAATGGAAAAATAAAAATTACTGAGCTAACCCCAATACTATAATTTTCACCACTTTTTCGCCATAATATCTTACGTCCATCCTTGTCTGATTTAAAGGACTTTTCATCACTAAATTTCACCACATTGTTGCACCAATCAAAGTTTAAAATAGTCAGTCGCAAAACGAACTCTGTTTCGACGATGTTGATCGGTTAGAGCAATTTTCTTCGTCGGCCTCCGACACCGCAACCCAGCAGCACGCAAGTGAACCCGTACGGTTCGTAGGGATAGATTATGTGTTGTGGCCGTAGAACGGGTGCTGCAGAACGGATCAGCGCTATGTGCAGCTACGATTTCTCGATGGCGTGTTGATGCATCCGTATAGACGACTACTGTCTACATGTCCCAAATCTGCGTATCGGTGAACCCATAATTGAACAGTTCTCCTCTGCAAACAAAAAATACAAATACTTAGCATATACAAATACAAATATTCTAACGGTCAAATAAAATTATATTTGCAGTTCTATGTTACTTACCGATATCATTAAACGTCTTGCGATTTCACTAATTGTAATATTTTGTTCATATAATACAATTATCTCCGCCTTTTTGAACATGGTTAAATGACTTTCCATAGTGACTGCGAAGATAAATTAATTATAAATTGACAAATCACAAAGTGAATCACTATGCAGACGCAGAGGTGAATTGTCACTAAAACTAAAAACTAATTTCGTTTATTCATATTGTATGAGGGTAGAATGGTTTTACTTCTCAAATGAAGAACGAATCATATATTTTTTGCGAAGAGAAATAGTCGACAGCTATGCAGCTTGTAGTCATTTGTCAATTTCAAATAAATTTATTTTATACTCAACAGCGTTTAAATTAACGCTAAATTTAAATAAAGTAAAATAAATATACCCCATCAGTGGACTCGAACTCACGACCTATGTTTCATAAGTCTAACATACTACCAATGAGCTACGAAGAGTATAGCTACAAGCTGTGAAATTTTGCTTCAAGTCAATTTTATAACTATTTGACTTACTCGACCGGTTGATATTTTTATGTCACAGCTGGTGTAAGGGCGTTTGCCTACGCGCAAACTCGTTTGTGCTGTTGTGTGTGTGTGTGTGGTTTGTTACTGGTGTACCGATTTCTGCTTTATTGCACACATAGACCACGTTAGTGTGCACACATACACTACGTTTGTGTGCCCTGCCAACCATTTGGAGTTGCCGTGTGTACATCAGAATATTCAGAGTCTTTCTTCTAAATTGTTAGAAATAGAACTATTTTCGGAAAAATTTTACATTGATTGTTTATGTATCACAGAACATTGGTTAGACGAAAATAAAATGATGTTCCAATTGAAAAATTACAAACTTATAAGCTGTTTTAACAGAAAGTGCAACGAGCATGGCGGGTCACTTATATTTCTTAAAGAAAATTGTAAATGTAAAGAACGAAAGGACATAGTTGCTCTTTCTGTTAAACACCATATAGAAATTTCATGTGCAGAGCTAAACAAGTATATAATAGTATGTACCTACAGGCCACCTACTGGTGATTTCATTACCTTTGAGACTGTCATGGAGGATGTTCTAAGGTTAGCTTCCAATAGTAAAAAGGAAGTAATAGTGTGTGGTGACTTTAATGTTGACCTATTAGGTGACTCTCCTAATAGGTCGAAATTACTGTTACTTTTTAAATCATTTAATCTTTTTAATGTCTTTCTGGAACCAACTAGAATTACATCCACGTCGGCCACTTGTCTAGATAACATATTCTGTAACTGTGAGTTTAAAGACAGTAGTGTGATAAATTGTCTGAGGTCGGACCACAGTGGGCAGACCATTACCTTAGTAAACACTGACAAGACAAATAAAACTAAGGTGAGATGCAGACCGATTACTACAAAGAAAATTGACAATTACTTGAAGAAACTAGACGAAAAACTTCCGAAGGTTAAAGTAGATTGCAATTCTAATGAGATGTATACTAACTTATTTAAGATAATAGCTGATGAGTTTGAGAGTAATTTTGAAACGAAGGAAGTTTTGATAGACAATAAAATTAAATTTTGTGACTGGGCTACAGATGGTATTCGCAAAAGCAGGGCGACTTTATATGATCTGTATGAGATGAAAACATTCATACTCCGCCCTGACTTTCAATCTTATGTGAAGAAATATAGCAAAATGTACAAATGTGTCTGTCACTGTGCGAAGACAATTTTTATTAATAACAAGATTAAAGACTCGGCTAACAAATCTAAGGCCATTTGGAATATTATTAATAACGAAACGGGGAAGAATCGAACACGCGAGACTAATTTATCTTTGAAGGTAGGCAATGACATAATAACATCAAATGACGAGGTGGCGAGAGTCTTTGAAGAGTTTTTTACGAACATTCCTTTAGAGACTACTTGCAACCTAGATTCTTCAGCTACATTAGCTGAAACCCTGATGAAGGAGAACGCACCTTCAACCGATAAGGAATTTAAATTCAGATATATTAATACATTAACTATTATAAAAACATTTAAGTCCTTAAATATGAAGAAAACTGAAGACTTGTGGGGAATGTCAGTTAAATTTGTTCTTTCTATTATTAATAAAATCGCCCCAATTTTGGCTAACATTTTTAATAAATGTATCGCTGAAGGTGTGTTCCCAGATCTTATGAAATTGAGTAAAATTATACCTCTGTTCAAGAGTGGGGATATGGAGGACCCTGCAAATTTTAGGCCTGTCTCGGTTCTTCCAGTTTTGAGTAAAATATTTGAGAGGGTCATACTCAATCAGATGCTTTTGCATTTCAATGAAGCTCGATTGTTTCATAGCCAGCAGTATGGTTTTACAAAAGGAAAATCAACAACCGATGCCGGTACTGCGTTAATTAAGCACATATTTGACGCCTGGGAAGACCATCACGATGCTATTGGAGTCTTCTGTGATCTGTCGAAGGCGTTTGATTGTGTAGACCATCAGACTTTAATTTCGAAACTGAGATACTATGGAATAGGAGGAAAGGCTTTAGATTTGATAGCTTCATATTTAGACAAGAGGCAACAAAGGGTTGATATTAACAATACTAAATCACAGGGGGCTCATGTAAAGATAGGCGTCCCTCAAGGGTCTATTCTAGGACCATTTTTATTCCTGATTTATATTAATGACTTGCCTTTTATGGTTGAAAAATTGACTAATATAGTTTTATTTGCTGACGATACTTCTTTGCTTTTTAAAGTTAAAAGAAGTGAAAATAATTTTTATGAAATTAATTCTATTCTATCTGACATACACGATTGGTTTACCGTAAATAATCTTTTATTGAATTCTAAGAAAACGAAATGTATTAAATTTACACTGCCGAATGTTAGACAATGCGATACTAACATTATTCTAGATGGGAATAAATTGGACCTAGTTAATGATACTGTCTTTCTTGGTATGACTATAGATTCAAAGTTACAGTGGGGACCTCACATTGCCAAATTGGCTGGAAGGTTGAGCTCGGCAGCTTTTGCTGTACGGAAAATTAGACAACTGACCGACGTTGAAACCGCCAGATTAGTTTACTTTAGTTATTTCCACAGCTTATTGTCGTATGGCATTTTGCTTTGGGGTAGAGCCGCCGATATTGAAACTATATTTGTATTACAGAAAAGAGCCATCCGCTCTATATACAAACTTGGTTCCAGGGATTCATTGAGAGAACTATTTAAAGAAATTAACATCCTTACAGTTCCATGTCAGTTCATTTTTTCCAATTTAATGTATGTACGAAAGAATATTTCAACTTTTGATACAATTGGCAGTAATCATGACATTAATACTAGGAACAAGCATAAGCTGGCTTTTCCAGCGATGCGTCTGGCGAAAGTTAATAAATCGTTTTTAGGGTACTGTATTAGATTTTATAATAAGCTTCCAACAGAAGTTGCTCAGATGCCAGAGAATAAGTTTAAGTGTTACATTAGAGAAACTCAGTAAAAAAGCTTATTATAAAATTGATGATTACTTAGAGGACGTTAATGCATGGCTGTGATAAGTAGTTAGCTCTGCTCATATTATTATAATAATAATTATTAAGCTTATATGTATTGTATACCAACTAGTTTTAAGTCTTTTTTTGAAAAGATGGCTCAGGAGTTTCTTGCCTCCGTTCTTCTCCTTAGACAGAAAGAGCCCCCCCTTATCCGAACGATTTTACAAATTACTCTCATTTGTAAAAATTGACGTTCATCAGAAAATTTTATATTTGTACGATGAATAAAAAATTTTGACTTTGACTTTGACTTTGAACGTTATTCAGCGAAGTCGTTAAATGGGATATAACTAGTATAGCAACTTTGTAATGTCTGGTTAGGATGAAAATGACCAGACAAGAGTCAACAAAAAGACTATGTTACAAAGCTCTCATCTCACAAATTAACTAAACAATAACAATAAACGTACCTTGATATTGTAGTTCATAATTATCCAGTTTCAGCAGATTTTTTTCTTTGAAACTATCCTCCGGCGGTTTAATAATAGATAAATCTATGTTGTCACACTATTTTAACATAAATAACGCACTTTAAAGCTAATTTATTTGCAAAAAATAACAATACAAGTGCTTTTGGTGTCAGCTGTTCGCTGTTAGACGCCATATTTGTTTTATTCACCACCTGACTGATTTTAAGTCCGCTAACTAGTTGGACGTTTTGTGACGCTTGTACAATCAACGTTCGGCCTAGTCATACAACTGAATAGCGTCATCCAATGAACGGGCTAGCGGTTCAATCAAACAGGAGATTAATCCAGATGCCTGCGACATATACATTAGAGGTCAACTCCAGGTTGCCCAAGAGTAGGTAGTTAATGTTCCCAAAGCATAACTAACACACGCGCGGTCAATGAAAAAGTTCCAATGATACAACACCAAATTACTCCTAAACGGGAAAGGCTAGCTTAATGACGCTGCCTATAATATTGAAGTACATTCAACAGCGCATTTATAAGAATGTTATAACAATTTACTAATTAAAAACTACAGCATTCTTAGGGTGTCTTGCACAACATAGTTAATAAAAATTAAATTATTTGTCTCTTGCTCAGATAGTATATAATGTCAGAGCAAGAGGTGAAAATTTTTATTGTGATTAACTTTGTTGTGTAAGAGACCCTAAATGAAATGGGGTCATTTGGTATCAACATTTCGTGAGTGGAACTTTTTACTTGCTCGTGGCTGAATACATCATGACAGGCAAGAAATGACGCAGAAAGATGGTAAGGCACTTAAGTTCAATAAAAGATCGTTACATGCAGGCTTCTTTGTATAAGTGCTCTGGGTGTTTGTTTGTGAGGTCTTCAGTTGCAGTTGCGGAGCTCCCTTATATTTACATTACATTGACGACCGAGTAGTGAAGTGTTAGTGACCCTGACTGCTATGCCCAAGGTCCTGGATTAGTTCCACGGCCGGGGCAGATATTTGATATTTATACACTCACGGGGAAAGTAACACTTAAAAAAACACTTTGTTCCACTTAAAAAAATCCGACACTATATTTTTTTACCATTTCAGAGACAAAAATGTAAATATTACAGGTTCTGTCTAGCTTGGGGTCGGATAACCGTGTGTGAGACGTACGGGCGCCATTTCAGAGGTTTTTTTTTTTTGTTTTTGTTGTTTCTACTAACCGTACCTGACTTACTGTATAACGACCGCTGAAAATGGACAACATTTCATTTTCTTTACCCTATATTTTTATTAGCTATTCGGAAAGTTTATAGAAAATTAGTGGACCCGTATTTTTTTATTTTGTATATACATTAATTTTTGCATGTTATTTTTAACTTTAAAGTTAATTATTTTAAAACCGGAAGAGACGTCACATATTCGGCTCAATTTTTATTTTTGTCTATTGCCTGAGTTTCGAAAAAAAACATAAATGACACTGACAAGTGACATTTAAACTTTGTTTACATGCCAACCAACAAATGGGTCATTTTCAAATGACATTGATATTTCTGAAGATGGAAAGTAGGTACTTATCATGTAAAAAAATAAGCAGAAGCATTTTTCAGCTGTGTATGCGGTGGCATGCTCTGGGACATATTATATTGAGGTCATCTCTTAATAAAAAATAAAAAAAATAGTACGAAAGTGTCAGAACAGAATTAATGAAAATGACCCAAACAAACAACAACGTCACGATAAAACGTCAACGTCAATCAAAAATGAAAGTGACAGTTACTTTGTTTTTAAATCTATGGGCTTTGATCATCAAAATGCATCGCACCTGATGCATTACGTCATCAGCACTTTTTTACTATTTTATGATTTTCTCGAAAATGATACATCCAAAAAATACAAAAACATTTTTTTTGTGACCTTTAGAGTTAAATCTCGAAATGGTTTTCGATTTATAGCAGCTTTAGTTTTTTGAAATGTTGTCCATTGTGATTGTATCTATGTAAGTGTGACGTGGTGTGTGGCTCGTAGAATATTCTATGACATCGCGTGACGGCGCGGGATCGATGACCTATTGCAACTGTTTTGTTTATGTACGTGTAAGACAAAGACTGGAGTAGAGCGGTGGTAGCTCAGTCGGGTAAGCGGCCGCTCCTCACGCCAGAGATGCGGGTTCGAATCCCGGCGCTGACATGTACCAATGAGTTCTTTGAATTTAAGTACAATGTATACCATCGCTCTTACGGTGAATGAAAACATCGTGAGGAAACCTGCATATCTAGATTGATCACATCTAGATATTTTATGTGAACCCGCCAACCCGCAGTGGACCAGCGTGGTGGGAAATGGTCCAAGCTTAATTAGGAAGGCAGGAGATATGCACAAAAGTTCCACTCGAGAGAGCCTGGTGCAGGTACAAACACCCCCACAGATAATAGAATAGAATAGAATCTTTGTCAAAGCAAGTTCGCCGTAGGGGCTCTGAGTCTTACGGCAAAAGTGGCAACTAATCTAGAGAATACGACTATCTGACATTTAGTTATATGTGTGCAGCTTAAAAAGCTTTCACAGTTAAACAGAATGTGCACAGTTTTTGGCTTTTTTTGTATGTACCAAATCATCTTGTTCGCCTATTATTAATGTAAGACAACAAACGTAACAAAATTGCTAACATCAGCTGAAATCAGTATAGTAAACACCTCAAGGCGACACTGGGAGATTTTTTGTCAATACACCGTATAAGGTTATTATATTTTTTGTTTGTTTAGGTCCGGCCATATTCCTACAGAAGGACGATAAAAGCCAATATTTTACCACCGACCAAAAAAAGCGAGAGTTATACGACGACCGAATGGCGTAGTGGTTAGTGACCCTGACTACTGAGCCGAAGGTCCCTGGTTCGATTCCCAGCAAAACACAGATATTTGTTCTCGAGTCTTGGATGTGCCCGTGAAATGGCAATAGTCCCGCCCCCTATTACATTGGGACTAACATAACACTAGCGAAAAGTGGGTGCAGCAAATTGCTGCCAGCAATGCACCTCTGCCTACCCCGCAAGGGAGTACATTAGTACAAGGTGTGAGTGTTTGTTTGTTTTGTTTTATCCTATATCCTACTAATAAAAAAGGCGAAAATTTGTGAATATGTGTATGTTTGTTACTTCTTCACGCGGCTGAACCGATTTTAATGAATTTCGGCATGGAGTTAGCTGACACCCTGGATTAACGCAGAGGCTTCCTTTTTATCCAGGAATTCTCACGGGAAAACTTTTTTGGAGCGAAGCTCGCGGGTACAGCTGGTATCTTCATAATAAAAGCATAGACTGATATAAAAGTTATAGTTTTAACAGGAAAGCGCAAAGTTTATTACAAAAAGGGTGCATGAAATATGCCTCCCTGAGTAACGAATTTTGTACCACGACTTCTGAAAATTCGTTAAAAATTGCTACAGCATACACTTTTTGGTCTCGTGTCTTTTTACTGTGGTCAGAAGTTAGATTAAGGTGGAATTTCACCAAACGCTAAACGTATTTAGTCGCTTGTCAAAACGTCTGTAGTACAAAAAGTATTTAAATTTGATTTAAATACAATTTTAAAAACGTTAAACGGTTGGTAAAAGTGACCCTTACGTAACAATATAAGAACAAGACGGAATGTCAGTTCAAAAGAATAGTCTCGGCAAAATTTGTCATTTTGACAGTTTTTTGCTTTGTTTTTGTATATGAAATAAATTATCATCTTGTTTGAATATTTTTAATCTAACCTTATCCCATAACCCATGCAATCTTAGTAAAATAACTACCTACATAAACCTATCTAGGTATCTAGCTGCGGGCCGCTGCGTGCCGCTGGACTAAGCTGGAGCGAAGCCAAAAGTACAGCCGAAGATAGGCGGAAGTGGCGGACGTTAGTGGAGACCCTCTGCACCTGGGGTGCCATAGGACTGCAACATAAACCTATCTAAACGCTACCTCCACATTTACCGTGAAGTCCCGAGTAGCTGCATTGTTTTCATGACTTCATGACTAATAGCAATTTATAGTTCGCGACCTATCACGTGATCCAAATTTAACTGGAGGGTTACTTTACAGTGACGAAAAACGAACAAACGAGAGCTGTTGTACAATTGGCACGTTTAAAATACAACGAGATACAGTAAAATTATAAAGTCCTGAAAACGGAAGTGGATCCTAACTAATTTTTAAAGGCCGTATTTAATCGATTGCAAAATGTCTGGACTTGATAGTTGGACTGTAGAGCCATAGACTTTATAGTTAGCGCTGTAGATTTATTTTTCGTGAGTTTCGGAGCGCTGACCAAGTCTCTAACTAGTAGTCTCTAACTAGTAGTCTCTAACTAGTACATGTACATATTAAGTATGCCAATTCCTCCAGATCGTCGTTGTATAGAGTGCCCCTCCTGAAGTGAACTGACGGTGGTCCACTTCTTACTACCCCTTCGAGAATCAGGTGTGTGGCGACATCTATAATGAATACGCGCAAGCATAGAAGTCAAGATATAGATCCTGCAAAGAGATATCAAGGACGACCAACAGATGGCATGGAAGAGTGAAAGCAAAAAATACCAAATCCTACATCGCGGTGTCTAAGAATTACAGCTACTCAGTATATATACAGAATCCCGACATGTAACCGTCGGGCAGTTGCCCACCAAGCTAAACCGCCCAGCTTGGTCGGAGGATCCTCCCTTTTCAATGGAGGAGTGGCAACACCTTCGCTCCTCCATAGGCGTATGCCGTCTGACTTATGCACACTTTACCTTTCATAAAAATAAATAACTAATAACAGTGTCAGCACTGTGAAAGGAATCGAGCAATAATGTTACACTCAGGAACAACGAAAAAGTTTAAGGGTGGCTGTTACGAACTTCTATTTAAATACTACATAAATTCATTTAGCTAATTGCGTTTAATGCACTAAACAATTTTATCCTAAACATGTTTAGCTTCATAATTCACCATGGTATTTCGATTACTATTTAGTTAAATGCGTTTAGCATCCTGCGATTTGTTATTTACGTTCAGTTCCACATCTTTTTAATGAGAGACTTCATATTTTTTATTGAACATTCGAAACGACTCAGCGTAAAACGGAGTCAATCTATCAATTTCAAACATAGACAAAATAACACTATTTATTTCAAAACAAAACTTATTTCGGCTTTCACCGCGTGGTGGTGTTTGTATTTATTTATATATTTATACTAGAGGTCGCGTTGTGGCGCGGGCTGCAAGCAGCCGCGCGGTGCTTTGATGCTTTTGGTTCGGTTTCAGCAGGGTATTGACTTGAACATATCGTAGCAAATCTTTCTTGCGTTTTGTTACGCCTTAAAAACTGTGTTCACTATGATTTTTTTAAATTAAAGGGGTACTGACGATTTTGTTTGACGTGGGAAACAGTTTTCAGTAAGTATGATTTTCAGTTTCAGCAGTGTATTGACTTGAATATACCGTAGCAAATCATTCTTGCGTTTTGTTATGCATTAAAACTGTTTTCACTATGATTTTCACTATAACAGGCGTACTGATGATTTTTGTTTTAGGTGGGATACGGTATTCAGTATGAATTTTGGTGAGATACGGTTATTCACTTGACTAAAACGTATCGAATATTTTATGGGGTTTAGTTTTCCCTTGAAATGGGTATTGACTTTGCCATAATACAACGGATATTTCAGGCATGGCTTTACACAAAAAATCTCCACAGGAATGTTAATATTTGCCTTGAAAACTTTTTTCATTATGAATTACGGATTGTCTCACACAAATACGGACATTTTTCGGTTTCGTAAACTTTACCTAGTATCGAGATGACATCGTTTTGTGTACAAATATTGGGTTCTTTAACACCTCATAAATCAGCTGAGTCACCTCCATTCGAGCGTTTTTCTAGCATCTCTATTATTAGTTTACTCTGTCCTGAAAATAAACTTTTTCATAGCAACGAAATATACAGGCTTTTTTTATTCATTTGGTGATTCTTATGTGGGTTTGCTGTTTAAGACACAGTAAGTAGGATAAAGTGCATATTTTAACATTATAGAACTATGTTTTACTTAAATTTAATTCATAATTGGTTGCACACGTATGGAACTATGAACGCGGCCAAACTTACACTTTGTCTTTCAAGTTATTTCTTAGCCACAATCGTCTCTCAGGTTTTAGGTATACAGTTGTGTTGACAAGGGTTTGAGTAGTGTTGCCTCGCTTCGCTCGGCTCTCCAGGGTTTGCAGTATGGTGATTCGCATTGTTTTGCCTCGCTTCGCTCGGCTCCTCTTTTACGGTTAGGTTATAAGTATTTAAGTTGGATTGCCTCGCTGCGCTCGGCTCTTCAGTGGTTGTGGTATGATGTTTCGAAATGTTTTGCCTCGCTGCGCTCGGCTCTTCAATGTTTGTGGTAGGATGGTTTGGATTGTTTTGCCTCGCTGCGCTCGGCCCTCCAGTTAAACAGGCAGTTGGTGATTAAAGTAATTTAGCCTCGCTTCGCTCGGCTCCTCTCCAGGTCTCGCAATGGTAGTCTCGGTAGTTTTGCCTCGCTTCGCTCAGCTTTGCGGTTACATAGGCACTTGCTGTTTATTGTACTTTAGCCTCGCTTCGCTCGGCTCTTCGGGTTTTCGGATGTTGGTTACAGTAGTTTTGCCTCGCTCCGCTCGGCTCTCTAGGTTTTGGATTGATGGTTTAGGTTGTGTTGCCTCGCTTCGCTCGGCTTTCCACTTCTTAAACGGGACTTTTCCCGTAAGTAGTTTTTCTTTATTCATATTGATAATTATGATACGTAATGCCTCGCTTCGCTCGGATTTCTTTCCTTTATGGCAGGGTTACTTGTCGGATGCCTCGCTGCGCTCGGCTGGATTTATTTTGGTATAGCTTGTAGAAGGACTATGGCCTCGCTGCGCTCGGCACTTACACTGTGGTAAAGTTGATTTACATTTTGTATATTTTTAGGGAAAATAGTTTTTCCTCTAAAAGTGGGGAGTTTTTATTTTAAAAAATAATTCTTTGTATTTATCTTCACAAATGCGCCATATACCACAAATCTGTCTGACCACTTCAAAGGGGTAAAATTGCTAATGTTGGTAATTTTTTCTACGTTTTTAGGGAAAATTTGCTTTTTTCCCTACAAGTGGGGAGTTTTTATTTTAAATAATTATTTTTTGTATTTATCTACACAAATGCGCCATATACCATAAATCTGTCCGACCACTTCAACGGGGTGAAATTGCTAATGTTGGTAATTTTTTCTACGTTTTTAGGGAAATTTTGATTTTTTTCCTACAAGTGGGGAGTTTTTATTTTAAATAATTATTGTTTGTATTTATTTACACAAATGCGCCATATACCATAAATCTGTCCGACCACTTCAACGGGGTGAAATTGCTAATGTTGGTAATTTTTTCTACGTTTTTAGGGAAAATTTGATTTTTTTCCCTTTAAGTGGGGAGTTTTTATTTTAAATTAAAATTTTATGCATTTCACTACACAAACACGTTATACATTTGAAACCCCTAAGACCATCTCAAAGTGATAAAATTGCATATTTGTGTAAATTTTCCCATGTTTTTAGGGAAATTTTGTTTTTTTTCCCTAAAAGTGGGGAGTTTTTATTATTAATTAAAAATCTATGCATTTAACTACACAAACGCGCCATACATTCGAATCTCCTCAGACCATCACAAAACGATAAAATTGCATATTTATGTAAATTTTCCCATGTTTTTAGGAAAATTTTGTTTTTTTTTTCTTTAAGTGGTGAGTTTTTTATTATTAATTAAAAATCTATGCATTTAACTACACAATCGCGCCATACATTCGAATCTCCTCAGACCATCACAAAACGATAAAATTGCATATTTATGTAAATTTTCCCATATTTTTAGGGAAATTTAGTTTTTTTTCTTAAAAATGGGGAGATTTTATTTTATAGAAAAATTAAATTCACCTAAACACACAAACGCGCTCTACAAGTCAAAACTGTCAGACCACTCAATACAGGTCAAATAGCCTTAAAACATGTAAAATTTCTCTTTTACAAAATGGCTGCCACTTCATCCGCCATTTTGATTTTTGCAGTTTTCGGAATTTTCCTATTATTTTCACCATATATCCAACCATGTACAAAGAAAAACATCACCCCACCTCCCCCCCTTCTGGGAGATCAATTCACCTCAACTTGAATCGACGCCGAACTTTTGCAAAAATATAATCTCCCGTATTTCTCAGGGTTGCCAGCCGAAAGTAATAAAAATAGTCAAATGTCATTAGTATGAGCCTTTCTGACTAAACTGCATCATTTTTTAAAATCCAAAACGGGTATTTCTATTTTTCAGGTTTTTGGGGAAAATCTCAAAATTTTCCCTAAAAATGGGGAAATTTTATTTAGTAGGTATAGTCTACTCAACAAAATACACAAATGCGCCATACAAGACAAATCTCCCCAACCACTCTAAACATGTGAAAAATCCAATCAAAAATCGTGAAAAAAAGTCACTTTTACAAAATGGCCGCCAAAGCAGTCCGCCATTTTGTTTTTTCAACTTTTCGGAATTTTCCCATAAACTGCACCATACATCAGACCGTGTACAAAAAAAATCATCACCCCACCTGCCTCCCTTCTGGGAGATCAATTCACCTCAAGTTGGGTCGACGTAAAAAAATCCGAAAAAATATAATCTCGCCTATCGCCCAGGGTTGCCAGTCGAAAGTAATGAAAATGGTCAAATGTCATTAGTGCGGGTCTTTCCGACAAAACTGCATCAAATTTTAAAATAAAAAGTTGTTATTTCTACTTTTCATGTTTTTGGGGAAAATCTCGAAATTTACCCTAAAAATGGGGAAAATTCTTTCATATGGCAACTCTACTCGTCAAACTGCACAACCGCTCCATACAAGTCAAACCTGTCAGATGCCCCCAACACAATAAAAAAATGCTTTGAAAATCCCCGAAAAAACACGTTTTTATAAAAAAATCTCCCCTCCCCCCGCAATTAAAAAAAATACATTTTTTGGAATTTTCCCATAAATTTCATCATGTGTCCCCCCGTTTACAAAAAACACCATCCCCCCACCTCCCCCCCTTCCGGGAGATCAATTCACCTCAAGTCGGGTCTGACACGCCCTAAACTTTACTTCACTGCAACTCGGCCGCCATTTTGTTTTTTTATTTTTTTATATTTTTTTTATAATCTGTCAGGCATTCTAAACACACCCTCAAAATATAAAAAAATGTATGGTCACCAAAATAGAGGAACAAAAAAAATTTTTTTTTTTTACAACTTTTTTTAAAAAGTCGAGGTTTTTCTCTACTCACCCGAGCACCCTGTACATTTCCCTAAAACATTTTCATATCAAAAAATGGCTCCTTCTGGGAGAACAATCATGTCAGTCAGTGTGTCAGTGGTAATCCAGCTATATATATTATAATTTGTTGTTGTGATTTCAAAGTAAAATGAATAGTCAAGCAACTTCTTCTCGTGTTCGTGCCCCTAATTTTACAAGGGAAGAACAAGATTTATTGTGCAATGTATTGGAACCATACTTGTGCACATTATAGAGAGCAAAAAAACGTTGTTCCTGAATGGTATCAGGAGATTTAATGTATTTTTTATACAATAATGCTATTGCATGAGTAACTCTATGAATGATTCTGCAAGCTGCTGTTGGTTCTTCCACACCTATCACATCTCCACAAGTAATTAACTGACTGCCAGTTGCATAATATCGGAGTGTGCATAACAACTGGTTCATTGGAGTAACTGCATTATTTCTGTAACAATAATTATAGGTACTTACTTATAAATAAAAGTATAAGATAATGATGTAGTCAGATAACTTTATTATTTCAATACCTTAGCTACTTACCTGGTGGAAATAAATTCAAGATGTTGTTGAATTTCTTGTAGTAGAAGCGATACAGTTTGTTTTATCCGGTAGTGTCTCAAATAAGTTAGTTCTTTCTGCAATATAGCGTAATGAGCGAGGTCTATTCATAAAGAGAAGTAATTCTTCATCATCGTCATCAAACAAAATATCCCACAAATACATTATTTATTAGAGAACCTCAACATAACCTCTGAACAATGACCTCTGAATCTCTCACAGACAACAACTAGACATCACTGAGGAAAAATGCTAGAAATGGAAAAGTTCTCTTGACAGCCGGTCGGTCAGCTGGTCGCCGCGACTGACGCCATGACAGTAGATAAATGTGTTTAGTAAAGTTAAATAGCCATTTGACCGCATTTAGGTTTAACAGATTACTAATCATATTTAAGTCGTGGTAAAAGATGTTTTACGAAATTTAATTTCAAATTGTGTTTAAATAAAAAGTTAAATACATTTATCACTTTTATAAAAGCCACCCTTAGTGTGAAAAACACCAAATTACTCCTAAACGGAAAAGGCTAGTACCTAGTTGTAATATTGAATAACATTTAAGAGCGCATCAGAAAACTACTAAGTTAAAAAAATGAGCATTTATTTTTTGGATTTCCTAAAGATTTTCTAAATAATAGATTAACTAAATTTATAAATAATTATACCAATGTTTAAATTAAATGTTTTACAAAATTGGGGCTATTTGATGAAGGCATACTGTACAAGTGAAACTTTTTCATTGCATTATTTATTATTTATCTTTCCACATTCATATTTGATGGCCGAAGATAAAAACGGTACAGATAAGATAATGAAAGCTATCGTAAAAGCCTGTGTTATTACGAAATTGATATTGAAACACTATGCGTAATGAAATGGTTGGAACATCGATGAAGGATAAGTACTTATTATGTATTGCTGTCTATGAATACGGTTGGGAAAACAGTTGACTAACTTGTAATCTTGGATTAACATTATAGTAACACGATGGTGTTACATACAAAAATAAAGCAAAAAGTTACTGTTTTATACATATGTATATATAATTATGTATTTTAATTATTTTATTATAAGTAGGTAGGTACATTTAGTTAATTATTAACTGACTTATTTGTTTTTAGTTCTTTCCTCCTTCATAATATTTTTTTGCACACCTTTGTACTAGTCTTCCTAGACCTCCTGTAGGTTGGCTGGTAGAAAATGCTCTTAGCCTTAAGCCCTCCTTTTGTACATTTATTTCAAATATTTGTGAAATTAAGAATTAAATAAATAAAAACTAACCGCATTTTGTTTATCGTCAAACCGTTTTAAGTTCAATCCAATGACAACCATTATAGCAATGACTAAGGTCATAAATCTTCAAAAGAACTAATCCTAATCCTAACTAATATTATAAATGCGAAAGTAACTGTGCCTGTCCTTTTGTTACTCTTTCACACCAAAACTACTGAACGGATTTGAATGAAATTTGGTACACAGATGGTCTAGACCATGAGAAAGTTTACTAAACTTTTGATCGTGGATTTCCCACGGGAAAACTTTTTAAAGCGAAGCGAAGCTCGCGGGAACATCTACTCGTATGTTATATACCTATGTTAAGAAATAAATAGATACAAAAATTATGAAGTCGAATAAAAGTCGTAAACTCGACCGAAGCTTTAGAGAGATCGGAACTTTTTCAATTATCTTCAGGCCAGTCGTTCTGAGGCCAGTACATTTCCAATTCAACCATCGTAGTTTGGAGCCTAACGGCTCAATATTAAAACCCTTATCAAAAAGGTGGTGTAGGTACTATCCGATTCAAATGATAGGTATTTTCTTCTTCTACGAACTTATAAAGTATACATACATACATATGCACTCACGACTGTAATCCCCGAAGGGGTAGTCAGAGGTGGCTCACGAGCGAGCCACCCACTTTTCGCAGCACATTTGTACTCACGTGATAGGTTGCGAACCATATCGCCGTTTTGGAATAAGTACAATGCACTTAGGATACACATCTAGAATCTAGATGTGCAGGTTTCCTCACGATGTTTTCCATCACCGTAAGAGCACGTGGTATAATTGTACTTAAACTCCTTAATTGAACACAATTGAATTCATTCATTGGTACAGGCCAGGATTTCAACCCACGGCCTCTCGATTGAGAGGACGAGGCCTTATCCATTACGCCACCAATGCTTCTACGAACTTATAAAGTATTACCTTTCCTAAAATCAATTAAGTATTTACATCAGCTAAAGTAAACTCTCCCAAAATAGAAAAAAGGGAGCGGGACTGCCGAATAGGTCCTTTTAACACGTTTTGACAGTTAATAATTTGACTTTTGACAAGTTTTCCGAACTTATTGTCGCCGCTGAATTGCGGTTCGCGGTAAAAAAAATAAAGATAAAAATGAAATTCGACTTGAGTGACATAAATTGGGAATAAATTTAGGTATCAAATTGGTTGAAAGCTTTCCAAATGTTTGAATTGAAAGTTCGGAAGGTGTTTAATTAAATCTTATTTTAAAAAGTGGGGTTCTATATTTTTGTGTATGCAGTGTCTGTGGCGTGCGGCTTAATAGGTGTACCTATTATGCCCAACAACGCCACGCCACGCCCACAACAAAAACAAGATTTAATATTAAAAAGTTTTTCAGACCTGCAAGCAGTAGGACTAACTAAGGTTGTCTTGAAAAAATCGCTTTAAGCGATAAGGCCGCCATTTTTGTACATATATGTGTTAGTATTTAAGTTATAATGTACGTTTTTTTGTGTGTGTGTACAAATAAAGAATTCTATCTATCTAACTCCCTAGCCCTTATAAGAACCAAATCTACTTGAAATTATGCTGCTGAACAATAGCTTTTCGTCAATATTTCTTAAAGATTGATTGCTTTGTCCAGACATTCTGGAAAATACATTATTCAAAGTCAAGGACAAAAAATTACGCGTTTTATTGACCTGCCGAAGTATCTAGGACGAAATAAATTACACTCGCAAGCTTATATTAACAACATACAAACTAGATGGCGTGTCATCATCATCATCATCAGCCAAGCCGAGCGCCACAACACTCGGTCCTCGGCCTTCCTCATCCAACCACTACCCGCCACCCGCCTAAGGTCGTCAGTCCAGCGGGCAGGAGGGCGTCCGTCCCACGCTGCGTTTGCCTGTTCGTGGTCTCTACTCGAGAACTCGTCTACCCCAACGGTTATCGGTTTTTCAGCAGATATGACCGGCCCACTGCCACGTCAGTGCAAATAAATAAAGTAGCCATACTAAAGTAAATTTTAATAACGGCTACGTGACGCTGAAAAAGACTAAAACCTTAACAGTTTCTCTCTTCTGATTGCAGCTTTAATTTACCCAAATAGCCTTATCCCAAACTCACTCCCAAGTGGGCAGAAATTTTCAGTGAAGGCAGTGCTTTTGTACTAACAGAAAACGACTTTAACTTTCTTGAAGTTCAGAAACAACTGTTATTTCTCTCGAATTAAGAGTTGGAATCCAAAATGTAACGCTTAATGTGTCCGCCAGTGTACAGTCAGCTGCATAAGTAGCTATACACTTTTGTACCTTGTCAAACAACCAACTAAACAAAATACATTGTTTGAATGAATGAATATAGGCAATTATTGAGTTAGACAAGGTTCAGAATTGTATAGCTACTTATGCTGCTGACTGTACATGTCCTTGGCACAAGACCCAGGGGCCGAGTCTGAACAAACAAAAGCCTTGGATGTACTTTCGGCACTTTGGGTACCTCTTCACAGCTGATAAGGGGCTACGAAGTGTATAGAACTGCGTATTTTCGCAGCTTAAGATAACGATAAAAAAGGCAAAAAAATATTGCAAAAAAAACATGATTCACGTATGTATATAGAACAGAAAATAAATATAGGTATAGCATATAAACGGCGGCGGGACTAAAAGTAATCTCTTACAGAGAACCACACAGATAGGAAAAGTAAAGTACTTAACGAAAATTATGGGTTAGTGTACGACAACTTAGCAACAGAGACCAAAAAAGAGCAAAAAAGTATGTTAGTAGGGGAGACCGGGGCAAGATGAAGTCCGGGGCAGAACGGGAAGGGAGCTTGTGTGCTCGTATAGTAATCGTGTTCGGAGCGGGGATAGTGCCATTTGGAAGATCTTTGCTCTCCGCTAGTGCGTCCAAGCAGAGCAAATAGGTTAGCCATCGTTTTTGCGTTTCAGAGAGAAACAAATGATATTGTAAGTGTTCTTACGCGATATTTTTTTCGAAAACTGACGTGCAGACACGTAATTACCTGTGTTAATGTATTATTTTAATCCTTAGCTTATTATAGTAGTCCAAAACATTAAATACAAACCAGATTTATTCGCTGGTTAAGTTTGAGGATAGAATTATTTCGTCTTTTTACCTACGTGTGGATTGGGGCAAAATGAACGGGGCATAATGGGATACTATCCCATACTATATAATATGCATACTATAATAGAAAAAAATAAATAAACCTGGAAAAAAGACAGCAAAGAAGATGAAAAAGACAACTGACAAGGAAAACCTGCAGAAAAAACGTCAAACCAAAAGGTACAAAAAAGAAACAGAATCGGAAGATAGTTCACCCCAAGAAGAGAATGATGACTGTGCCTGCATCTATTGTGGGTACTTATATACTTTGATTCAACCGAAGGTTGGCTCATCTGCGGCGTCTGCCACGGTTGGGCGCTCATGTGCTGGAGTAGATGAGGAAGACGAAGTGGCACACATTTGTCTACCTGATTAAAAAGCGTACTCGTTTTGCCCCAAAGCGTTTCCCATCTTACCCCAGTCATGGGGCAAAACGGGAAATTTGCCTAGTTTATGTTTTCATTATTTTCCCAAAAAAGTTCTGTGATTTTGCATGCTACAACGTTTAATTATAATAGAGAAATGTATAATGGTTACCGCTTATGTTTAAGAATGTTACTAAAGAGCTTAATTTTCCTTGTATAACGAGTTTTGTCTTAGCTATCTCATCTTGCCCCGGTCTCCCCTAATAATAATAATTTACCATAGAAACGTTGGTCACGTAACTTTTAACTACCTAGGATAGTTTTTTTTAATTAATTTTTAAAAGTCGTATAGCAAAATGGTTTAGAATGATCCTTAGAAGGTTGACCTCTTGTTTACTATTACCGAGTTGCAGAAAGCCAACTTTAAGTTAATGCCGACATTAAATGCCTGTCTCTTTCTGTCCGTATACTGTCAAAGCAAGACAACACATCCTACATTTAATTTTAAATCGACATTAGCCTAAATTTCATTTGCTGCTGTAAGGACAATCTTTGCAAGTGGGGCTATACCGTTGGTACCAACCTATGCGACTGTGGTACCGCGCCCCAGACTATGGAGCATTTACTCTCCTGTCCCCTGTGCCCTTCCACCTGCACTCGGGAAGACTTATTATTATTATTAAATTCTTTATTGCACAAAGTAAATTGGTACAAAGGCGAACTTAATGCTAGCAGCATTTTCTACCAGTTAACCTTTGGTGATGTTGAAAAAGTGATTGGTAGTGCTTAAGGCTTTGAGGAAAGAAGATGGTTTATATTGAGTACTTAACCGAAATATTAATATCTTAATATATACCTATCTATACAATATAAATATACACATGATACCTAAATAAATACATTACATACATACATAAATACATACATAAAATTACTATCATCATCATCATCACACAGATAGGGATCAGTTAGGCAGAATGTTCTGCTCTTGGAGGTAGTGGAGACGAACTTTAGATTTAAAAAGATCTATAGACTTAGTTTGTCTTATATCCAGTGGTAACTTGTTCCACAAGCGAACCGCTGTCACAGTGAAAGAATCAGAATACCCTGCCGCATTATGCTCTGGGGTACGAAAGAGAAGATTGCGACTTGACCGTTGAGGACGGTCAGAAAAGTCGAAGAATGTGAAGCGTTCTGTTAGGTAGGATGGGGCACAAGCATTGTAGACTATACTATGAACGAGAGATAGAATATGAGCATTCCTTCGGTGACGGATATTGAGCCACTTGAGTTTGTTACGAAAATCAGAGACATGATCATACTTACGCAGGCCAAAAATATAGCGAATGCATAAGTTGAGCAGACGGTCGAGTTTATCAAGTAGCTCTTCGGTGAGATCAGGATAGCACACATCTGCATAATCAATAATTGGGAGCAACAATGAGTTGACTAGCGTAACTTTGGTCGAGTACGGCAGGAAGTTCTGAAGGCGTTTAAGTCCATGCATGGATGCATAGATCTTACGGCTGACCTCAGAAACCTGCAGCTCCCAAGACAAATTGCTCTGTATGTGGAGACCAAGATTTTTTACATTGTCACAGTATGACAAGCTAATTCCATCGAACACAACGGGTGGTAACGGTCCAAGTCTGGCCAGGTGAAACCTGCTGCCCACAAACATAACTTGCGTCTTTGAGGGATTAACAAGAAGACCATAATGAGCTGTCCAAGTTTTGACTGCTTCAAGATCGGCACTCATCTTGTTAATTGCCTCTAGGACGTCATCGGGACCACATGAAACATACAACTGAAGGTCATCAGCGTACAGGTGGTAGGAGCTATACTTAAGGACGGATACAAGGGTGTTGATGAATACGGAAAATAGGATAGGGGAAAGGACACCACCCTGCGGAACGCCGGCTGTAACATCACACCAATCCGATTCAACGTTATCCGTACGGATGCGTTGTCGGCGATCACACAGATATGAAGTGAACCACTCGGCTACTAAACCAGATATATTGAGAGACCGGAGTATGGACAAGAGGATGTCATGATCCACGCAGTTGAACGCGTTGCTAAAATCAAGCAGTGTCAGGAGAGTTAATTGGCGATCGTCCACGGCCTTACGAAAGTCATCTGTTATTTTTATTAGGGCAGAGCAGGTACTATGGGATGGACGAAATCCCGACTGATAAGGATTTAGGAGATTATTACATGAGAGGAAATTTGAGAACTGTCGCATCACCACACGTTCAAGGACCTTAGAAAGAAATGGTAGAATGGATATAGGCCGGTAATGCTTGAACTCAACAGGATCTGAAATTTTGGGAACGGGAACCATGAAGGCATATTTCCAAAGGAGAGGAAACGTGCCTGAGGATAAGGAAAAGTTAATGATGTAGGTAATAGGAGATAGGATGGATTGGAGAATGGGGAGCAGCATATCACGACCAATGCCGTCATTACCTACCGCCTTGCTTGGGATGGAGAGAATAATCTTTTTTATATCTGATTCAGTAGCCGGTGAGAAGTAGAATGCACTTGATGCTGCTACAGGGAGAGCTTGAATGCGATTTATCGTCAGAGCTTTGGTGCAAGGATCAAGGGTATGGGGAGGGGATGAGAAATGGCGATTAAGGCCTTCCTTGTCGACAGACAGGGGTACGTCACTCCTGCACTTACCGAAACCCAAAGAATGGAGAAATTGCCAAAGGTTTTTTGACGAACAATTTTCGACACACGAGTGTATATGACGACGCTTAGCATTGCGTATCATCGTATTGCATCGGTTACGTGCACGTTTGAAGTGGTTCCAGTTAGTCTCCGATGGATCTTTTTTATGTTTGCGTCGCAGTGCATCTCGATGTGCCATCTGTCTGCGTATCTCAGCTGTCAGCCAAGGGGCTGGGGGCCGCTTCATGCGGACTGGATGGAGAGGCGCATGACGATCGAGTAGGTCGGTGACGAGGCTATTAAAGCACTTGACCATATCATCGATACTATCCATGCCCTCTATTTGTGACCAGTCCGTGTTAGCTGCGTCTTTAGCCAATTTTTCCTGGTCCATTCTCGCAAAGCTACGCTGAAATATAATTTTAGGTTTGGGTTTGGGGACTTTAAGTTTATATGAAGCAAAGATCAGGTCATGGTGAGAAAATCCAGAGGCAGTAAACTGACCGTGGGATGCAATCCGTTCCTTGTTTGATGTGATTATGTGATCTATGAGGGTATGGGAGTCATTGACATGGTGAGTGGGATCTAATTTAGGGATGTGGAGATTGAGAGAAGTAGTCAATGAGAGAAGCTTACGGGAACGGACATTATGTTGCAGAAGGCAGGTGTTAAAATCACCCATCAGCACTGCATGTTCGTATTCTGGCAGATGTGTGTCCAGCAATTGTTCAAGCGCGTCAAAGTAGTCGGAGTTGGGAGGAGCATACACAACACCCAACATAAACTTCACCGTATTGAAGTCAAGTTCAAGAAGAATAAACTCCATGCCTTTGTTGTACTTAGGGGGAGAGGTAGCTAATATTCGGTACTTAATATCGGCACGAAGATATATGGCGACCCCACCACAACCCTTCTCAAGTCGGTCGTTTCTGATGAGAATGTACCCAGGCAAAGAGAAAGAAGTTGTTGGTAGTGAGGGCTTGAGGAACGATTCGGACACTAGACACGCGTGAATGCAATTGCTGGTAAATGTTGAAAGAAGTTCAGAATAATGTGAAGGAATGCTTTGAGCGTTAATGTGACAGAGATTCAGATTCTTGGGGAATGGTGAGAAAGCGTTGTGAAGCAGATCACTTAGATGAACACCATCATCACTAGATACATCTGAGAGCGAGTCTAACGAGTAAAACAAGTCAGAATTTATCGACAGATCCATAAATTACAACACCTATCTAAATCTTTTGACGGTATGATGATAATAGTATAGATAATAAATAAAATAAATATTCAATATAATATATAACTAATAAGAAAATAGATATGAACCAATAATACAATCTAATGGTTAAATACACTAATTTCGTTCTCTATTAATCAATTAAAATTCCAATCAGTTCATCTACATCCTTGTCATTCATCTACATCCTACTTACTCCAGGCCAACCAGAATGCTATCAAAGTTGCTTCTTTTTGGTCTGGAAAAATTTAAACATTCGCATGTTCACTGACACGATAGAAGAATAAGCCTAAGTGCCATAGTCGGTTATGTAACCGACAGGGATTGATTTATAAATTAAACGTCATCTCCATATAAAATTCATGACAGATGTATCAAAAGTCAACCACTACTCCCTGGTTATGCTCTAACCGACTATGGAGAAATTCGCACTAAAGTTCCTTTCTGCAACTAAGCGTTAACCACTGTTTAACAAACAGCTGTATAGCAACCTTATACTTCAGTTTCATCGGCAAACCCTCCCATGTGTGAAAGGTAGAGGCCTAAATAAGGCTTTAATGAACGATGACAACACATGCGGAATACCGAGTGAACTTTACAAACCGGCCAAGTGCGAGTCGGGCTCGCGCACAAAGGGTTCCGTAGCTTAAATCAACCTATCTCAAAAACTATAAGAGATACTTTGATCAAACCAACGTTGAAAGAGTTAATTAGCATGCATCACCTCTATTTTTTTTAGAATTTTATACCCCGTAGTTATAAAAATAGAGGGGGGGGGACATACTTTTTACGACTTTGAGAGCTGATATCTCAAAAACCGTTCACTTTAAGAAAAATGTTTTTTAGAAAACTTTATATCATTTTAAAAGACCTTTCCATTGATACCCCACACGGGTATGTACATCGAAAAAAAAAATTTCATCCCTCAGTTACATGTATGGGGGGCCCCACCCCCAATTCTTTTTTTTACTATTTAGTGTCATATTTTTGTAGCGGTTCATACAACACATATTCCCATCAAATTTCATCACTGTAGTACTTATAGTTTCCGAGTAAATCGGCTGTGACAGACGGACAGACGGACAGACGGACATGACGAAACTATAAGGGTTCCGTTTTTGCCATTTTGGCTACGGAACCCTAAAAATGGGACATTACCACCCCTTTGATACAATTATATATCTGCCGGCTTATTGTATAATATTTCAGCTCTTATAATATATATTGAGATTAACGATATACCAACAAGATAGAGCATCAGACACCAAACAAATGCTAAAAACAGTCCGTATTTTGTTTACTGTCAAACCGTTTTAAGTTCAACCTAATGACAACCATCATTGTAAATCATTAAATTGTGTTTTATTTTATTTTTATTATTGTATAAAAGAGTTTCGTGTGAATATCACTTTAGTTTCCCACCAACCAAGGGTTGGCTGGAAGAAATTGCTTCTTGGCAATAAGCCCGCCTTTGTGTACTTCTTACTTTTTCTGTCTTCATGTTTTTGTCTTTGTTTTGTGTATACAATAAAGTGTCTATAAATAAATAAATAAATAAATAAATAAATAAATAAATAAATAAATAAATAAATAAATAAATAAATAAATAAATAAATAAATAAATAAATAAATAAATAAATAAATAAATAAATAAATAAATAAATAAATAAATAAATAAATAAATAAATAAATAAATAAATAAATAAATAAATAAATAAATAAATAAATAAATAAATAAATAAATAAATAAATAAATAAATAAATAAATAAATAAATAAATAAATAAATAAATAAATAAATAAATAAATAAATAAATAAATAAATAAATAAATAAATAAATAAATAAATAAATAAATAAATAAATAAATAAATAAATAAATAAATAAATAAATAAATAAATAAATAAATAAATAAATAAATAAATAAATAAATAAATAAATAAATAAATAAATAAATAAATAAATAAATAAATAAATAAATAAATAAATAAATAAATAAATAAATAAATAAATAAATAAATAAATAAATAAATAAATAAATAAATAAATAAATAAATAAATAAATAAATAAATAAATAAATAAATAAATAAATAAATAAATAAATAAATAAATAAATAAATAAATAAATAAATAAATAAATAAATAAATAAATAAATAAATAAATAAATAAATAAATAAATAAATAAATAAATTGTACCAATGAATAAAGGAACAAATCTTCTACTGAACTAATTCAAAATAAGAGCTCAGTGGTTTCTGTCACTTATAAACTTAGTATTATATGTACCTAGTACCTACTAGTGATGTAACGAATGTGTGTTTTTGGACATTCGCGAATGCGAATGCGAATATCTGATATCGATATTCGCGAATGCGAATGCGAACGCGAATGCGAATGCGAATGCGAATGCGAATATTCGGTTAGTGTTCCAATTTGGCGTTATTTGTATGGTTTGGTGGCAGTTTCGTACCGAACGGGGTACGTTCCGTTCTAGGCACATTCCGAATCAGACTAACCAATACTAGACGCAATTTTTTTTTAAATTTTTACACTTTATTTAGCTCCGTTACAGTTCCGACACATTGCGACTGTGTGCAGTTTCTGAGGACGATTTACACGAAAAATTTAAACGTATTAAATGTATGGCTGTCTTGCTCTGACACTATACTGTCGAAATAAGCTTTTTGTTTGTTTATTTACACTCACGGGCAATAAGCGCAAAAAAAAACTGAATGACGACTTCTGGAAATTTTTAAGTTCATTTAACGACGCATCAGTTTTGAACTTAATTATTACCAACTAAAAAACGTTACTATTTTATTAAATGTTTAAAAAATAGGGGCTATAGTTGGTTTCTCCATTTTTAAGTGGAACTGTTTCTTTGCACGTGAGTGTATGTTTAGGTCTTATGAAACTACAAGGTGGACCAATAGAAGTCATCCGATGTTGTTTGGCTCTCATTTTTTCCTAAATGAAAAATCTAAGATTCTGTTTTTTTATTATGTTTTTGTTATCTATCTTTAGAATAGAATAGAAATCATTTATTTGACACACAGCAAAAAAAATTAAAAAAATACAGTTACTTTCAAAAACAGATAAGTATATATAAAGAACGTAAGTAATAATTAAATTAAACAAAAAAAATATATATTGTAAAAACTTTACAATTTTATTGGTAAAGTCTAGAAGATGATATCGGCCAAATGGCCGCCGTAACAATTGATTGCCATACGGGCTCCTTTTATGGCATTTCTCATGACTTCAGCGCGAATTTCGGGCGAGATATTCTCGCACTAGTGTCCAATGTTGTTCTTAAGGGCTTCCAGAGACACGGGCTTATTCACATAAACACGGGTCTTCAAAAAAACCTCACAAAACCGTCTCAAACAGCAAATTGGGCGATTTTGCAGGGAAAAATGACAGATAAAACGAAAAAAAGGCGTCCCGAAAACTGAATAAGTATACCTACACAATTATTCCGCGATCTTGGGGAGTATACTCCATGGCTTCTGAATTTGTATTCTGCATTTGTCTAGTCCACCAATATCAAAACAAATTTGAAATTGGCGGCCATTTTTACAAATAATAGCGTGATTACTTTTGGCCCACCTTGTATTAACTATTTCTAAAGTTTAGGTACCCAAAATGACTGGTAATGTGACGGGTAACTTGTAATAAAAGGTTATAGATGAATGGATTTTGATTTTGTTAACCTTCCATTATTTAAAAATACTTTTTGTAATAAGTACTGATATTCGCAAAACATTCGCACAAATTTTTGCGAATGCGAATGCGAATGCGAATATCCAAAAAAATGCGAATATTCGCGAATGCGAATGCGAATGCGAATATTCGTTACATCACTAGTACCTACCCTAACTGCATTATATTCATTCAAAAAACGGCGATACGGCAACCGCAGCCACATATCGTAACCTATTATGTGAGTACAAATGTACAGCGAAAAGTGGGTGACAGTTCTGACTACCCCTTCGGGGATCACAATCGTGAGCATTACGTCTGTATGTAATTAAATTTAATCTCTATCGTAAGAAACAGAGGGGTTACTCTATACTTGCGAAAAACTAACTAAGGATAGCTGTCGTGCAATCGGCACGCTTAATACAACGAGATAGAGTCGTGGCTCGCGCAGCAGCGCTCAGAAACTACGTTTTTTTCATATAGAGTGACCCCCAGGTGCGTTATCCTACTGAGCTACGTCAGCTCCATATACATAAAGTTAATTATTGCAAAATTTCGTGTTCGTAGCTCGTAAAAGAAAGTTATGTGATGCAATATGGCGGCAAAAGCAACTACTTCCTTGGCGTGACTGGAGTTACGTTTAGTTTCGGTGGTACAAAACAATAATTTACATATTGAAACATGCTGGTATAAAACATTAACCTCCTCCTTCGGCAGTCGGGTAATAAGTATTAATAATGTACTACTAATCACCGAAGGGGTAGTCAGAGCAGAGGTGTCTTGCAAGCGAATGCTTTTCGCTGTACATTTTGTACTCACGTTAGAGGTTTTGGAATGAGTACAATGCACGGAAGTTTTCGGGTAAGTGGGCAACCCGACTGTTAGATGTTTTCAAGCTGCCTGAAGGCGTTTGACTAGGTTTAACGACTGCTGCTGAAGCAGCAACCGGGAACCACGGCTTAACGGTGCCGTCCGAAGCACGGAAACTTCCAGAAAAGAACCACTTAAAATCGGTGACATGTGTTGGTTAACCTAAGTGATCAGTTACGATCACTGAACCCCGCTCGACTACGGACGTTCCCAAAGTTATGTAACAATGAAGATAAAATATTCATGTTTTGTATTAAGTATCCTCTACCATGTACTGATGAGTTTACATAAAAAAACATCGACGAGTCCACGATGCGAAGTTAAAATAAAATAAGAAATATTTCGACACTGACATTCAACCTCTTCAGAATGGTTTTAGGTACTTTTACAGGGAAAAGGGAAAAGAAAATCAGACCTATCATTTGCGATATTGCATCCACGGTGACGTAAATTAAATTAACACGTTTTTAGTTTTTTTACGATTCTGCTACGCCGTAGCTCGTAGCCCGTTGCTACGATCTTCGTAGCAATTCACACAGTCTGTTTGGATAGCTTTCAAAAGCTAAATTACTTTTAACCACAACAAAAGTGATTTTTACTTTTAAAGGCGTGTTTTCAAGCAATTTGAATTTTTTACTAAGCCTTTGTTGACTGCACTAGTAGTTGGAAGTTTACTCTTATGACACAGGAATTAGTAGCCTTGTTGTTAAAGTTAAAAGCGATTAGGGATAGTCCACTTTAATTTAGGTACAGTCAGGAAAAGAGAGTGAAACACGGTAAAGAAAACTCAATAATTACTTTAGCCACTTTTTATGAAATAATTTTTGCACAAATCTATGAAGTGAATAGGGATTTTTATTAAAATCTTGAACCATAGATAGATTTCAGACATAAAAAATATCACAAAATTTCATTTTTTTGCGGTAAGATACAGTACGTGTACTGAAAACGTTCATAAAATTTAATTATCCTTCCCAAGTGTGTATGAACATGAACTGTACCGAAACCTATAACGTCCCAAGTTTGGTTCAGTGGCTAGTAACCATTGTTACAGTAACGTTTTAAATCTTGCATGTTTTGTTCAGTTTGATCGATACAAGGCTACGGGTGGGAGCGACTGAGTTATAGATAAGATACATGTTCATAACTACTATCGTTACGAGTTACGAATTTATGAGTGAACTTTTCGTGGGCCAAGTGGAGGTTTTTCTAAAGCTGTTTATCATACATAATACCTATAGGGCAGATTGCAGCAACGAAGGTCAATGAAACCCGTTCGTTGGCGTTGGTTTGGCCGGTCTGTACGCAGCTTTAACCGATCGAGCAGTGAAAATCGACGCAAATTTGTATAGCGTGGACCTAGTGCAGGGCGTATACCGCTAGGTGGCGACTCTCCCGCATCATGCTAATTCGCGTTTACTCGCCACTACTAGAACGGTGTAAAAACTCGCTAAATACTCAGCAACTTATATTTAATATCAGGCCCAATCATAAACTGCAAAAACATCTGTTCTATACTATATTTACATCGAATGGGTAGGTGTGGATATTGAATAGCTGTTTCGTAATGACAGGGTTTGGTGCCATAATGAAAGTTGCTCAGGTCAAACACAAATCCACCCTTTAAGTATACATATGTACGGTGGCCTGCGCCTAAAAGTATACAGGCGGAGTTTTTAAAATAGCGATCTCAAGCTCACATGCTGCTCAAGCTCATCCACATAAACACCACTGCTACACACATCACACACAACACGTCCCCGGATTTATAACAGATGTAGCTGGTCCCTTCATCATCAGGGATCGCTATTTTAAAAACTTCGCCTGTATACTTTTAGGCGCAGGCCACCGTACATAACCTTTTGTAACCCAATAAAACATAAGCTTCTTACTCCCTGTTACAGAAATCTTTTAATGGGAGGACGTTAAAATAATGTTGACATTAAATCTATTATTGTTACTGTTGTCTGTTTATGTCAAAGAGTTAGGGTGCTTTTCCACCAGATATGTGCTATGCTTCCTTTGTATTGGGTAAATTTGATATCAACCAATCATCTTCATTGGTCCTCGTAGCATAGCATGGTGGGAACGGATTTGATTCACATGATGAATAGCACATATTATTATCTAGTGGAAAGGCACCCTTAAGGTAAGCGTCCATCTTTCGACATTGTACATCATCTTGACTTTTCACTAGAGATGATTTACTATGCTGTGATGAATGAAAGAAATTACGAGTAACATAGATAAGTAACACGGGTAAAGATACTTGATTTGATATTAATTTTTTGCATTCCCCGCTCCTCAACCTCCTGTAGGTTAGCTCTTACTGCTCTTAGCATTAAATCCGCCTGATACAATCATACATTTATTCTACTTTTGTGAAATAAAATTCGCTAAAAATTTAAAACTTTTCTACGACCGCTTTTGGTCTTTTCCTGTATTCCAAGAAACAGATCCACTATTCCCGCTTTCATTCGATATTCTAAAAGCTCACGTCTGCTCTTAGAACAAACTTGCGTACTGTAGAGTAGAGGTAATTTCATTTCGGAATATTCTTTCCACGATCGCTTCTTCTGAGTATCCTGTTTCCGGGATGTCTGAATACAAAGTTTTATATAACGCAGCTAGTTTCCGTTTAGTTTGCTAGTGATTTAGGTCATATTATTGTATATTTAGAGCATTTTGGTGTTAAGTAACGTTTATAAAAGGAATATTTTAGCCTACGATGAAAAAGAGGGGTATTTGTGCAGCTTCTAAACGGCTGAACCTAGTTATTTGTATTTAGTTTAACGTTGGTTAAATTAGGTTATCAACACACCGTTTTTATGAGCATCTCTCGTCTACTAAGCAGACGAGTGTTGGTATTTTGCCAAATCTAACGAGACAATTCAACTTTTTTCTTTTGGTTTACATCCATAATATTTTGTTAATATTGCTAACTTAAAAAAATATACTTACATATATTTGAAATTGAATTTCAATAGCATAATTATATTTCAGGGGATCATGGAATTGCAGTGTTTGCGCTGAGGTAGCATAGGTATCTCTTTTGCATATACATATCCAGCAGAGTACCTACTGCAATTTACTAAATACCAAATATATTTTAAAAACAAGTTGTCCAAATTCCGCGATAAAGAAGCCTATTTGTTAATCCAGGGTGTCAGCTAACTCCATACCAAATTTCATTAAAATCGGTTCAGCCGTTTTGACGCGAAGAAGTAACAAACATACACACACAGACATAGTCACAATATTTCGCCTTTATAATATTATAGTAGGATTACTAGACTCGGCTTCACAGTTTTGACAAAATGCTAACTAAATTATCTAGTCTAGTTCTAGTGCCTAGTCTGCATGCTCTAGGCGTCTGTGTTTATGACCTAACTGAGAACGTGAGTCCGCAATGCGTTCAAACAAAACTTTTAACAAGTTTACCAAAGCTGGCAGCCGACAAACGAATGGGGAGAAATAAAATAAGACTAAACAAGTTTAAAATTAGGTGTTTTTTTATTCATTTTAACGAGGTAGACGTTAGTCTAAGGGCTTGTTTCACAATTTCTGGGTAACGGCTACTTGATGGATAAAATACTTGCTGTCACTGTCTAAAACATAATTATAGAGAGTGACAGCATGTATTTTATCCATCAGGTAGCCATTACCCAGACATTGTGAAACAGGGCCTAAAGCTTTTTTGCGCGAGTTTCGCATTTTGGTTTCCTGTGGTTTGGATAAAAAAATGAATGTCACAATGCAAATTTGTGAAATCGGTCCATAAATTTCGGTGCCAATCAAATACAAATACAATGTTGCAAAAGAGCTAAGTATAAGTAGTAAGCCGAAAGGTTTGAGTCAGGGTCGTCCTGAACTAGGTACTTTGTTCTACAAATTAGAATAGAATATTTTTTTTCGTGAAATTTCGAGGGTCGCATGTAATTTTTTTAAGAAAGACTCCCTGGATCACCTCTTTCAGCTTGTTTAAACCGTAACTGCAGCCGAGGCGACGGCTATTAGTCTGATAGAATTATAAATAACTAAATTGAAAAATTTTGAAAATTAAACATTTGAAAAAAGCTTTAGCAAGCTGCCTTTTCCAAAGTTGAAGCTCAAAGTGTACCCTCGACAAAGCTAGCTTACCTCCGACAAAGCTCTTCAACTACCATAGCTTTGCCATTCTTTTTGCGTACGGGATTAGAACTATCTGAACTTCTGAATGTAGAGAGTGTAGAATGAAAGCTTCAGTTAATATGTAAATGATAATTATATATCATTATTGTATCACATTCATTATTCTTTGTAAAGAAATTCACTCATGCGTCGTCTACTTCATCGGCATTGCTAACGCCGTTTCTCTATACATTTATGAGAATCCGTTGGGTCCTATACGTACGCACAGTGTTTTGTGAATGCCGAAAAATTAACATGCCCTTTTTATTCCAATTTACGATAGGCTAGACTATTTCAAACTCGTACGATACCAATAGGTAGAAACTTACCTTTACACATAACTTAACTCCTATACTCTCTCTCAAGGCCTTGTTTAGTCTAGTCTAGAATTATCTATAGTCCTGAGCTGCGGCACGGCAAAATGGCCCACTTATCCCCAGGACAAAGCTTGTTTACAAAGTCCGGGGACAACTGAACTTGCTCGTAATGAGTTCCACTGAAAAGTTTTTAAGTCTTTGTTTGTCTTGCCGGGCTTGTTGTTCTTGTGGGACAAAATGCTGATGTGGCTTTTGGGTAGTTGATTAGTTTTTAGGGTTCCGTAGGTACCGCGGGATGTAAAAACTGAACTTTTATAAAACTATTTTTTGTACTTATTTATAGGGACCTCAGAGCGGTGGTAGCTCAATCGGGTAAGCGCCCGCTTCTCACGCCAGAGATGCGGGTTCGATCCCGGCGCTGACATGTACCAATGAGTTCTTTTAACTTAAGTGCAATGTATACCATCGCTCTTACGGTGAAGGAAAACATCGTGAGGAAACCTGCAAATATAGATCTAGCACATCTAGATATGTGAACCCATCAACCCGCAGTGGACCAGCGTGGTGGGGAAATGGTCCAAGCTTAGGAAGGCAGTTTAGACCTTGGGGATATGCATAAAGGTTCCATTCGAGAGAGCCAGGTGCAGGTACTGACGCCCCCACATAGAATAGAATAGAATAGAATAGGGACCTCTGGTTTAAGAAAGGGTTCGGATTCTTAAATATAACGTTATGGTTTGGAGACTACATGCAATGAGTGAAATGTAGATTCGCAGGATTCCTCAGGATGTATTCCAGAGCCATGGTATACAATGTGCATACATTTGAAATATCTCATTCGTCATCACATCTCTGGGGTGAGAAGCAAACGCTAAGCTATCACCGCTTCAATAGCTATAGGAGTTTTACCAAGCTTCTCAATAGGTAAGTACGTAATTTGTTAACTGTTTTATTTTTAAGTTTTGTTTTTTTTTTTTAATTTTTGTTCTTGGTGCAAATAAAGTGTTTTGTATTGTATTGTATTGTAATTAAAAAAAAAATATTACAAAAAACAGCCGCCATTTTCTGACCATTCCTAGAAGCGAGGACAGGTAGCTTTTCTAAGCTTTTGTACTTGTATCTAACACAGAAAAAATACTCAAGCCGGTTAAATAAATTACAATAGAGGGAATAATTATAATGCCTATATAGGTATTTAGTCGATGTTATTTTAAGAAAAGTAAATGTAATTTCTTATTCATTGTTTCTAAGCCAACACAAGACATCTGAAATTAACCCACCCACACATTTTAGCCGTACCATGTTAGTGAGTACTTAAACCGTATGAAAATACGCTATCATTACCTAACCTAACCAACGTTAAAAACCCCCGATATTAAACACCAAAAGTCGCATAACTTATTAATGGTTAAGCCGATTTTTATAAAACATGGATAAGAACACACAGGGTAACATTACATGACCCAAAAAAACAAAATATAAAAAATCAGTTGAGCTGTTTGGGAGCTACGCTATCTTCTTTTTCTTCTGACGACCGAATGGCGTAGTGGTTAGTGACCCTGACTACTGAGCCGATGGTCCCGGGTTCGATTCCCGGCTGGGGCAGATATTTGTTTAAACACAGATATTTGTCCTCGGGTCTTGGATGTGCCCGTAAAATGGCAATAGGCCCGCCCCCTATTACATTGGGACTAACATAACACTCTGGCGTAAAGTGGGTGCAGCAATGCACCTCTGCCTACCCCGCAAGGGAGTACATTAGTACAAGGCGTGAGTGCGTGTGTGTTTTTACATACCCTGCCCTTTACACCCTTTCTGCAGGTGGAACTCATTACCGCTAGTGACGCCCCAGTAGGTAGTGTAGGTACCTATCGGTTGCCCAATTCTGGGAACTTATTAATTATTAAAGACTGCATTCATTTAAAAAAACTATATGATTTGTATGATACAAACGGCCGAGCCTTGTTCCAAAACGTAGGTTACGTGGTAGTAATTATTGAGTTTTTGTTATAGAATTTTAAAAGACAGTGCAAAATTTTTCATATAATTTGGAATTTTTTGATGGCTATGAGAACCACCGGATATGTAACGTAGTGTTTTTTTCTCTGTGCCTAAATGATCATCGTTTTTAAAACTTAAAAGATAATAGGTATTTTTTAGCCATCCAAAGTAAAACATGATTAAGAAAGTAGGTGCATATAGTTACAAAGGTTTATTAAAGTCCATAAAAACATAATGTACTACTTACCTTAGTAATGTAGGTACATTATCATGAGTATTAAATTAGCTTTGTTATCCGCCACGAGGTTGAACAGACACGAAAGCTCCATTAACTTATTAAAACTAACACTTACCTTAGATGTCTTCCACGGCTTTTACCGCAAGGGATAATCTGACACAAATTACACCCCACCAAATGTGTCCATTAACTAATTAACACAACAAAACAAACACGAAAGTTACCAAATCACTCTTTAATAACTCAGAACAAACACTTTTGCAACACTAAAAAGGTTGGATACACTGCACAGCACGGGACTCGAAAAAGGTTTAAGTTTTCTCGAAAACACTGGCCGCAAAACTTTCGCATGCGGTGGAAAATTCGAAATTTCAAATATGGAATCGAAGTTGCCGCGCGTTCGCCGCTGCGGCCGTCACGCCACTGAAGGTTTTCGCTCGTAGGATAAGGCTGCGTTCATAAGTTTAGAAATATCGCCCTTTCTTTACGGAACTTAAGTGAGAATGAGTCCTATAAGATTTTTAATAAAAAATACCGGAAATGGCTGATTTTTTTCCCTTTTAATATAGATAGATAGATAGATATTCTTTATTTTCCTTATTAAATATAATGTAACTTGCTTAGTGTTTCTGTATTTATACACATTGGAAGTAAATAATCCTACCCGTTCTGTAATTCTAAGGTTTTCGATCCGGGATTATTATACTTTGTACCCACAACTGGTTGGGTAAATCAGATTTACATATTTTTGTTGGAATATCAGAGGCTTTAACTAGATTAAGCTTTCTGGAAGTATAAAGTTAATTCAATTCAGACATTTTTCATAGTTTACACTCACGGGCAATGAAAAGGTTCCACTGAGAAAAGCACCAATTTAGTCCTAAACGGAAAAGTTAGCTTAATGACGCCTTCTGCAACATTGAAGTACATTTAACAGAGCATCAGGATATTACCAACAAAAAACAGTAATATTTTGTTCAAATTTTAAATTAAATGTTTGAAAAAATTGGGATCGTTTGATGGCGTCATTTTGTGAGTGGAACTTTTTCATTGCCCGGGAGTGTAGTAATATCTGATTCGGGTAGAGTATTATTTTTGGGCTAAGCTGTTATACTTTGTTATAATGTTTACGTTTATGTTTGTGTTTAGTATAGTCACTATCACTAACATTAGAGTACCTAAGTTAAAATGATTACTATAACATTTTCTATTAATTTATATCTGAAATAAATGAAATTGAATTGAATTGAACTGTAGCAATTATGAATTACCTACTATCACTTTGCTTATGGCGCTATTCATAGTTTGAGGTCAGAGTATGATAGGGCTCACTTTTCTCATTATAAACTCCACCATTAGAAGCAGATTAAAATAAATTGCCTATTGTATCTTGTCAGTAATATTTAGATATTAAGTAGTAGTTACAATTAATCTTTGCTACTATTGAAATTAATCTTAACTTTTTTTAAATATTTTAACTAAAAATAATCCTAACTATAATCCTAACTAATATTATAAATGCGAAAGTAACTGTGTCTGCCTGTCTGTTACTCTTTCACGCCAAAAACGGATTTGAATGAAATTTGGTATACATAAAGTCTAGACCCTGAGAAAGAACACAGGCTACTTTTTTATCCCGGAAATCCCACGGGAAAACTTTTTAAGGCGAAGCGGAGCACGCGGGAACAGCTAGTATCATATAGGTATAAACTATGCATGCAGTTTCAGGTATTCCAATGTTATATGACTTTTGTTTGAAATCCCATAATATAAGTTTGCGGAGGCGTGTCAGGCAGGTCCCATTGGAATAGCGTGACTTGTTAATAAAACAGCTGACAAAATATGTAAATACTACCTACCCATATGTCTGACAATAGTGAGCAAAGTTTTATGTAAGCCGCAGTACGAATAATTCAGATGTTGCAAAAGGGTAAGTATAGTAAGCCGAAAGGAGTTGACTAAAGCCGCGTACAGACCGGCCCGACGAACGCCAACGAACGGGTTTCGTTGACCTTCGTTGCTGCAATCTGCCCTGTATTATGTAGGATAAATATCCATCGTTGGGCGTTCGTTGGGCCGGTCTGTACGCAGCTTAAGGATGACATCATCAACAGCTTTTGGAAATTCATGAAATAAAAATACTGCTGTTCACAGTAAAAAGTCACTCTGCCAACAAAATTAAATACATTATAATAATATGTGGGAACATCTCACACACGGCCATCCGACCGCAAGCTATGCAGAGCCTGCAATTTGGGTATCGGGCAGCTGATATATGTATATCTACACAGATACAATAATCATATACATTAACACCCAATAATAAAACTATACCAATGGAATAGCAGACTAGAAGACCATCCACCCAAAATCGGCCTGACTAAGTGGGCTACATCTGGTAAGCGAAAGAGGGGACGGCCAAAATCCACGTGACACCACGTGCGTCGTGCAGGAGGCAGCCGCCCTCGGCATGAGCTGGTACGAAGTCGAAGGCGTGGCACAGGACCGGTCAGAGTGGAAATCTACACTTCGAGCCCTATGTCCCTGATTAGGGATCCCAGGACCTGATGATGATGATGATGATGAATGGAATAGCAAAAATATTTTAGCTACGGACAACCATGCTACGAGCTTTGCTACGAGCTACGGGCTACGGCGTAGCAAATCGTAAAACAAGTTTGGTGAGTTTAAATAGTTTTTATAATTTACTAGCTGTTCCCGCGAGTCTCGCTTCGCCTTAAAAGGTTTTCCCGTGGGAATTCCGGGATAAAAAGTAGCCTATGTTCTTTCTCAGGGTCTAGACTATGTGTATACCAAATTTCATTCAAATCCGTTCAGTAGTTTTTTGCCTGAAAGAGTAACAGACAGACAGACACAGTTACTTTCGCATTTATAATATTAGTTAGGATAAAAATGTCATCGTATGGTACTGGGATGCATTTAGGGCCGGTATACACACATCTTGTATCTTATGTGAAATTAATACCATAAAATTTGGGAACAAAGATCTAAGGGTAGGTAATTAAGTAAATTAAGGTCAGCGCTTCAGCGGGCCGAATGGCGCCCCACGCCGCCGCTTTGTCCTGTTCGTAGTATCCACCTTATATTGATTGATTAAATTTACCTAATTCTACAGGGTGTGACAAAAACAGTCTCGACGTAACTCGTAATACGAAAATGGGGTGAAACACGCTCGAATCCCGATTGAAGGCAGAGATAACGTGTTCACAGAATAGCAGGCCGCCATTTTTCTTTCACAGATAAAAAACTCAATTTTCGCAGATAATCCGATTGTTTGCGCGCGCGGGGTAACTCTACATTACGAAAAACGAACGAATTGCATATTGGCAATAACCCGCCTTTGTATACTTACATTTCTATGTTTTCATTTATTCTTTAAGTCATTCCTCCACCCAAAGGTTGCCTGGAAGAGATCGCTTTTAGCGGTACGGCCGCCTATTGCTTTAACTCCGCTGTATAAATTGTTATTTGTGTTCTGTTTAGTCAATAAAGTAGTACTTATTATATTCTTTTTTAATGTGTAGTTATGTATATAATCTCTAGAACCACTCATATTAAATATCTCGATGTCATTTTAGATGATAGACTCAACTGGTACATGCATATTGAATATTTATGTCAAAGAATCAGAAAGCTAATATTCATATTTAAGAAGCTTCGCAGTATATGTCCTCCTGAGCTTCTCACCACTATCTATTATGCATTGGCTCGCTCGGTTGTTACCTACTGCATAAGCGCGTGGGGTGGAGCTTGCAAGACAAAACTAATTGAGCTGGAAAGGGCTCAACGATCACTGATAAAAGTTATGTTCTTCAAGCCGTACAGATTCCCAACCTATGAATTGTATTGTACAAATAATCTACTCACAATCCGGCAATTATTTGTACTCAATTCAATATTAAGGAGACATCGTTCCACACCGTATAACCCAAAAAATAATCTTTTAAGAAGACAAGACACTGTCATACGAAATTACACTTCTGAAACAGTATTTGCCCGTCGACACTATAATATTTGCTCAGCACTTTTATATAACAAGTTAAACAAAATCTTAAAAATCTATCCTATGACAATACACCACTGCAAACACACACTAATCTCGTTTCTTAAAACCTTGGACTATGACTCCACTGAATCTTTATTTGTAATAGTTGTCTGATTGAGAGGATTGTAAATTTAATGATTTGTTAAGTATAGCTTAATAATTATTTGTTTTTAACTTAAATATTTTATGTTATATTGCACTTTTTTGTAATATTATTATATACTTACTTAGTTCTTTATATCATTAAAATAGTAATGTGATCCCGAGAGGAGGGACGGGGTCTCTGTAATACAGGTCTCGACTTAGCACAGGACCCCGGCGCTAAGTTTTCTTTGTAAAATGTTTTAATGAATAAAGATTTTTTTTTTTTTTTTTTTTTTTTTTTTATATAATCTTTTGTTTACCTTTATATGTATGTGTGTAATAAAGCTTAACAAATATTTAAGTTCCAACCACGACTCTACCTCGTTGTATAAACGTACCGATTGCATGACAGCTTTCTTTGGTTCCTTTTAATTTTGTCAACCTAAAGTAACCCACCTGTACCCGTGGCGGGAAAATGTTTTTGGTCGAAATTAGGTGAAAGTCAGCTTACCATTTATTGGCACGATGCAAAATATGTGACAAAAGGCAGTGTTTTTTCATGGAAATATGGAACACACACATATTTTTATAGGGAGCGGTGGTAAAATGTGTCTTTAGCTGATATTCTTCGTGTACCTACAAACCAGGAAACAGTCACAAAACATACTTATAGGGGAACCCGGGGTAAGATGGGGTCACGGGGTAAGACGGGACCCCCCACTTATATGCAAAACTATACATCTTAGGAATCTGGGTAATGAGCCTGTAGCGACACATGTTATAGTCACGTTTTGCAATGTCAGCTTTCTAGTAACTTCCAGTAGCGAACAATGCGCAGACGCTAGTCGTCTCGCGCCCGTCACTTATAACACACTTGTAAAATGTAATTAGGAAATTATCAGTAAATAGTTTGGCCTCAAGAAATCCTGCATTCTTCATTTACCATCAACCCCATAGCCACCTCATTATACCCTAAACTGGTGACCACCGACAATCTGAACACGCAACCTTCGGAAGAAATTATGGAGTCAGCACGGCGATGACGCGGCGCAGCATGGAACGGCGTGGACGAGACGGCTCCCCCAGCAAGGCCATGGGGTAACAGGCACAAACATCAAGAAAATCATCTACTGGAAGTGCATCACCCCTTCAGACATTTTGGTTACGCAACGAAGAAGAAATTAGCGTATCGAAGCATCTCAAGTCAGCACCTGGACGAGCGGAACACATAGAAGGTACGATTGCGCGTTCACGACGGAAGGTCAACGGGCGGTAATCGGCGCTTCTGGAGTATGCGAGTTTTTGTGTTGTTTTCCTCGCTGCGAGGCTGCCGAGCTGGAGCATAGTGGACTGGTCACCCACGCGGAGGCTCACTCGAGGGTCCTCATGGAAGTTCCCGCCAGGATGGATGGGAGGTGCTAAGAAAGAAGCTATCGGAAATTCCCACACGAGGTCGGATTCGCGGAACCGAGGTAGCAGCGTTCATCTTGCACGGTCAGCGGAATGTGATAAGCGCGTCGCGAGTGAACAAAGTGCTACGTAGTTATACCGAGTGGTTATTGTGTGAGATTTATAAGTTTGATTTGTTAGTTTTGTATCAGTATTGAAATGTAATTTTGTAATTTTTGTTTTGTTTGGTATTGTTTGTTTCAAGTTTAAAGCTCCGTAAGAGAGGCTTTTATAACTTATGTATTACCTATGTAGTAGTCTTGAAAATTTTTGACAAAAATTTAGAAAAACGGGGGAAGTGATGTAGCGACACATGTTATAGTCACGTTTTGCAATGTCAGCTTTCTAGTAACTTCCAGTAGCGAACAATGCGCAGACGCTAGTCGTCTCGCGCCCGTCACTTATAACACACTTGTAAAATGTAATTAGGAAATTATCAGTAAATAGTTTGGCCTCAAGAAATCCTGCATTCTTCATTTACCATGGATCCCATAGTCACCCATTCTTAACCCTAAAAGCCAATAGAAAGGCTTAAATGATTGACCTTTAGTGCGCCAGTGACAGCAGGTGTGAGCGCATGCGTTTTTTGTGTAAGCTCAATTCTTTGTTTTTGCGTAGTGTCCATGTTATTTTTGACCGGTAGAAACAACGTCACAACACAGTAAGTAAAACAGTGGCATGTTTGGTAATTATGTGTTTTTATTTAAGGTTTGGTACGCTTTGTTTAAATATGTGCAAAATCACTTTAACATTGAAAGTATTTTTTTAATGAATTATTTTTAAAAAAATATAACGTGGGGCAAGACGGGGTATTTTTGGAGGGGCAAGATAGGGTACGAATCTAGCTTGGTTAAGTTTTTTTTTTCTCCAACCCAATATTTGACATTGTAGAAGGGCTCTAAAAGGGCTACAGGGAAGTTGGCTAAAGATACAAAGCAGATACTGCCTACGAAGAAGAATAACAACGAAGATGACTGTGTCTATCTCTACTGTGAGGATATCTACAGTCCTACTTTAAATCTAAGGAAAACTGGGTCGGATGTCAAAGGTGCAGGCATTGGGGTCACACTGCAGGTGCTGATGTTGACGATAAAAACACAGAAGAAGTGTTGTTTGTCTGATTTGTGCCCCACATAGTATACTTACCCCATCTTACCCCGTACATGGGGCAAGATGGTTTATTTCCCATTTTTTACATTTCTTAAAATAAGTCAATTGTAATGATTACTTTTTGACTTGTCAAAAGCTGTGCCAAAGTGTTCGTCATTAAGTTCCTAATAAGCCATAAATAATTGATAACGTTGTGGTTATAAATACCTGTTGTTTTTTATATTTTCCCTTAGCGACCCCGTCTTACCCCGGGTTCCCCTACTGTATTCATTCTTATTTGGCGAAGAAGGTAAACAATTTTTGTGTGTCTTTTTAATTAAAATACTATTAAACATATAAACTACGGACAAAATAAATGGTTTAATTACGAAATCAATCATTTTTGCTTGTAAGTATTTCATTTGTCATTATGTTTTATTTTATAACTTAGTTTTTAAAGAATTCAAATCAGAAGACACTCCAAGATTGCTCAAAATCTGCGACAAGTACCTAAGAAAAAATACATTACCACATAGGAAAAAGCGGTTTTATCGCTTAAAGGGGGTTTTTCCAGATTTCCTCTGGAAAACCCGGCTACGATACCTACTAAAATTTTGCTCACGAATATTATAGAGATTCGTGAATGTAAGTATATACTAATCCTAAGTCCTAACTAATATGTATTATAAATGCGAAAGTAACTGTGTATGTCTGTTACTCTTTCACGCCAAAACCACAGAACGGATTTGAAAGAAATTTAGAATACATATGTTCTAGACTCTGCGAAAGAACGGAGGCTACTTTTATCCCGGAATTCCCACGGAAAAACTTTTTAAGGCTAGTAGTATATAATTTAGTAGTTGGCTAATTATTGAAATGTTGATTCGTAAGTATGATGTTAGGTGCTGAAGTGTGTTTGGACAAGCTATACTGAATGAACTGTAGTAGGTACCTATGGGATCCGGGAAACCTTGCCTTCATCATGTCAAATGCAATTGCTGAAAATTTGCTGCTAAACACGGGCCCTGAAGTCTTTGTCCGGTCGTAGCTATACATAGAGCTATGCAGAGAAGAGACCAATGGAAAATACCTAATATTATATATATAGACTAACTCCAAAATATAACTCTAATTTATATTTAATATGTATCTATCTATGTATTTGTATAGATATATAAGCTGTCCGATACCCATAACACAGGCTCTGCCTAGCTTGAGGTCGGCCGTGTGTGAGATGTCCCCATATATTATTATCAAAGGTAAGCGTCCACCTATCGTTATCGTACGTATCACACCAAACAGATTGTCATAAATGTATGGAGAAACGGCGTCGGCAAAGCCGATGAAGTGGACGCACTTGTGTGAGTTTCTCTACAAAGCATACCTAATGCCATACGTCCGTTACATACCTACGTTGCCGAAAAGTGGATGCTTAAAGTAGTTAAAGAAAAGATAGGTTACATCATTTACCAAATAATTGTGATGTTATTGAAGGATGTGTAAATAGCTTTTATTGTATACTTAATTATATGTTTCGTTATAAGAATTTTAAACATTTTCTTTTTTGTTTATGAATTAATGAATATGAATATGTATGGTATGAAACTGAACATCTGACAGTTTTTGGTAGTTAAGTATTTAACTACACATACCAAGGCTTGGAATTCAACAATGAATCATACACCGCCACGGTACCAAACGCTAAACTTTCTGCGCCAGCATGACAATACAATACCCCACTACCTTCCTTACCCACTGCCACTACGAGTAAACTTTAACTGGAGGGTAGAACGAACTTTGCCGGCACCGCTGCCGTGCCGCTGCCTACCGCATGTCTTATTCACTTGTTTCTCTCGAACTCTGAAGTCTATGGGAAAGTTTTTTAGTACTTACTTACTTAAGTGGTGCAGTCATTTGTTTATCTCGGATCTAAGGTTGAATAATTTGTAGGTACTAATTAATTAAACTGTAGGTAAATACACTCAGGAGCAACTAAAGTGCGACAATAACACCAAATTAGTACTAAACAGAATATAATAGCTTAATGACGACGTCTGAAATAATATTGAAGTTCGTAAGTACATTTATCAGCGCATCAGAAGATTGCCACCTAAAAAAGTACCTAAGTAAATATTTTGTTAAAATAATATGTGGGGACATCTCACACACGGCCATCCGACCCCAAGCTAGGCAGAGCCTGTGTTATGGGTATCGGACAGCTGATATATCTACACAAATACATAGATCGATACATATTAAATATAAATATCAACACCCAAGACCCGAGTACAAATATCTGTCTTTAAACAAATATCTGCCCCAGCCGGGAATCGAACCCGGGACCTTCGGCATAGCAGTCAGGGCCACTAACCACTACGCCATTCGACCGTCAACAATACCAATACCATCACACTTCATCTCATCATCTTAAATTGGTGTCACAGTTTTGTAAGAGGAACTTTTTCATGACTCGTGAGTGGTGTAATATAATACCTACATACACACCGAAACACTAGTGCAGTAGATACCTAGAGGCCTAATAGCAACTAGGATCTACGTAAAGAACTAACAAAGATTGACTATAGCAGGCATCCTACCCGAGCTATTCGAAAATAACAAGTTTAAACCCTTAGCTATGTAACAGAGACCGCACAGAAGTAAAGCTTATAAATTAATAATAATAATAATAATAATATGTGGAGACATCTCACACACGGCCATCCGACCCCAAGCTAGGCAGAGCCTGTGTTATGAGTATCGGACAGCTGATATATCTACACAAATACATAGATAGATACATATTAAATATAAATATCAACACCCAAGACCCGAGTACAAATATCAGTCTTTAAACAAATATCTGCCCCAGCCGGGAATCGAACCCGGGACCTTCGGCATAGCAGTCAGGGCCACTAACCACTACGCCATTCGACCGAATTATAATAAATGCTACTAGTAATATTGCGGTTTTCTTCATAGAATGTTCACTCGAATGGAACCTTTGTGCATATCCCTAGCGTCTAAACTGCCGTCCTAAGCTTCAGCAGACCATTTCACTCATCTAAATGTGCAAAAGCGAAATATGCAAGTTTTCTTCAAGGGTGCTGATATACATCATGATACAACGCTTCCCGCGTCTCTATATCTATGTACGCTATATGCTACACAACGGGTTTCGATGCGTTTTATATAAGTAGGTACATAAATTCAAGTGGGAAGTTTATGTAGGTTAGGTAAGTACTTACTATCCCAAAATTCCCACGGGAAAACCTTTTAGATGGCGGGAATCGGTGATGCTCAGGCGTGAAAAGCGAGCGGTTACATTACTGAGCTACCATAATCTTGCTGAAACTATAAAGGGCTTCATTTATTTAAGGCATAGGTAATGTTACGAAGCATTAATTCTGCCACTCCATCTAAATAAATTCTGCACTTCAGCTCTCGCGAATCCAATTCTGTGTGACAAATTCAATTGCTTTATTCCCTAGGTGATCGCAGCGACACTGAATACCTAGGTAGTCTAGTTACCCAGTTTTAGGTTCCTATTCGAGCTAAATTCCAACGGGTTTAAGTAACTCAATTTTAACGTTACGTCCGTTCGATTTTAGCTCTGACTCATTCTATTGGAGAGGATAATATTTCATAGGAATGTAGGTTTATGTGGAGTGTTACTGTGTGTTAATGTTTAAGTACTTTATTATACTAGTTATAGTTGCTAACGACAAAGATAAAATATACTCACAAAATGCCATGTTTAAGGCATCATCCCCGCCATCATCATAACCCGCCGGCCTCATTTTGTACAATCATGCCTCATTTTGTACTATGTTAACCCGCCGGCACTAGGCCGCCGGGCTATGCCGCCGGGTCAGCGGCTTTGGTGTGTAGAGGCCTTTACGTTTTTGGTCGATAATATGCTTATCCGCTGTGAAATTTTAATGGACCTACTTTGTATTAAGCTAGCCTTATCATTAATTTGGTGCTATGTCACTTGTATGATACTACTAGATATAAATTATACTACCTACTTATGATCTACGTATATTATATCAACTGGCGATATTTATTATTGAGAAACGTGTTTAAAACATGCTGAAAACAAATATTTTTTTCGTAAAATCTTTATTTAATGTACACAGTCTTTCTCTCTAGTACATTTATAGTTAAATTAAAATTATTTATTACTCTTTTTATTACACAATCATAACTTAACTTTAAACTTAAGAGAATTACCTATGTCATAACTTTGTTACACATACCTACATAACACACATTCATATAAAAAAAACGAGAAAAAGACATGAAAACGTTCACAATTCTGAATCAATTTCAAAGCATAAAAACCTATGCCGAGTTGCAGAAAGCAACATTAAGCTAATGTCGGCATTAAATCTATGCCTGTCTCTTTCTGTCCATATACTGTCAGAGCAAGGCAGCAATACATTTAATGCCGACATTATCTTAAAGTTACTTTATGCAAGTCGGTGTTAGTATTTCTATGGTTATGGTTATTTGAGAAGCTACATATTTAATAATTAATTATTAGTAGACTTTGCAAACTCAAAAATTGCATTTTTCAAATTAACGTGGCAGGGTGTTGTGCTGTTTCTTAGATGAGGTTTACTTCCAGAAGTGGATGAGTGGCTGATGATGATGATGATTGCATACTCAATAGTAATTTAGATGTTTTAAAAATAACATAGCTTTCCTTACAAGTACTACGTAAACTGAAAGAATGTAGCTTTTGAATCAGCCCAGACAAATTGACTTAATTAGATCATAAATAATTTAAAACGAATATCATCATGATACATGAAATTTAAAACCACAAAATGCAATAAACCTCTTTATTCTTTTCGGAGGCTATAACTGCTTCAGTTAGACCTACACAAACACACGGCCTAATCTTCATAATCATATTTACAATTTTAATCGAAAACACGACACAAAAAGGGTTATTAAACCGAAATATAGGATTTTAGTAGGCTTTTATAAAGTGGTAATAATAATTTTTTTGTTTTCCAAATCTGCGGTGGTGGCACAGTTTCTGCTCTGCACTCTCAGCCAGTGTATTCAAACCACTTCTACGACATTATTATAGATAACACAAAAGAAGCCTACTCAAAAACTATTGGGGGCTGATGATGATTAAACAGATATTTATTAAGTTTTATAGCAGATAGAATAAGCTACCAATTCCTCTTCGGCCTCGCTCACTGACAACCGCCACTCCCAGAGTCCATTTCTTCAACATAAATAGATAACACAAAAAGAGGCTATAGCCAAAATAGGCTATACCCAACAGGCTAAAGGTCTTCGCACATTATAACAACTCACCGGCGACTCGACTCTATGCTAGACATTGATATTTAAGCCCTGTGTCATATGTTCAAGGTTTAATTAAAAAAAAATGGTTATAAAGTAGTGTACAACGAGTGGCCTACGCATCATACACTAAATGTCTAGAAAAACTAAAGGAGTGTGAGTAGAGTTGCTGCCGCGTTGGCGTGGAGTTGTTATAATGTGCGAAGACCTTTATGATAATATTGATGGGAGTCAATTACGCTTCGCCCTCGCTCTCGCTCACTGACAACCGCCCACCCTACTCGGTCCACTTCTTGAACTCGAGTCCGTCGGGCGGCTTGGCGTCCACCTTGTCTTTGCCCACCTGGTCCCAGTTGGTGCTGAGCACCGTGCCTCCTGATTCCACCTGGGGAATGAAGAAGAAACAGCATTTGTTAACAACACTGGAATATTATGGAATTCGAGGAGATTTTCTAGAACTTTTAACATCATACCTTAAAAATAGAAAACAGTTCGTAGAGATAGTCAGCAGAGATGAAGAGCGTGAAAATACATATAAATCAAAGCTGGTTAAAGTCGAAAGAGGAGTTCCACAGGGATCAATTCTAGGTCCACTATTATTTATTGTGTTCACAAACGATTTAATAGGCTTCATCGAACAGACCTCCCCAGACACTAGTGTTGTAGTGTTTGCAGATGACACTAACGCGATAGTTAACTCTAACAACATAGAATCACTTAGTATTAAGACTAATGCTTTAATAATGACATTTGACAATTGGTTTAGGATTAATAATTTGACATTAAATGCTGATAAGACTAATGCAATGCTGTTTAAAACTACAAGTAGAAATAATGATGCACTTGACATTTATATAAATAACAATAAAATTAATCAAGTAAATTCAGTAAAATTCTTGGGCATTCACATTGACTCTAAGCTAAATTGGAAAGTAGAGTTAGAATCTGTCTCTAGCACAATAAGTTCTGCGTGTTATGCTATTCGGAGTCTGAGAGATGAACTAGGCATTATTCACCTTAAACAGGTGTACTATGCCTTAGTTGAGTCCAAACTAAGATATAGTATTCGTTTTTGGGGAAGAAGTTACGATTACAACTTCAACAGGGCATTTGTTCTCCAAAAACGTGCAATTAGGACCATGGTACGAATATCCCAGCGGCAGTCTTGCAGGGAGGTTTTTATTAAATTGGGTATTCTCACCCTGTCATGCCTTTACATTCTGGTTGTCACTTCCCATTTAGTAAAGTACTTACCTACACTAGAATCTGAGTTAGAGAGGAACACTAGGTTACAAACTAGAAGAAAGGACCTAAAATCGGATTTCTGCCCTAATATTGATATAGCCAAGCACTCACCAAGGTTTCAAGCTCTTTATTTATATAATAACTTGCCTACAGAGTTTAAAGAATTAACTGCTCATAGAGTATTCAACAACAAGCTGAAACTATACCTATTGAAGAAGTGTTACTACTCATTTGATGAATTTATAAATGACAAAGCTGATAATAACGATGTATAATGAATATATAAACTGTGTAAATATTATGGATCTATTGATGAATTATTTCTTGTATGTACTTGTAAAATTTGATTTTGCATGTTGTCTATTTATAGTATTTAGTTTTATATAATTTTAAGTTTTAAATTCAAATACAATGAATGGATTGTTGTTGAATAAATAAATGAAAAACTCCTGTGAAATGTTTACTACAAAAAATATATATCCCCAAGTCTAAGCTTGGACTATTTCTCACCACGCTGGTCCACTGTGGATTAGTAGGTTAAGGGTGCTTTTCCACCAGAGATGTGCTATGCTACGATGCTATGGATGCGTTTGATATCCACCAATCATATTAATTGGTGCACATAGCTTAGCACTGGTGGAAACGGATTCAACTAAGATATGTTTTTTGTATGGAATGATGCGTGCTATGGATGTGTGCTATGGATGTGTGCTATGGATGCGTGCTATGGATATGTGCTATGGACCATCGCGAGTGGTGAAGCTATGTATGTGCAGAGCAGACCTACAGTATGCCCGCGTTTTTCACTGAAAGTAGACATGCCATCGTGGAAGCAAATGCGCATCTTTCTCGCACAGCTACTTTGCGGCGGCGCATCTTCGTAGCGCATCTTCCTCGCACAGCTACCTAGCGTAGTATTGGTGGAAACGGTCACATATTTTCGTAGCGTAGATATTACATCTTCGCAGCATAGCTGCATAGCACATCTCAGGTGGAAAAGCACCCTAAGGCCTAACATAATACACTGACGGGCAATGAAAATGTTCCACTCACAAAATACCGAGACCAACCCCAATGTATTTAAAATTCGTTTTAATTTGAACAAATTTTTTCAAAAAAACTCTAGGTGTGCTAAATCTTGATGTGCAGGTTTCCGCACGAAGTTTTCTAATACTTACAAAACTTTTATCACGTAAAGAATGAATGGTATAAACTGTATTTAAATACCTTAAAAATATAAATGAATTCATTGTATGTACATGCCTACCTGGATTTTGTCACTGGAACTTTTTCATTGCTCTTGAGCGTATTGTAATACGAAAATAAACAGATACAAAGCACAACTCACAAAGCTCTTGTTCATGGCCCTCCTCACTTCGTCGGAGCCCTCGCCGTAGATCTTCTGGAACAGCGCGTTCAGCGCCGCCTCGCCCTCGGGCTTCTCTTCCTCCTCCTGTAGTGGAAACGTAGGTTTATTGAGTAACGTAACATTTTCTCTCTCTCTCTCTCTCAGCCTTCTATAGTCCACTGTTGGACATAGGCCTCTCCTAACGATCGCCACCCCAAACTGCCACCCGCCATCTGCATACAGCGGCTTCCCGCTACCTTCCGCAGATCATCAGACCAACGGGTTGGGGGGCGACCGACACGCCGTTTACATCTTACTAATTCTAAAATCATATTTCTTGTAAAATACTTCTATTAAATTCCTTAATACACTCATACTATCAACAAGCCAAGAATATCTCTCTTGGGTTCCCCAAGTTGATGCTGTGAGCAGGAAGCTTTTTGCATCTTTCCACTCTCTTAAACGCTTGCAGTATTTCCTACCGCTTAACACTAAAATTACGTTGGCACAGTCTCTACTGCTCCCAATTCTCGATTACGCTGACGTAAGCTATCTTGACCTCACTGAAGAGCTACTCAATAAACTCGAACGTCTCCAGAACTTATGTATCCGATTCATTTTTGGATTACGTAAGTATGATCACATTTCAGAGTATCGTGCTCAATTGAAGTGGCTCCCAATTCGCCTTCGCCGGAATACTCACATTCTTAACATGTTATTCAATGTTTTGAATAACCCTTCTTCCCCACAATATCTTAAATCTAAGTTTTCATTTCTCTGCTCCCACGGCCGAGCGTTGAGATCTACAGAGAACAAGATGTTGAGTGTGCCTGACCGCAACGCTGCTTCATATAGCGACTCGTTCGCTGTGAAGGCGGCGTGCCTGTGGAACACCTTGCCCGTGAACGTGCGACTATCACCTTCGCTTGCTACTTTTAAAAAGAGCGTAAAGGATCATTATCATCAAACCTTAGGTTGGTAAATTATATTTATTTATGTATATATTTATTATATATGTATGTATTAACATAGTTAGTCGGTATATATTAAGTAGGTATTTTTTGTCTTTTAGTTTTTTTTTTTTTTATATGTGTATCTGTATGTATCATTATTATTTAAGTAGGTTAAATAAATAGGCATTAGTCATTCTAATTTATAGGTATATTTTGGACATGTTAGTCGTTAGTATAGTTCTATGTCTAGTTTAAATTGTTTTTTATTTTATTTTTATTATTGTATAAAAGAGTTTCGTGTGAATATCACTTTAGTTTTCCACCAACCAAGGGTTGGCTGGAAGAAATTGCTTCTTGGCAATAAGCCCGCCTTTGTGTACTTCTTACTTTCTCTGTCTTCATGTTTTTGTCTTTGTTTTGTGTATACAATAAAGTGTCTATAAATAAATCTTTATTATCATCTTCATCACCGCACGTCACCCTCATCTTCGAGTCTTCGCCACATTATATTCAAATACTGTAATTGTGTTCTGTGTTTTTAGTTTACAAATAAATTATATCTTATTCTGTATAATAATTGCAGTATCATATTTGTAGAATCTAAATGAAATAATTCGTAAATTAAACAATGTAGCTCTTTAAATTTGCAAGCTGCCATGGTAAGGTAAAGGGATGGTTATAAACTAGGCCTTAGCTGAAAATCAGCGCTGAATACTGTGTACAGTAAATAAAGGTATTATCAATATATCTAATTGTGTAAGAAAAATTCTTTTAATTTGGTGTCTTAATTACCATTTTCTTGATGTCCTTTTCTATTTTGTCCCAGTCTTTTCTGAAGATGGAGGGGCATTTGGCTGGTGGCGGTCCCGAAGCGTCAATAATTGCTGAAATTAAAATATTAAGCATTTAATTATGCATTTGAAAAGTAATTGATAATATATTATATTTGTTTGGTAACAGTTTTAAGTGCAAAACCCCCAACAGGGAGGATGAGCATATAATACAATAACAGGCTTGTGATGATGATACATATTATATTTTAGTTGCTTATGGTATCTTTTTATAAATCTGTGATAGCAACTCAAAATAACCTACCCTAGAACTGTTGACATAATAATATGCCTGACTTACTGCCTTATTTAATCGTATTTTAATTCATTATTTCTATTAAATAATTTATTGAGTATGATTTATCTATTTTTTTATAACTTACCCTGAGGAATAGCTTTAACTTTCTCTTCTTTCTGTCCCTCTCCCTCTAACTGAGTCCACCTCAGGCCCTCCTTTTTGCGCAATTTCACCTGAAAGCATACAAAATAAACATTATATATATTTTGTTTTATGTTGGAGTTAGAAAACAATCATGCTAGTTCATGCAATTAAAATATCCTAGCAATAGTCTCTACTTTATTATCCACATTTATCATTATTTAGGACTACCAATGCTGCAGGAGTTAATAATGCTAAGCATGTACACTGCACCGAGGTTCCACAGACATATTTGTTAGATGCTGAAAGATCACAATAGCCTGCTTGCACTCCTATGTAAGTGAAAAAGTAATCATGTAACAATGTAAATTAAGTTGATATGAAAAAACATCAACATACCTCAATCTTAGACGGAGATATGGCCATGGAGCACATGTCAGGCACCACCTCATGAGCTAGTTCCAGCTCGAGGCTGAACTCCGAGTCGGAGTCCGGCAGCGGGCTCGACAGCGATAACTGTAACATGATGTTGTGGTATTTACTTAATGTAGTTTTACTACATGATTGTACATGTATTTGTTGACTTAGTTCTAAGAATGAGCTTTTATTCATAGTCAAGTGCTTTAAGAGATGCCCAACCCACATTATGATCAGCTGGGCATATGGGCATAGGCATCTCCCTAGGAGTGACACAACACTCTGTTCTCAGCTTTTGTCATCCAGCCTCTTCTGGGATCCAGTGGGGTATACTTCTGGTCAGGCCTACTTAAACCGCCACAAACTATCATTGACAAAGGTAAGGGGAATATACTTACACTGCGCTCCCCAAAGTCTACTTTCACTTTGTCTTTTGGAGCATTTTTGAGTAACACTGTGATCACAACCTGTGACTCAGTCTGGTACCAATCGTGTTTTATTTTTGGCTTCATTATCTGCAATGTAAAAAAAAGAGTCAGGAATATTTATCCAGCTAAATCTGTGCCTAGGTTTATGTGGGGTTTATATTGGCATTAAGAATTGCAGAATAATTAGTTTTTCCGTAAGTTTTTAGGTAGTACCTTAAGTAGGTACTTAGCTAATATTAAATTGAAGAGATTGACTACAATAACATTATCCAAAATGGAAATTATAGGTTAAAGTTATATAGATTTAAACGTTTTATGTTAATATTGTCAAATTATTTATATTTGATGTAAGTGTATCGATAATTTAACGAAATATCGGCATTAATTTAGAAGCTTATGGTCTTAATTTTATACCTGAAAATAACTACAATCTATAAATAATAACAAAGAGTCAACGCACCGTTATAAATTACTTAAATAAAACTTACTTGAGGAGCCGGTTCCGCCATGGTGCTGTTGTAGCAGAAACTTTATAAAAAATAAGCAACTTGTTATTACAGAGCAAATAGTATTTATTAGGCAATTTTATTAAATTTACAATCTCTTTTTGTTGAGACTGACCAACTGATTTTTCTAGAATTTCACAGACGAAACTGACACTGACAGTCCAGCCTGGCATTAGCATGACAGAGTAAACACGCACACGGGCATACCTTAGAATAATAACTGTAAAATGAGATACTACTTTTTTCTGAGTGCTGCATTGACGATGACGCTATTCAGGCAGAAAAATAAAATGGGATTATAGTAATAATAATAATAATAATAATAATAAACCTTTATTTCAGGCATCAGTGGCCCATATTATAAACTAAACACATACATTTTAAATCATACAAAATAATAAATAAAATAACATAATTATAAAATTTAACTATAACTTAAACTCTAGCACTATTAATAGCAGGGGATTTAATAGTCTTTTTCGCCTCCCTGTAGCGACGGAAAACGATTCCCGCAGGCCAGAAGTCCTTGTTCAGTAGAACCTTCTCCTGGTCGGCGGGAACCCGAAGACGGAAGGACTTGAAGTCCGTCTGCTTGGCGGACTGCAGTCTTTCAATTGCCAGCACCTGGACTGGCTGTTCGGTGCGGCCGACACTCCTCTCCTTGATATAGCGCATGATGTTGTCATGCGCCATATTCGCGTGGATGCGGGAGACGTAACGTAACGGCACCAGTAATGGACACGGACCCAGTAATGGACACTTACAAACTTATTTTGTCTAAAATAAGAGTATGCATAGTTTTACGAAAATTGCAACACCTTAGTTTCAAAGCCTAGACATCCCTCCTTGTTATATAAACAAGTTATTTATGTCATCCATTTAGATTAAAAATTGTGAAGAAAAAAAGTTCATTTGACAGGGGTTCACAAATGAAATGGAGATTTGTTAAGGAAATTGTTAAAGAGGTAAGTGTAGAATATTGTTGGTAATTTCGTTTTATTTTATTTTAAATTGACTTTCTTGATTTTATGGAAACTATACTGAATTTCCGACATATTTTCAAAGGAATAGGGCAGCTTACGTTTATGGAAATGATTTCAGAGAGGGGTGTTCATTACTGGTTTGCAAATTTTCAGTATATCCAGTTATGGACACGTGTCGAAAATAATGTTTTAAGGTAATGTTGTGTTTTCTTATTTAATTGTCTTTAGAATTTCATAATTATATTGGTAGTTTTTGTAAAACATGAATAAAATGAAGGATACCAGTCTTGTACAGGTGTCCATAATTGGGTGTCCATCACTGGATGTTTCACATTTTCCATGAAAAACGTATATACGCCCAAGCAAATGGGAGATGCTATTATGGATGTAAAAGATGGCCACTGCAGCCACGCGTTATGGAGACACAAACATGTTCCATAATGAAATAAAATTACTATATGATAAGTAGTAGTTAAGCACATCTAAATATGTGAACCCACCAACCCGCAGTGAACCAGCATAGTGGGAAATGGTCCAAGCTTAGGAATGCAGTTTAGACCTAGAGGCACAAGCACAAAGGTTTCATTTGAGAGAGCCAGGTGCAGGTACTTAAAGACCCACAGAGAATAGAAATAGAGAAATAGACAGTGATCATGTGAGAAATAGACCAGTGAAGCTTGGTAAGAATACTATAAGAATTTGAAAAGAAGTGGCTTTAGGAGGAGAAGGAATTAAGAGCAAAATCTTAGTAGAAAAAAGGGAAGTGAGAGAAATGGTTCTGAAAAGAAAAGCTTAAATTAAAAGCATTTTCTAGCTGGTGTAAATGCAAGACCTGGATAACCCAGATGATATGACATGACGAGAGGATTGTGGGAACGGAAGAGGTTGTGACGAAAGTGTTGTTGCAGGAGAGAGCATTGACCTAGATGTGGGTGCCCGTACTGATACGGTCAATGGTGCATTTACATGTCTGCGATGCATGTGGCAGTCAAAACACCTCTCCATTACAGTGATAGATATTTATCACCAACGTTACTAAAGTCGGTACTGTTATACTGCCTGGTAGACCACAAAGACGCATAGACACACAGATGCTGCAGGTATTCATTAACCGCTGTCCCCGGCGGAACCTAAAGATTTTCTGGCCCGAGATCATCTCCAACATAGATCTGAGGAAAAGTTGCCATGAAGATCCTGTTGGTTCACACATAAAACGCCGCAAATGAAGTTGGAATAGCCATACGCCATAGACTAAAACCCAATCTTGAGACAGGCTCTCGAATGGGATCCGCAGGGCAAGCGTAAGCAAGGCCGATCTAAATAGACCTTTCGGCGCTCGATCGTATGGAGATGTGGAAAGTTTGCCGATGCAAAGCTGGCTGCTGTCAACAGTCTGGGATAAAAAACTGTTGTGTCTGCTCTCTGTCCCACTGGGGGAACATAATGATACCCAGGAACAGAATAAAATGCAGGAGGACAGAATTTATAATGTTGAATTGGAAATTTTTGTGTTTCTGTGAAACTTTTTTTTTCAGAAAGTTAAATTTTCCGTCTTTGATGGTTCCCATAGTGTAACTGGCGACCAAGCCTGTTTGTGTAAACGGTTATGATTACTAATCATCGTTACAATTATAATAATATAAGCATAAAACTATATTTTATACTTTTATCCAATAAAAAATCACTGTCCAACATTGGGTGTCCATAACCGGAGGTTGGGTGTCCATTACTGTGGTTTTAGGACATATTTTACAAATATACAATTTCCTGAAATACCAATAGTTTAAAACGAGCTAGTGTACATTCATCTTAAACGGCAAGATATTCCTACAATTCATACCAACTTTCAATATTCTAACTCAAAAACTGTGCGAGTAACAGCCAAATCATTTGTAAAAAATCCTTAAGGTGTCCATTACTGGTGCTGTTACGTTAGATGTCGACCGTGGGCGTGGCGGCCTTCAGCGAGCAGGCGGCCGGGGCAGTGCCGCGCTTGTTGCGGTTGCGGCGACGGGGGCTCCTCTTCTCCACCAAGATGAAGCCATCCTTGTCGACGACCGCGTGGCGCGGGGCACGGGGGGGCGCCGCCGGAGCTCCTGCAGCTGCTAGCGTCACCTGGGGTGCAGCTTGCGGCGCGGCTCGACGGCGACGGCGGGGGCGGGGGCATGGGCGGGGGGGCGTGGGCGCGGCCTCCTGCTGGCTCCTGGTGGTGGAGGGTGCAGCAGCAGCGGGGCGCGGCGGCGCGGGGGCGGCGGCTCGCAGTGGGCACGCGGCGTCACGTGTCCGCTCGGTGTAGGTCGCAGGCAGCGGGTTATTTACCCGCCGCAAATCGGTGTCAGTTGCGTGTAGTTGATCTTGCTGCGCTTGCAGTTGACGTGCCGGAGAAGGCGGTGTCGCGTGGATCGCAGCGTCAGCATTCTGCAGCGATAACAACTCACGTTGCATCGCGTTGATGAGTAATGTTCAAGTTAGAAAATTTAACTTTAAATAAACATACCTTTCCGTTTAAAACAACCTACGTTTTGAGAAACTCGCTTGCCTCGTTCTAAATTCGAACATGAATTGAAATACGTAGTTAGTTTTTCACTGGATCATTCGCAGCTACGTGCTCTGCGTATCGGATCTACGTAAAGAAAGCAAGAACATTTAATTTATTTTTAGGGATCTTGATGATCATTTTGTTTGAAGCACCTTTTTTGTAGTTTTCAAATTGTTTGGAGAAATTTCGAGGAAACATGATGGAGAGGATCTTTTTATGGCATTTTCCATTTAGTTATCACTATAATAATAAAAATGACAGGCATAGGTACTTTTATATATTATGGCACAGGTGGGAAATGGTCCAAGCTTAGGAAGGCAGTTTGGACCTTGGGGATATGCACAAAGGTTCCATTCGGGTCTGAGCATTCGAGAGAGCCAGTGCAGGTACTGACACCCCCACAGAGAATAGAATAGAATAGAGTATATGGTTGTCTGGTAGAGATTGCTATAAGCAATAAGGCCGCCTCTTTGTAGTGTTTTGTTTTTTGTAATTTTTGTTCTTGGTGCAAATAAAGTATATTGTATATGGCACAGAATAATCTATGATAACCTGTCACCAACCTGTCGCTGACAGCATTGACAGTCATACGTATCTGACAGTATCTGTCAGTGTCATGTTTGTCAGATGGTTTGTCAACAAAAACACTCATCAAAATTATCAAAAATCCAATTTTCTTGCGAAAAGAAACTCCACTAAATTCTACATTCATTGTCTTATAGATGATTGTAAGTAACAAATTAAACTAATAAAAATCCCCTACTTGCATTAAAAACTTTGTGATTCGCTTTAGTATACTCGAAACACCTTGTTTAACCTTCTCCAGTCTGCAGCCGGCAAGCACTTAATTTATTATTATTGTTTTACCTCACCAAGCTTTTATCCTACTTAATAAATTGACATAAACTTCTCAGTGTTTGCAAACATTGTTAGTATTCATTGTATCTAAATTAGCAACTGTTAAGAAAATAACCTATACATACAAGATCAATAATTTTGTATTTATTTTTACACTTTGCGGCCTTAATGCTAATAAAATACCTCTTCTTTGTTAGAATAAAAATTATATTATGGATAATAATAAACATAACTTCTTGCTGAACTATTTCAACAATGATGAATTGGAATATTATTTATTTCGTATAGTTATCCAGGTATATATTGATGGTAAAATTTAACCTTTAATAAGGCAAAAGGAAAATTGTTCCGGCCTTATTTTGATGATTTAAGGGCGAAAACCATTTTTTTTAATTAATATATATTGCTCTGCCTTTTTAAGGCTTTATTGTAATTTAAAATTCATCTTTTTCCAGCACTTAAGGCTAAGTTTGCTAAGAACGATAAGTACAAGCTACAAAGTGATAAGAAAAGCCAGTGGAGGCAGCAAGATGTCAGAACGGAAGATAGCAGTATGCCAAATGACCTCCATCGGAGATAAGGCTAAGAACTTGGAGGTGGTCTCCAAACTTGTGAGTGATGCTTCAAAGGAGAATGTAGAGGTGAGCTATTGGTTGTTAGCAATATCAATAATAATTTGTTATTTATCTTAAAAAGGAGGATATTTTATGCTGTTTTATTACTTTATTAGTATTTTATGAATTATTATTTATTTAATGTTATCTGAATCATTTTAATATCGGCAATTGTAAAAGTTAGGTGTAGCAACACTAATTTTGAATTGGCGGCCATTCGTGGTACTGTGTCGGCACGACAAGGTGAAACTTACAAAAATTGTATGTGTTTTGAAGAAATAAAACATAATCAGTGTGAAGAGTGTTTATTATTCGTATAAAGTTAATATTTCAGAAGTTTCGGATAGAATCTGCCCACCGGTGAGTGATTTTAAACATGTTATTGAAAATTTTCTACCGTTATTTACCTATATTATTATGATCATATTCTTACAATCAATACTTCATGAACCCGGCGAATCCCTGGACGTGTGATCTATGGTACTAAATTACAAGTAGCAGTATATTTACTACAACAAAATCCTCCAATTTACCGTAGTAAGTACAGTACAACTACCCACTTTACATAGACGGGTACATCGCTTGTAGGTAAATAGCTACCAATGTTGGTTTGTACATTCCACAACTTATTCGCCGAGGATGATATCAAGCCCGAATTGTTGACTTCATATTGAATGCTTGAACACAAAGTGAACTATGGTAGTAATAATTACCTACCGCACTTGCATTCTCGTGAAGTAAGTAAATAATAATAAGTGATTTGATTGTAAATAATAATAAGTGATTTGATTGTAAATAATAATAAGTGATTGATTTGATTTTGAACCATTTGTACGTACCTACAATAACTTGATAAAAGACATTACGATGTCAATGCCAATTTTAAGGCAAATTAAAATTAAACGGACAAGTACTAGGTACAGAATGATAAGGTAGGTTATATGGCTGTGTTGTTTTGATGAGTTGGTGAAACGAATATGGAGTTGTTTTCGAACACAAGGGTAGTGAGCTCGAGACCAAGTGGTAGTATTTACACACCTACCTAAATACTTACCTATATACGTATTCTTCGAACGGTCTTAGGACCGGTCATTCCATCACAAGGACTTAACATTATTTAATTAGCTATACAATAGTTTGGATGTGGATCATATTATCTTTATTTATTATGTTGGTCCAAGCGGACGAGTACCTTCACGAACAAAAGTGTTATTTGATTTTATTACTATTATTTATTGGTCGGATGTGATAATTTTAATAAACGTATGATTATTTAATCACTGTTACTTTAATTAATTTATATTTTCTACTCCGTCTCTTCCTTAACCTTATCCAACTAAACTTATATTATTTCGCGTACCTGTTTAATATACTCATTTAGTAAAACAAAATGTCTGATGATCGTGATGCAAGTACCCCTGAGATAGTAGATCAAACCACGAAGAGGAAGAGAGCGGGCTCAAGCTCAACCTCACCTCTTAGGAAGAGGCGTCAGAAGCGTCATCATAGTCAGTCTATAGGTCCGGGGAGACGATCAAGATCTAGATCTAACATATCACGAGATCGTAAAGGGACACGAAAATACCGACGTCATCGTTCGCGGACTGAACACCATCGCGGGACTAGACGTGTAGGTAGAAGCCGCTCCCGTTCCGGACACAGAAGGCGATCTCGAAGGACGCGAGTGCGGACACGGAGGACATCTACTTCGACTAGCTGCTCTACGCGTTGCTCCGAGAGAGACTCGACTTCTTCGTCGACTGCCAGCAGTTCAACTTCAAGCGATGGCACTCATAGTTCTCGCTCTAGTACCAAACACACAAAAACTAAGCGAAATCGTAAGAGAAGTCCACGTTCTGGCTCGAACCGAGATAAAGATCATACAGTAATGGATAAACTTATAGATGCTCTAGGTAAACATGGTCGCAATACTTACGTAGGCGCTCATGATGTTATAAGTACTTTTGATCCAAGCCAGAAGATGCAGTCCACAAAAGCTTGGCTCAGAAAAGTTAACGAGACCGCGGAAATCTATAAATGGAGTGATAAACAAACAGTTTTCCATGCGTTACCGAAGCTTGCCGGTTTAGCCCGTACATGGTACGAAAGCTTGCCTTCAGTCAATTTAAAATGGAAAGAATGGCAACGCAAACTGCTACAAACCTTTCCAGATAACTGTAACTACGCAGACAAACTATCAGAGATGCTGGCGCGACGCAGTCGTAGAGAGGAAACGTTAGAAGAATACTTCTACGACAAGGCAAAGTTAGTCAGTCGCTGCAATATCAAGGGAAAAGACGCGGTTGACTGCATAATACACGGAATCTTTGACACAAACATCAAGCTTAATGCTCAGGGAGCAAACTTCAAAAGTCCTAACAAGCTGCTAAGATACTTGCGTAATATTACGATGAAGTACCAGAAGGAGGTCAAAAGGACGCCGGCACCATCCAAAATACCCGCTGTTACAAGAAATAATGACATGTCGAAGAATAATAACTTTAATAACGCCACTCGAATTTGTTACAATTGTTCGGAACCAGGTCACACTGCTCCTAGGTGCCGCAAAGAGCCACAGAAGTGCACTAAGTGTAATCGCATCGGGCATGTTGCCGATCACTGCAAGCGTGAACCTAATACGGACATCAATAAGACGGTTAGTACAGACGAAGTTTCTAGTCAGTCTACAAAAGTTCTACTTATTACTGCTAAGCGTGATAGTGAATATATTTACAATAAAGAAATAAAAGTTAACGGAAAATCAAAAACTGGATTTGTAGATTTTGGAAGTCAATGTACTTTAATAAAACATAGCATAGTTAAAGAACTAAACTTACAAATACAAGACGACAATTTACCACTTATTAAAGGTTTTGCTGACGGAACAATGCGACCTCTTGGAAGAGTATCGGTTTACATAAATCTTGATTTTATCGAAGCCCGCATAGAAGCCTATGTGGTCCCGGACCAATATTTGAGCACGGATCTGCTTATTGGACAGAATGTCACTGAAATGTCTGAAGTTGTTGTGTATAAAACTAGTTCCAGTCTAACACTATATTCTAGTAATCCTAAAAATAATAGAACACCAATCTACAATTCAAACAACGTTGTCGTTAAGGACATTCTTTCAGTAGCAGTGACTTGTGAAGATGGTTACACTGGCTGGATATGTACCCATGGTAATACTTCTTTCAAACCAAATGAAGAGTTAGTGATATTACCCGGAGTCTATTTCTTTAAAGATGGACTAGGATGTATACCAATAATAAGCTTTTCGGGTAAAGAAATCGTGCTTAAAAAGAATAGGCTATTAGCAAGGGGCTGTCGTTTGCCCACTCAAACATCGGCTCCAATGGAACTTCCAAACGAATTTGAAGTCAGAAGAATGACATTATCAGATCCTTCGACGGCTAAAGTTACAAAAACGCCCATATCATTGGAAATGCTTAATATAGGTGATGATGTTACGCAAGAGCAGAAACAAGCACTTTTAGATTTATTGAACGAATTCAGAGATTGTTTCTCTTTTGACATGAGCGAGTTAGGAACGACCAATATTAGCGAAATGCACATTCAGCTACAGGATAACTCCCCAGTAGCTTATAAACCTTACCGACTTTCTTATAGTGAAAGAGAGGTCGTTCGCGATATGGTTAATGAGCTCCTGGAAAACAAAATAATTCAAGAATCGGATTCGTCGTACGCCAGTCCAATAGTATTGGTCAAAAAGAAAAACAATGAATACCGTTTGTGTGTGGACTACCGAGCTTTAAATAAGAAAACGGTAAAGGACTCTTACCCTATGCCGGTAATAGACGACCAACTGGACCGACTGAGCGGTAAAGTTTATTTTACCAGCCTGGACCTTAAATCTGGATACTACCAGATACCGATGGCAGAGGATTCCAGGCACCTTACAGCGTTCGTAACGCCAGACGGACACTACGAATATGCACGGATGCCGTTCGGTCTGGTTAATGCACCGGCTATATTTCAGCACATGATAAATAAGGCACTCGGAAAAGACCGATACGACCTAGCCATTCCTTACATGGACGACTTGTTATCACCGGCATCATCTGTTGATGAAGGCATGCTAAAGCTACGGAAGATTTTATCATCACTACTTAGTGCAGGTTTAACCCTCAACATAACTAAATGCTACTTCTTTAAGAAAAACTTAGATTATCTGGGGTATGAGGTATCTGCAGATGGACTCCGCCCTGGAAGTAAGAAAATAGAAGCTGTTGCATCGTTTCCGAAGCCTACTAATGTTCACCAGGTTAGACAGTTTGTTGGCCTAGCCAGTTTCTTTCGTAGGTTCATTCCTGGCTTTGCTACTATAGCCAAGCCTCTCACGGTCTTAACTAGATCTGATGTGACGTGGCGATGGGACCAGGAACAAGACTCAGCTTTCCAAACATTGAAAGAGAAGTTGGTTGAAAGACCTGTCTTGGCACTATATAACCCCAAGTACTTGACGGAGGTTCACTGTGACGCTTCCAAGCTAGGAGTAGGCGGGATACTGTTACAACGACCGGATGAAAAATCACCATTAAAAGCAGTTGCATATTACAGCAAGCAAACTGCCAAAGAAGAAGAGTATCTACACTCTTATGAGTTAGAGACTCTTGCTGTAGTTTTATCATTACGGAAGTTCCGGACCTACCTAATAGGGATACCTTTTAAAGTCTACACTGACTGCAACGCCCTGAGGACAACCCTTACTAAAAGAGATTTAGTGCCTCGTATTGCGAGATGGTGGCTCCATTTACAAGAATACGATTTTAGCGTGGAATACAGGCCTGGAGACAACATGCGTCACGTCGATGCCTTAAGCAGAAATCCCGTCCCTAATACTAGTAATGAAGATCAAATAGACACACGGGAATTTGAAGTCATGAGCATATCCACAACGGAATGGTTACAGACCGTTCAAATGACAGATATGAGACTGAAATTTATTAAATCTATTCTAGATAGTGGCAGAAAAGATATACAAGATATCATAGATAATTATGTTATTAAAGACAACAAAATTTATAGAAGGATAGGTGAAAATCTAAAATGGGTAGTTCCTGATGGCGCCAGATGGCGGGTATGCCAAATTTGTCACGATGAAGCAGGCCATTTCTCAATAGATAAGACATTGGATAAAATGAAGCAGGATTACTGGTTTCCTAGGATGAATAGGTTTGTGCGCAAGTATGTGGCGGCCTGTCTCAACTGTGCTTTCAACAAAACCTCAACCAGTAAAGCCAGTGGTTACCTACACCCTATCCCGAAAGGAGATGTTCCATTCCACACGCTCCATATGGACCATTTGGGACCCTTTGTCCGAAGTAAAAATGGTAATACATACATACTTGGCATCATAGACGGTTTTAGCAAATTCATATTTATAAAACCAGTGAAAAATGTCAAAAGCAAAACCACCATCAAAATTCTTGAGGATCTCTTTAGTGTCATAGGAAGTCCAAAAGTAATAATCTCAGACAGAGGAACTAGTTTCACTTCTACAACGTTTAAGAAATATATACAGACAATCGGAACAAAACATGTATTGAATGCAGTGGCCACGCCACGCGCAAATGGTCAAATCGAGAGATATAACAGGACCATATTGGAATCTCTAGCGGCATCAAACCATGGCATGGACGAGCGTGAATGGGACAGTCACGTTCAAAAAGTACAGTGGAGCCTTAATAATACTCTTAACAAGAGCACAGGTATGTCGCCATCAGATGTTGTCTTTGGAAGGAGAACCACCAATCCGAGCGAAGGCCCTATTTTGAATGCTATTCAAGATATTACCGATTCGACATGCAACGTCGACATATCTACACAAGGTCTAGAAACAGCAAGGGATGAAATCCGTGACAAGGCTGTAGATAGTATAACTAATAATCAGATGGCTATGAAAACATATTACGACAACCACAGGGCTCCGACAAAGATATTTCAATTAGGTGATCTGGTTATGATCCCCAATCACCACCTTCCAGCAACCGGCAAAAGTAAAAAGTTACTTCCGAAGTTTAGAGGACCTTTTAAAATAAGTGCTGTTCTCAAAAATGACCGCTACGAGATCTCTAGCATCGAAGGTCACACTAAACGGAAATATAAAAGTATTTACTCTGCAGACGCTTTAAAAAAGTGGATTACTTTTAACACCCCTGATGACAATGTACTCGAAAATGATCCCAGCAGCTCGGACAGCTCGAGCTAAAATTTAATAATAATAGATGTGATATACCAACTAACCTCCTAAACATTATATTCCTTGCATCCTTTACATGCGCCTTTATTGTAAATCGTATTTTATGTATTATTATAATTATGTCCCCACCACCTTCCTATAACTAGATGACCCAGGCGAGCAAACACAATGGATCCGCTGATGGAGTACCTACTACTGTTTGATGGCCTATGAAAGGAATAAAAAGGTGTGTGGCTTCTTGTTATTCAATATTTTAGTACTTTATTGATAATGAAATATGCTGCATTTACCTGCGGTGCTCATTCATCAAATCTTTATGAAAGAAATATGCTGCTTATATGCGGTGATCAAATTAAACTGTATCTAAATAATAATAAAAGTGAAAAATGCCGTTCAGCTGCGGTGATCACTGTATATAACTTGTAAGATATGCCGATATATTGCAATCCTGCAATATATTGTTCATTATCTAATGTTTAAAAGAGATATGCTGCTTGCATGCAGTGATCAAATTATTTTGTACCTGAATAAAAGTGAAATATGCCGTTAGCTGCGGTGATCACTGAGAACCTTACAACTTGTGAGACATACCGATAATTATGTTGCGGTGATCACAGAATGATAACTATGTAATATCCACTTTATACATACTTGGTAAATTGATAAATCGTAAAAATATATTTTTAAAAAATCTTATAAAAAAAAAATAAGAACTAAAATTATATTAAATATGCATCTACTCCTATCAAACACCTAATAGTCATACTTCAATAATAAATAAAAAAAAATACTCTTTGCTTACAGGAATCCCACAACCAGCAGCAGACAGTGGCAGTACACTCCAGAAGAACGTGATATATGTACAAGTGTCGGTGGAAATCTAGCCTGTAGTGTCACTGATATTATTTACCTACTAAAAAAATCACAATGATATTAATTTTGTATAAGCAGTTGATTAGTGCCTATGAGTAGATCAAATTATGAAATCAAATGTAAATACTCAAATTTGTAAGGGATAGGTATTTAATTTATGCACTCTGTTATGTAATAATTTGATTTAAACAATAACTTGCATTATAATGATGATTACGAGTATGATTTAAATTTAGTTTGTATGGGGTCATACAGTTGCACATTCGAATGGCCGAACCGGAATAGGGTCATTCCGAATACAGGACGGCCGTCTGTTAGCAATATCAATAATAATTTGTTATTTATCTTAAAAAGGAGGATATTTTATGCTGTTTTATTACTTTATTAGTATTTTATGAATTATTATTTATTTAATGTTATCTGAATCATTTTAATATCGGCAATTGTAAAAGTTAGGTGTAGCAACACTAATTTTGAATTGGCGGCCATTCGTGGTACTGTGTCGGCACGACAAGGTGAAACTTACAAAAATTGTATGTGTTTTGAAGAAATAAAACATAATCAGTGTGAAGAGTGTTTATTATTCGTATAAAGTTAATATGGTGGTTATTCTTAAAGCATAGCAAGCCTAACATTTTAATTTTAAAACTCTAATAACTTACAATCCAACTCTAAAACGATAATAATAAACATATATTAACCCCCTTATTCATAAAAAAGTTACTGGACACTTTAGATATTGAACTGTTCTGTCACTCTCTGACAGAGAACAATTTGTCCTTTGACAGGGAGGGACAAAACAGTTCAATAGCTAAGGGGTCTACTTTACTTTTTTTACGAATAAGGAGGTGTCTACGCCGGTCTTTTAGTTTAACTTAAATTCAGAAATTTAATAATGTGTGCGTCTTGCATTGTATAAAGTAAATAATAAATATTAATAATTAACAAAACTATAATTGTATAAATAAATAATTTAAAGTAAATAAATGTGGGGAAATTAGACGCAGATTACTGGTTTTACATGTTTATTTTAATTAATAACTTGCGAGTCTCTTGCGAGTGCACACAACATGACAACAAGGTTATAATATGAATCGCCAGTGGCGCCATCTACCATTTCCTATCATCTTACTCGCTCACTCATACTATCTCACTCCCACACTCGGCCATCCTGCATTTAGTCTGACCCTAGACTAACCTTAGTGCTAAAGTTACACATAAAAAAAAATCTCATTATTTTACATCAAAACTCAAAACTGAACAACTTGGTAACATGTATTATCTCCTATGTATATCTTACTTATTTATCTCTTAATCATAAACTTTATAATATAACAACAAAACAGCATTATCTCATACTGAAAACAAAATAGGTACAACTCAAAACTTAATAGTTAGGTATATATTTATTTGTATGAGTCCTATGTAAGTATCAAACTCTTATCTGACATAACAACAATACAACATTATTTAGAAACTTTTAAACTAAAACCTTATGTAGGTACATACTTTTAATTCTAGATTTGATTAGGTAAGTATGACAACTTATAGCTTACAATATGAAATCTTAAGTAAACAACACAGTTTAACTGTACTTATAGGTATTATGAAAATAACATTTTGACACATTGTGTAAGTACTTAACTGAAATTTAAGTAGAAAATCTATTCGAAATAATTTTACTAACTAGTGCAATGCCTATTTATTTTGAATGGAACACAATGTCATGACCATCGCGTGAGGACCTGCAACATACAAAATGGGTTAAAAAAAAATAATTACTTTAGCTAGTTCAGTCTTCACTGCTGTTGCCATCATCCTCAGACAGTGTGTTATTATCCATATTTCCGCCAGGCCATTTCTTCATGAAATCAGCAGCACTTGAAGTCTTTTTAGGTCCTTCCTTGGACATATCCACTTTTTCGACATCATATCTGTTGAGACCTTTCGATTTGGTTATTCTATAAGGACCCAAGTACTTTGGTTTCAACTTCATGCCAACACCAAACTGTGTCCTCTTTATAGCGACCAAATCCCCTATCTGATAGTGTGTGCTTTCCTTTCTCTTCTTATCATAGTTCTTTTTGTTTTCTTGTTGAATTTTCAAAATCTGTTCTTTAGCTTTAACTCTCAGTTCATCCCGGTTACTCATAAAGATGTCTCTTGTTTCTTGTTGAATTAAATTTAATATTTCGGTATCTTCCTTTAATTGCATCTTCGTACCAATCAGTAGCTCATATGGTGAAGAATCAACGCTTCTTTGGTAAGTACTGTTCAAAGCTTGCTGTAGGCGACTTACATGTCTGTACCAAATATCTGGCTGCTGGATACACATCTTCGTCAACACTGAGATAATTACTCGGTGGATCCTCTCCACTTGACCGTTACCTCGAGGGATTCCTGTGGTAATTGTGATATGCTGTATCTTCTCCTCCTCACAGTATTCTTCAAAGTCTTTACTTGTGAAGGCCGTGCCTCTATCTGTCACCACTCGTCTTGGGTTTCCGAACAGCTGTTGATGAATCTTCAATTTATCTATCGCTTCTTTGCTTGTTGTGCTCTTCGTAGGAAATATCCATGTATACTTGGTGAATGCATCAAAATATAATTATACTGTTTCTTGGTCTCTGTCATTGGTCCGATGTGGTCGATATGCAATGTGTCTAGTGGCAGCTCACCCTTATCGATTGGTGATAAGAAACCTTCCTGCTTACCAGTCTTCCGGCTAGCCAACAAGCATGGTATGCAAGTCTGAATGTATTCCTCCACTTTTCTATCCAAATTCTTGACATAATAATCTTTTTTCAGTAACTCAATTGTTTTCTTCTTGCCAAAATGACCGTTTTCATGAGCTTGACGTATCAGTTCCATCTCCATGCATTTAGGTACCACCAGATGCTTCTCAGGACCCTTAAACAATAGCCCATTTTCAAGCCAATAGTCTTCATATAGTCTCTCTTTCAAAATCTCCATTACTGCCTTTAAAGCAACATCTCTCAGTTGGGCTTGCTTCAGTTTCTCTTGAAAATCAGATGTTATCATTGCTACATAGTGGTTTCTGCTCAGCGCATCTGCATGTCGCATTTGGGATCCCTTTCTGTGCTCCACCGTGAAGTTGTACTCCTGAAGGAGCATTATCCATCTGGCCACTCTTGTGGATGTAGACATATCTCTCTTCATGAGCGTCATCTGAAAAGCTTTACAATCAGTTACTATTTTGAATTTAATCCCAAATAAGTATTTTCGAAACTTCTTTATTGCCTCTATGATGGCTAGTGCCTCAAGTTCATAACTTGAATATCTACTTTCAGCGTCTGTGGTCTTACGGCTCAGGATGCAAACAACCATCTTCATTGCTCCTCTGCATCAATATAGCAGCATATGCCACACTAGATGCGTCTGTATGCAGCTCTGTTTCTAACTTAGAGTCATAAATCTGCAGCACTGGGGTGCTAGTAAGCTTCTCCTTCAATTGTTCAAATGACTCTTTCTGTTCTTGGTTAAAGTTAAAGTTACAGTCCTTCTTCATTAAATCAGTCAGAGGTTTTGCAATCAAAGAATAATTTTGGATAAACTTACGGAAGTAAGATGTTAGACCAACAAAACTCTGCTGCTGTTTATAGATTGGCAAGTTGCTTGGCGACCCTCCTTGCGGGGTGAAAGACGCGGAGGGGACGAGGTACCCAAGACGACAGCGGGTAGCGGGAGGGTAGCGGGGAAGGGCAACGCGTGCACTGCATGTCATTGTTACGGCAGTCTCGGCCGCGCAGCCGAGGCGGCCACATGTCTTATATAGTCTGTCATAATTTGAGTGCGACCCACATGAGATCATTGATCCTGAGACCATTAGTCTTAGGATGAGTGTTGAGGCCTTTTTAATATTATCATTATATTATTATTAGGTATCTATAATTCGTCAACAAAATAACGTTAAAAACAACAAATCGTATAATGTCTCAATATAGGGGCTTCTTGTAGAACAGCGTACCGGATCAGTCATGCTACGCGGCTAAAGGTTGGTACTGCGCAGTCAGATACGAAAAAGTAAACAACAAAGACGAAGAGTCCATATGACAGTGCTTCAGTTGTCAGTTCTTGTAACTAGGAAAGCAACCAAAATTTATGTGATTTAATGAAAGTAATTAATGAGCAAAACACAGAGAAAAATTACAAAATTGATGAAATTTTGAAAGAAAATGGTCATATCGTGCTTCGCCTACCCCCATACCACCCGGAATTAAATCCTATTGAACTTGTGTGGCGGTACGTGAAAGGCGAGCTCGCAAGAACGTCGATTGACTCTAACTTAGATAAAGAGATAAAAGACTTACACCCGGTTTCAGAATAGAGTATTCAAGAAAATCTCAGTAGAGATTTGCTCAATGTTTGAGTAGATACTTAGGTTTTATACGTTTCACAAGTCGAACATAGTTTTTATCAAACCGTATAGTGCCACAATCTTATCTGTTCCGGTGGTCAAAATGTGCAACAACGAGACGTCATTGTCAAACGTCATTTCATACTCTGTGCGTTATTTGAGTTGTCAATTTCTGCGAAGAAGCTTACGCTACGTTATTTAATTTGTTTTGTGATTTTCTGGGTGAAATACTGCCAAAAACGCTGTAATGTGATGCAAGAAAAGTAGTACTATATATATTGGCTTTTATGCAGGAAGAATAACGTATTCAGGCGCCTTCAATTCCGTTTGAAAAATTGGAAGAACGAGTTGCAGCGGCTACAGGTTAGTGTTGCCAAATATGTCGAATAATTTTACCCATATATACTCATGTAATTTTATGAAATATTTTCCCGAGAGGCCCGTGCCCCAGCAGTGGGGACAGGATGGGTCGTGGTACTCGTGATGAAAAGTATATAATCTTTTTTTTCTTTGGTTACAGGTGTGAGGACGTGACATGATACTTTAAATCTTAGGCAATATACCAAGAAGAATTTCGCGCACCTGCAGCGATTTTAGACGAAATAATGATGATTTATGACATGTCATTGTTTTCCCAACTTATCAAGAGTTGGCTGAAAGAAATTTCTTTTTAGCAATTAGCCTTTGGAAGGAGATCCGTGCCCCAGCAGTGGGGACGTGATGGGTCGAGACGATGATGATGATGATGAATTAGCCTTTGCACACTGTCTGAATTTCTTTTAATTGTATGCTTTTGTTTCTTGTTACTTTAGAAAATGTAAAATAAAGTGTTCAAAAATAATACTTAATTAATAGTTTTTTTTAAGTATATCTATCTCGTTATTCTCACGACCCACATATATTACCTATACCATTGTAATCTAGATTTAATCTCCTATATCAGAAGCAGAACATAATCAGATCAGAACTAATTTTATTTCTGTTCGCCGTGGACAAATTTTCCATACAACAAACATGTCGTTTGATATATTATCTCCACTTTCATTTACTATCGACCCTATATTTTGATTTATCTATACTTATGATGAATGTATTAAATTTTGCCTATTTCTGGTTTAAAATTATAACAATAGGTAATAGCAGAAATGCATTGTCGTTTAAACCAGAAATAGGCAAAATTTAATGGATGGCATCACTGGATTCCATGACAGCGACGTCGCCACCGGAACAGATAAGATTGTGGCACTATACTTAGCTAAGTATTTAATCAAGGTGCCTCTAAGCACGACTTTACGTTTCATTATATGTACAAAAAACCGGTTTTAATCGATAAAACTATTGTATAGGATTTTTGTTAAAAAATATTGACGAATTTAATTTCAAACACTTGAAATTATTAAAATAATTATCTATTTATAATATATTAGGCCATAAAGTTATAAATTCAGATATTTCTTTTAATTTAGAATCACCAGGATAGACAACGGAACGCATTTTAAAATCCAATCTGTGAAATTCGAAATGTCATTGTCATTTCATTATCAATCAATCAAATCTATGTATTGTCATTTCATAAATATTCATCTTCAAAACCAAATATAATCTTGTGTATTTTACCGGGGGATGTGGGAGTCCAACATGCTCAAGCGTTGCTTAAAAACCCCTCTTCAACTCCGTGGTCAAGTCGCTTCTGCTGTTCGATTGTGACTAAGGGATCGATGAACCAACTACATATCGAGTAAGAAGGGACGCACCACCGCAGACGCGGTCGCCTCGTGCACACATGGCGGCGTACAGTCAACGGCGAGCTGCGAGCGCAAGGCCTGAGCTGGACGGAGGCCAGAGCGGTTGCTGAGGACCGGACGGCGTGGCGCACTCTCGTGAAGACCCTCTGTACCACCAGGGTACCTTAGAACAACAACAACAACAACAGCAAATCAAACCCGGAGCATTATTTTGATTTCTAAGTAATTACTGTGATTTTTGTTGTTTCCTGATAAAAAATATTATTAATTAAAGAATATAAAAGTTTAAACAAATATTTTTATTTATAGCCATGAAATTTTATCTAATATAAGTCCTTACATTCATAAATATTTAATATGTCTCCACCAGTGCTGTTCTTACATGGTTCTTACAGCATATTCTTCTTGTTTTCAAAACTTTGCAGTTCTTGAGGCAAAGGCTGCACAGCATATGGTTCCTCTTCTATTTCATTGTCCAGAACCACAAGTATAATCGTCTAGTTCTAGAGCCATGTTGTGCAACATCTCATAATGACCTTGTAAACCTTCTGCAATTTGAGTTGCATTCCATAATGTAGATATGGGAATCTTCTCTTTAGCACCACAAAGCATCACTCAATGGTGTTTCTTGTTGGGTTCTGGGCTCTATTAAATGCTTCTTGTGACGGTATGGCTGCATTTATGAATGGTGTTATAAGATTAGATTAACGAAGTATCGTCACTGGACATTGTACAGCAAACAAAACTCTTGTATAATACTTGATATTTCACAATAATCACGAGTAAAAATATTTGATTAAGGTTTAAGTAGCCGAAATTGGTTACTTAAATTTGACAGACTCAACTTTGAGCAAGTACGGTTTGAGCGCTGTCAAACGCGTTGTGAAACGCATTTTTGTCGCTAAGCATGAAGTTAAGCATGCCAACTGTCAAATTTGAGATTTCTCAAGCTCTGTTGCTCAAACCAAACTCAATCATTAGAAATATCAATTCAGAAACAGAAATTTAATAAGTATGAACTTAAGTAGGCTTTGAGAACGACTCAACCTCAAATACTCAGTTGCGAAACCGAGGGTTAGAGTTGCTTTTCTCTAATTATTCGCCTAAAAAGTGTAGAAATTGTGACGAACATGTCATAAAAAATTAAGACGAATATTATAAATCTGATAGAGTATTTGACGATGTATTGGACAGGTATGTTATTGTTTATTTATAATTTATTGTAAATTAAACATAAATTGGTTTTTGTCTTAGATTTATAATTGAAGTTAATGAAAACGATGATGAAGATGAGGATGACGACGACGATGAACAAGTTCAAACAGAGAGTGAACATGAAAGTGACATGGAAATTGATTTATAAAATAAAACACTTTTACATAAATAAATTCAAATTGGTAGATATTCTGAAGGTAAACATCCAAATTTTAATGCTGTCAAACTATAAATTTTAAGCCAAATATGACATTTACGGGAACAGTCATAGAATAAAATTTTACTTACGTCAGAAATAGTTACAAGCTATCGCGAGATTAATCCGGGCACACTTTTCTACGTGTGTAGCATGTCGTGCTACCTCGCCCCCGCCACTTCTTTCACCCCGCAAGGAGGGTCGCCAAGTAACTTGCCGCATTATAATCGTCTTTGGTTCAGGAAATCTTCGTACAGCCTCTGTCTTGTCTGGCGATGGTTTCACCTGGCCATTCTCAATAATGTGGCCTAAATACTCCACTCTTTTGACAACCAACTGTGACTTCTTCCAGTTCATCTCCAGTCCATACTGTGATGCTACTTGCAGTACTTCTTGCAGCCGCTCTACGGCCTGTCTTTCAGTTTGAGCTGGAATTAATAAATCGTCGATGAATATTTATACAATCTTTTTGGCAATCAGCTCACGATAGATTATCGTTATAAATCTTGTGAAAACTTTGGGACAAACGGCTAAACCAAATGGTGCTTTCAAGAACTCAAACTGGCCATTGTGTGTAACAAAGGCAGTAAACTTTACTGAATCCTCATGTACAGGTAGATGAAAATAACCATTTTTTAAGTCCAACGTACTGTATACCTTCGCTGATGCTAACTGATCAATGTGGTCCTCAATGATCGGCAATGGGTACTCGTCCTTAACCATCTTCTTGTTGATTAATCTGTAATCTATACAAATCCGAGTAGTACCATCCTTCTTCCGAGTTAACACTAATGGACTAGCATATTCTGACCAACTCACCTGAATTATTCCATCTTTGAGCCACTGTTCAATCTGCCTTTCAACTTCTTCTTGTTCACTGATGGCCAGCCGTCTTGGTCGCTGAGCCACAGGTATGTCGTCCTTCAGTATAATACGCAGTTGAATGGGAGCATCCTTCGTCTTCATTGGTTGGTAGCCTTCTACCAAACCCTGCACCTGTTGTTGGATGGCTGGGCTAGCCTCACAACCTATATCATAAATGCTATCTGAAACAAAACATGAAATATTGCGCAACCAATCCTCACTCGACGGCAATAACATTATGTTCCCTTCATTCATTAACATTGTCACATTTTGTAAAAAGTCTTGTCCTATTATTAACTTATACGGCATAGAGTCTTTAGAAACGACATGGAATGAAACTTTGTGATATTCGTGTCCATCAATAATCACTGGAACCGTCAACTTTCCCATAGAATGCACTTTCATTTGTCCAAGTCCCGACAACGCAAGTATTTCATCATCACATTTGGGACATCCGATTGTGTTGTAGAACGTTTCCGACATTAAATTCACTTCGCTGCCCGTGTCGATAAGTGCGCTTGCCATATTTTCCATAATCTTCACGTCTTTTTCGGGTTTTTTCAACCATATTTCCTTCGTCGTGTTTGAAACATCTTTGTTTACGTTCAACATAACCTCATTGCTGTCAGTTGTCAAACGTCTGTCAATGTCATCGATTGACATATCGATCGGCACGCCATTGCTCCTCGTATCCGCCATGTTTGCGTAGGTGCTGCCCTCTGTCGTCGCATCTTGATTTTCCGCTGCGAACATCGTCCGTCTTGGTCCACCTTGAAGTTGTCGCGTCTCTCCGCCGCCATTGTTGCCAACCTGCCGGAATGACTGTTGTCCCCGGAAGTTTGGACGGCTAGTTCTTGCATCTGATTGGCCGCCGTAGTTTCCGCTTGTTGAAGTTTGTGCCGATTGCGACGCCCCCTCTGGCTGGCGTGGCTGGACATTGCAACTCGTCGCGATATGCCCAAAACCATTACACTTAAAACATTTTAGCCCAAGATGTTGATGCGGGCATTCTCTAGAGTGATGGTTTCTCTCTCCACAGTTGTAGCATCTCAGCGCAGGCAGTCTGGGCAGTCTTGTATGCGTCATAGGTTCCCTAGGTCTTCTGGTAGCACCTTCTATCTTAAGTTTTTCTTTTACCACCTCGTATATACGTAACTTTTCTTTGAGTTCGGGGTACGTGGTCGCCCCATACAACATAATCTTATTGCATTCTGCGTCTTGTATGCCTTCTATGATGTATTTTATGGCCACGTAGTCCGCCATCCTGCCGCGTTTGCCCAACTCCTTCATGACGAGAAGGTAATCGAGGCAGCTCTCGTCTTCATGTTTCTTACGGCTGGCCATGGTTTCGTGTAGTGTTTTTTGATCTATGGAATCCGGAAATTCTTTGGCTAACGCTTGTTTCATCTCGTCCCACGTCTTGAAAGGCCGCTCTGATTTCAGCCATAGCGCCGCGGTGCCCACCAACGATCTTCTCGCGACAATAAGTTGTTGCAACGGAGTCCACTGCAGTATCTCAGCATTGTCCTCCACGTCTTGAATCCACCTCGAGACAGCGTAGATTTTGTCTTGGCCACTGAACTTAGGAACTAAGTCGTCCCCAAATCCAACCTGCATCACGGGCCGTGTTTCAGCCACCACAGTCTCGTCAAAAGAAGCACTTGCATTCACGCGACGTCCTTTCGGCATGATTTTGTTGTGTTAATTCACTCGCGTCGTAATTTGTACGTCTTTACACACCGAAAACCAGTAACTACGAAAATTTTCACCCACGTATCCACGTGCGTCTTCCGTCTTGTCGTCTTGAAATCTTCGTGAAATCGTCTTGAATCTTCAGGAATCGTTCGTCTTTAGATCAATCGCGGTCGAGCCCCCAAATTGTGGGGAAATTAGACGCAGATTACTGGTTTTACACGTTTATTTTAATTAATAACTTGCGAGTCTCTTGCGAGTGCACACAACATGACAACAAGGTTATAATATGAATCGCCAGTGGCGCCATCTACCATTTCCTATCATCTTACTCGCTCACTCATACTATCTCACTCCCACATAAATATAAAGCGTAAAGTATTCTAATAACTAATCTAACATAATTTCTAAACGCACACACTTAGTCATCCGCACTGCGTATTAGACACGTATGCGGTTACCGATCCAACGTCACTTCCCTACTTACAGCGACGCAAGAACCATTGTCGGGTCTAATTGTACAAGTGCTAATTATTTGCTAATTTAAAATATAGCACTACAACTGAAGTCAACCCAAATCTTTTATTTTGTTCCCATCGTGAACAAAAAGTGGCGACCGTGACAGGACACGAACCTGCAATCTTCGGATTGCGATATATCTAGCTAAACGAGCCTTCTATCCGCTTAAGCTACGCATTTAAACGCAAGTTTATTAGGCCACTTTTTGTTCACGATGGGAACAAAATAAAAGATTTGGGTTGACTTCAGTTGTAGTGCTATATTTTAAATTAGCAAATAATTAGCACTTGTACAATTAGACCCGACAATGGTTCTTGCGTCGCGGTAAGTAGGGAAGTGACGTTGGATCGGTAACCGCATACGTGTCTAATACGCAGTGCGGATGACTAAGTGTGTGCGTTTAGAAATTATGTTAGATAAGTTATTAGAATACTTTACGCTTTATATTTATTTTCTTTTTAAACTGTAAAAAAGTTAAACTAAATTTTCATTTTATTTCAGCTTGGTCAACATTTGAAATAATAACTTTGAATGATTGCCTACATTAATCCATTTAAAAATTTAAGTTTTTTTATTACATACAATTTTTTAAAATATTTCCCCCAGATGCTGTTCTTCCCAGAAGCGTGTGACTTCATATTTGACAACAAGAAGTCTATGCTGGAAGCGGCCGAGCCACTCGGAGGCTCCCTAGTGGGACAGTACAGGACGCTGGCGAGGGACCATGGGGTGTGGCTGTCTATGGGTGGAGTTCATGAGAAGGTATAAAGAAATACATACAACCATTGTCTTCATGAAATTACTTTTCCTTTTAAAAAATCTATATCCAAATCTTAGATAGTCCTTTTCTGATAAAGCTGATTTTACGAAAAAAATATTTATATATAGTCTGAAATCTGCTCTTGTTTTAAAGGTAAAAAATATTTTTCGGAAAAACAATTTTTAAGCCACACTAGTTTATAATGACTAATATTCAAATCATGTTCCAGGATGAGACCGACACATCAAAAGTGTACAACACGCACATAATAATAGACAATACCGGCTCTATAGTGCAGACTTACCGGAAGCTACATCTCTTCGACGTGGAGATCCCGGAGAGGAACGTGCGACTGAAGGAGAGTGATTTCTCCAAAGCCGGCTGCCATATTGTCACTCCGGTGACTAGTCCGGTCGGGAAGATTGGTTTGGGTATCTGCTATGATCTCAGGTGACTTAATATGATAGATTACGGTTTTCCCATGGGCTTTATTATGAAATTTGCTAAGGTAGCCAGCACATGGCTACTTGCGATGAAGCTAATCTTGCGGAACTAGTAAATCATAAGGGTCGCTCTATAAGTCATCACACGAGCAGCCAATACGACTTCAAACTTCGTTAAATTAGCATATAAGTGTAAAATGTGTAGTTACAGAAAATCGGATGCACATAATTGTTACACTATATATAGTATGATATGAAGCAAAGTCGCATCCCGCGTCTGCATGTATACATGAATGCTTAGATATTTAAAACTAAACAACGGAAGAACAGTTTATAAATGTACAAATAACATTTAAAAGCAAAAGCTAAGTATTGTATAATATAGTTTCCATACAGGTTTCCGGAGCTAAGTACCCAGCTAGCGATGCTGGGGGCTGATATACTCACATATCCATCTGCTTTCACCCACGCTACGGGGCAGGCGCACTGGGAGATCATGCTGAGGTAATATCCTGATTACACCTATTGAGTAGAGTGGCTAGACAGTATTCTCGGCCAATGAACGGCTAGCAATTAAACGAGTGCTCGGCCGAGGATACTGTCTTGCCACCCGTAGAAAAAGGGGAATAGTTACTTTTTCTAGCATAGTATAGTATAGTAATAGTTAATTTTTCTTAGTGGATGGACAAAAGTAATGATAAAAGTCGACTCTGTAGATCCCCCCTGATATAATAGGTTGTGAACCTACTTTACATTATATGAAAGGCCTGAAACAATCGATAAACAGCAGAAAGTAATATCCAGTAACAGTTTGAAAACAATTGAATTTCTATCTAACTCTCAAGTTAGGTAGCCAACCAACAAGTTGGTTAGTTGATACCTACAACACCTTACTATTTGTAGGTACATCAAAATTAAAACTAAACAAACCATAAACAATTTCAGAGCAAGAGCAATAGAAAACCAATGCTACGTGATAGCGGCGGCGCAAGTCGGTCACCACAACGAGAAAAGGCGGTCTTATGGCCGAGCGATGTGCGTGAGTCCGTGGGGCGACATACTGGCCGACTGTGGCCTGGAAGATACTGCGTGTTATAAGACCGCCGTGGTCGATATGAAACTTTTGCAGAATGTAAGAACGAATATGCCGGTTTTCTCGCATAGGAGGTAAGTTTAAAAAACATTATATTATAATCAAAGTACCTAACTTTATTCCTTCATTCACGATCCACAAAGATTTGGATAAAATGCACACGTCCGATAAAATATCCTGAGAGATTCACGATATAACTTATCTGTTTGATAAAAAATATAATGATAATTACTCTATATCATAATTACAGAGAGTGAAAGCATGTATTTTATCCTACAGGTAGCCATTATCCAGACATTGCGAAACAGGCCCCTAGTAATTAAGTGACCGACACGACAGACATTTTAGACTCCATGATCTTCATGTGTTAATTGAAAACTTATCCGACATGTCGCACAAACACGGCCTTACCGCTAAAAGCAATCTCTTCACACTTTCAGACGCGACGTGTACTCACTGTACTGCTTCAGTCTCCGCAAGAACCTTCTGGACGCCGCGCCCGCCGCGCCATCTGGCGGGGAGACCGAGTATAAGGGGGCTACTAATGTGTACGTATTAGTTGTTATAACTACTAGAAGACAGTGGCAAAGGGTCCATAATGGTCCAACTGCTTCCGTTGTATATTGACTGATTTGATATTTAAAACTGAGCCTACTGAGGTGAAAAAAAAAACGGTTCAGTAAAACCAGTTGCTCATAGCTAGATGTTAATCTACTCATTGTTCATTGTTCCTAGTTTATTTATAAGTATTTTTTGTATGTTTAATTATTTATGGGGATCAATAAAAAAATGTTCTATTCATTCAAGTCATCTCCTTAGCGAAAATTTCGCCAAATGTGGCAGAGATTTTATAATTACTTATCTTTTTATAAATACGTTTATTTTTTTCCAGTTTCGGCCATGTGCTGGTGCCAGAGACGTGCGTGTTCTACAAGAGCAAGTTGACGTACGCCTTCGTCAACAAACGGTGAGTAGTACAGTTAAAAAGACACAGAAACTGTCAAACCCCTTATAAATGTATGAAATCGTAAATATTGTTTTTTATGGTTATACCGTAAACAGGGAATTAAACACAGCTCATCATTCTAAATACCGTTTCTCATTTTAAACAAGAACAAAAATTTAACAATTTAGTCCTTGTGTCATCACCTGATGATTATACTAGCATTAACGGGACACCCTACCCCCCTACTAAAGTCTGTTTTTTAATCTCAGATACTAAATGTGTATCCCTAGTTGCGTGGTCCCGGGCCACGTGTTGGTGGCGCCGGCGCGCCTCGCGGAGAGGAACCTCGACCTGTCGGAGCAGGAGGCCGACGACTTCTACAAGACTGTGAGGCTTGTGCAGAAGGTATGGGTGGAAATAGTGGAAACCGCATCGAAATCGGTTCAGCCGAACGCCAGATAATGTTGGGTTTTAACGCTCGACGTTAGATGGGGTTTTATAAGTCTATCGTGTGTTCCTGTATCTGTCTTGTATAGTTCCGAAAGAGCTGAACCCATTTTTCTAATCCATCCAAATCTGCTTAGCCATTCCAAAGTTATGCGACTTTTAGTGTTGTAGTAATGTCGGGGGTTTTTAACGTTGGTTAGATTACATATTTATGCAAAAGTCTTAATTGTCAATATTATAAAACGTTTACCTTGTGAATGCGTTACGTTCAGAATTCCGTTATGGTTATGAAATAGTTTTATTTGTATTTCCAGTTGATGGAGCGAGTTCACAAAACAAATTCCTGCACAGTCACCATACAGGATGGTGAATACGCGGGACAAACTGTTAAGGTATGATATTGAGATCGATTATTAAGGTACAAAATTTAACTTTAGCTTTGTCAAACTATAAGTTTTGCCAGTGGAATTTACGCAAACACTCGAGCAGAATTTAAATAAACAAATTAAGGTTTTGCACTAAAGAATATCCAACTTCACATTTGCACTTGTCAATTTAGTATCCGAGACAAAATAATAGACTTTAAGGTCTGTTTTTTACTAAATTGATAGATTCTGAACGGTTCATCAACTGTCAATTGTCCCGCCAATGGAAAGATACGTCACTTAATCGCGGGACAATCAACTGTTGATGAACCGTTCAGAATCTGAGATTAAACTGACCATAGTCACGAATAGTACAAGTGCCATACAAAACAAGAATTGAATTCAACTAAAAATTGATTTGTTTCGCAGCACCTCCACTGCCACATAATGCCGAGGAAAAAGGGAGACTTCATTGAAAACGACCACATATACTTGGAGCTCGCCAAGCACGACCAGTGAGTATTATTTAAATAATAATGAATAGCGCACTGCAAATAAACCTGTAGAGCGATCCGGAAAAAAACGCAACACATTCTATTCGATAGTCTATTCGAAAGTGCTGTCAACCTGTCAACAACAAAATGGCGGTGAATAGATTTGCGAAAGTTTGACAGCTATCATTCCATAGGTCATTGTCAGAATAATATTATGTACTCTGTGGTCATTCTTTTCGAAACTCATTCGAAAGGTAAAAAGTGTTCGAAAGTGCTGTCAAGTTGACAATAGTCGCACTCGCATTCGATTCTATTCGTTAGCTCGAATTTTCGTGATACGGGTACTGACCCCCTCTCAGTAGCTAATGTCACTCAAAGAGGGGTCAAGTTTCTGGGCAGGCTATCGTACTGTACATCAAGGTCAATTTGTAAAGTCATAAACAGAAATGTACTTATGTATTATAACTGTTAGATAAACACAGGGTGATTCTTTCGTAGGTGCACATCCGGAAGTATGTCACAGAGCTTTTCATTTTGAACAACTTTTTTTATTATGATGACCTTGGGATATTCCCGAAAAAAATATCTACGCCCCATACACAGTGTCACGTAAACAACCAATTTTTGTATGGGGTAGCATCTTTTTTATTCGTTATATCCCAAGGTCATTATAACAAAAGTTGTTCAGAATGAAGAGCTCTGTAACATACTTCCGGATATGCACCTACGAAAGAATCACCTGTATAAGATAGTAAATATGATAGGCTCACGTAGTCACGTCGAAGGTCCAGGGCTCGGCGTGGGAGGCCCCCTCGAAGAAGCAATCCAAAGGAATCTTGATGTTCACACACAAAATTCACTTGTCCGTTTATAATACAGGGTGAGTCTTTCATAGGTGCACATCCGGAAGTATGTCACAGAGCTTTTCATTCTGAACAACTTTTGTTATTATGATGACCTTGGGATATTCCCGAAAAAATATCTACGCCCCATACACAGTGTCACGTAAACAACCAATTTTTGTATGGGGAAGCATCTTTTTTTCGTTATATCCCAAGGTCATTATAACAAAAGTTGTTCAGAATGAAGAGCTCTGTAACATACTTCCGGATATGCACCTATGAAAGACTCACCCTGTATAGTAAACAAATATCATTCCTAATGGCATCTGGTCATATTTAACCGATATTTCACAAATTCACAATTATTCCGATAATTACGACGAATCGCAAAAGTAGAACAACCAGACGAAGACTGAAAACGACTGACATTTTGTCAAAGTAAAATTAACCTACCGTACAAAATGAGTAGATTGATTTCAATCTAGCCACATACAAATATTAAAAGTGTTCGACCGTAATCGAGCAATAACTAATAAGTGTTTAAGCCGATATTAATTCGATGTAACTTTCTTTTTTTAAGCACAAATAAATGAAATAATTTTTCTTTGTTACTTAGACTCGTTGCCGGATATCCGGCGAAACCCGGAAGGACTTTAGCGGAAATGGAGGAAGAGGCAGCCATGTTGCGAAAAGAAATACAAAAACTTTTAGTAGTCGAAAGTTAGCCATTGCTTGTGATATGTAAATAGATTTTTAAAATAAGCGTAAGTTATTCTGACAAATATACGATAATTTAACTTAAAATCTGTTTTATTATGATATATGAGAAATAAAACTTCGTTTGTACTAAATACATCTATAATATACCGTTGTTTTCAGTTTTAGTGAGTACGTTATCTATAATATTTTTGACCGTAGATTTTTTCTTATACAATAGTCATACTTTCAATAGAAACAACATTAATAGTAATATTTAAATATAACTAGAAATATATATTAAAAGCTGCTGTTAAACCAACAATGTTTCCAGATCCTTCTTTCAGACTTAAATAGAAGATATATTTATTCGTCTCCGCAGGGTGATTTCAAACCTATGTTTAATAAATTGATGCAATTTAATTATGTATGTAAATATAACTGTATAACGTCACTGAATAAAGAAACTACATGAAAATGTCTAAAGCACTCATGCTATGTCGCTCTAATCGTGGATCTGTGAATACCCTGCCTATTTATAGGGTGTTGAAAAAAGGGTATACTAAGCCGTAACCAGCTTGTGCAGCATGTTATATCTAAGTCCGAATCTGAAAACAGAATTTCGAATTTCGGAAAAAAAAAATTCCATAGTTAAAAATCACGTGACCAACTAAGTTTCTTTCAGCTTAGTATATACACCCTTTTTGCAATACCCTGTATATTCCTGCTTTTATTACGACCGCCATTTTCCTAATGTTTCTTTATTCACGGGGTTATACACACAGTAAATAAACAATTTCATACGAAAAGAAGCATAGCCATTTTTATAAACTTAGTTAGGTAACAGTATCGTATTATTTTTTGATTGGACTATTTTGGTGAGCTCTGTTAACAATCACTTTTCATATCAGTAAACACATATTATATACACTCACGAGCAATGATAAAGTTCCAGAGACAGCACCAAATTACTCCTAAACTAAAAACTAAATTGTGTTAAAAAAAATGGGGTAATTTGGTGTCAACATCTTGTAAGTGTAACTTTTTCATTGGTCGTAAGTGTGTAGTTGTAATTATATACGTAATGCACCTAGATCATTAAAAACACTAATCTAGCAAAATAAAAAAAAAACATTATACATACACTTGTCCAAAATTAATAACGCACATGCAGATCTTCACACCCGAATCATTGAATCGTAAGAGCCTTCAAAAAACACTTGCATTTTGCACCTTGTTCGAAAGAAATAGGAGTCAATATCATGTGTCACATAATCGAAAACAACCGATCTGTCAATGATTTCTATGCGCATTATCAATTTTGGAGCACTGTACGTAGGTAGAGAAAGCATACAAAATGTAAATAACTTAAATAGTTTGTACTAAATGTTGAATATTAGGCCTTTTAGCTATGGTTTCTAAATATGTTTGTGGAAGAATCTCATGATGAAACATGGCAAAAAATCTGTTTTTAATGTCAGATACTAAATTGACAGATTCGGAACGGTTCATCAACAGTCGATTGTCCCGCCAATAGAACGATACGTTACTTTATCGCGAGACAATCGAATGTTGATAAACCGTTCCTGATCTGTCAATTTAGTATCTGACATTAAAAACAGACTTAGGTATCTCAAACAGTAAAATTTCGTGAGTTTCGTTTAGTTACTTGCTCTCTTTTAAGGTTACATTATTTTTGGATGGCCGCACAACTATTATAATACCTAATTTAACTTAATACGCTGTCTATAAAACTATAAATAACTACAATAAAACTTATGTCACTCTCTTTCTTATACAGATTCTCACTATTTTGTTCCTCCTATTGCTATAATATTAATATTTATTTTGATTGCTTGCTTAAAAACGTTGATCTAAAAATCACATAAAATATTTTAATTAGGTATTTTTTCTCACTGATGAATTTTTAAAACTATTTATTTTAGTAAAATGCTTCTGGTTTAGCTACATATTTGTACGCTTATGTAGTAATAAGTATAATAATTAATTTAGCACGTTACGCTTCAGTTAGGCCAAGAATTGATTCTAAATGGTTTAAACAAAAAATACTGAAGTAACATACAAGACAATGAAATTAAGCAGTGACACACTTGAATTAATAGATTGAAGTCAATTGCAAAATAAAATGGGATCGCAATGCAATGCAATTCTCCTATACTTTAATCGGAAGGAGTCTTCCGAAACGAGAGGGGTACATAATTTAAGTATTCACGGTAAACATTAAATTTTGACTGTTTCCTATAAGCTTATAATAGTGTGTCACATTACATACTAACATTATACTAGTCCTGCATAGCTAGCACGGGGCGCAAGACGCGCGGAACTAGACGTGACAAAAGTTTTCCGCCGCGGTCGCTCTCGCGGCCTGTGATGTGAGATAGCGCGACGCAAGATTTATGTCACGTCTTATTTCGCCCGTCTTGCGCCTCGTGCTAGGTGATCTGGGGGGTCACTGTTTAAATCGACGAACGAACTAACAAGGATTGTCACGCTTAATAGAACGTTAAGTATATAATATATAAGATGGTCAATATAGACCATCTTATATATTATATAAGATAAAATACAACATATACAATGTAATTAATTTACTTTTGCCATCCTTATTTTAACAGTTCTATTCTATTCTATTCTAACAGACTTCGGCGAAGCTAAAATAAGGGTTATGTGTTGTAAATTTGACATTGTATAAAACTGTATGGCCGTTAATCGTGGACAAATAAAATATATCAAAAATGTTTTTAAAACACAGGTGATAAAATTCACAACTTTCTGATTTTGTACGTAAAACTTTGTGTGAAACAAAACATTTATATCTTTATATTTTCAAAAGCGTTTTAAATATATAAAAAAGTGAATCATGCTAATATAAATTTTTAGATACTGGCTGCCGCTGTACGATTTCATTATCGATGTAGATAAACGTCACTATATCGCGATTCGCCATACATTATGACGCTGTGATTGATAGAACGCGTGTTGATCAATTTTATTGACGTCGATAACAGACCCGTGAAGCGGGCGCTGTTATTAAATAAACTTACCTATGTGACTTTAAAACAGCTACAGATAAATTCTATACCTCTTATTCATAGAAAAGTTATAGGACGTTTTAGCTATTGAACTGTTTTGTTCCTCTCTGTCAAAGAATACTTAAACTGTTCTTTGACAGAGAGGGACAAAACTGTTCAATAGCTAAAACGTCCTCTTACTTCTCTATGAATAAGGGGGTATAAATATACATCAATTTTACAACATTTATAATATTCTATGACTATAATCTCCGAGTGGTTTTCCTTAAATCTATTTTGTAAAATCATGGAGGTGCTCAAAGGTTTACGCTTAAACCTTAAATTATCTCACTATTAAAGCCTTAATCTTGGTAAATAAAAAAATCATCGTCTAAGAAGCTTGGCATATCGATCAATGGGCAGGAAAACACAAAGCTAATACCAGATGTCGCCAGTGTCGCCACTGTCGAGTAGGACCGATTCCCCAGTTTTAATTGGTTGGTTCAGTCGCCATTTTTTCTCCCCAGTAATGAAATTGGTCAGAACCTGAAAGACACAGTCGATTGTGCTGCCAAAGTTTCACTTGGTTTTCTTCCATATTACTACAATACAAACCTCGTTATTGTTGTTCCTACGATATACCCTACTTATTTAGTCCCAGGTTGTGCGAAATAGGTACATAATATACATGAAGTCCACCTGATTGTACATAATTACATTAGTATATTGTGCAATAAAAGAATAAAATAAATAAATAAAAATTAAATCCTCCGTAGATTCAATATGGCGCCGTATTCTATATGTGAAAAACAACTGGTTGTACTTACAGTTATGTTGTTCACATACAGGACACGGCACCACTTGGTCGCCGCAGAAGTAAAAAAAAAATCTTCTAAATGATGTTTTTCTCTAATGACACAGTGGTTGCTCTGTAGTCTCTAGTTCGAGTCCCGGCGCGGACATCAGAAGTCTGCTTCGTCTGTGCTGCACACAGGCGCTAAGAGACTGCTTGTCCTGAAAAAAAGTGGCTTATAATTTCTACTACTGGTTTTCTTAGTGTGGGTGACAAACACTACAACAGGTCTAGGGTTTGTCAAAAGTTGATCAGAATGACCACCACTTCAGTGGCCTTCTATCAGATATGCACTTCTCAAACGCACTTAATTTATCAAAACTGGTAGTGTAAAACTCCCGGGATGGATCCGAAGAGAAGCGAGTGTGAAATATGCATTCCTAAATTTAAGATAACGAATGTTATGTCTTATTTACCTTGGGGAGGATGCTTGCTAGGTGTTGTCGGGGCCGTGGCAGTACAGCGTGGGCGGCCGGTGAGGTGTTGATGCTGTCATATAAAAATTAACTATTACATACGCTTGAAAGTACAATATGGTATATTTATAAATTGGATTACAGATCATGTGCACACAGCACAGACATACAGTGAAACTATAAAGTCCTGAAATTAATGTTTGAGGAACTAAAATTTTCAGGAGCCTGGCACCATTAGAAAAGAAACATAAAAGTCATAACAATTGTTTATGTCAATAGGCGATTGGCTGTTTTTTGAATTTTCTTATTAATTATAAGGATAATCTAGATAAAAGCAACAATTTACGCTTGGTTGCAATTAGGAAGATGAAGAAAAATATTCGTAGTCAAGCTAGTGAAGTTATTTATCGAGTTTTAATACAATGTTTAGCGGAACATCAAGCTGGACACATTTTGTCGAATTTGGAGGTAGTTTACGCTTGTACAGCGTCTATGACGGGTATGTAGCATTGTACAAATTGTAATAACTCACTTTATATTAGTACCAACGCTTCATTTATCGATAAACCTAGGTTTAGAGCCCAAGTCGAACATTGTTTACATACCACTGATTGTAGGTTTCATCTGGTTTCAGTTGAGTCAAACCTTAACATTTTGATACTTGAAGATATATTTTTTGTTTACTTACTAAATTCACATTGCGTGAATTTGGGGGGCATTGTGTAACTCAAAAAGATTTTTTTATTTTATTTTATAGTTATATCGGACCAGCGTGCCAAAGAGGGCAAAATATGGAATATTTCTACCTCCTGGAAGAAACAGAACTGGCCGTCCAAAAAGAGAAATTGATGTCTTTACTATGTGTGCCCTTCGTCAACAGATCCAGTTTTTTTATGCAGTTGTAATAACGTTATCTAAATAAATATTTATTGGTTTCACTATTAGCCTTCATATTAACAACTTCTAGCTTGTTTAAGAGCTTTTTTGTGGATGGTAAGTTGTTTTTAAAATACATAAATAGGTAGGAAGTTATCAGGCAAAATTTCAAGTATCAAAGTCAGTTATGTTTCGCTATATAGGGTTGCTACATGAAAGATAGCAGTGCCCTCATTTAATTTCAGGACTTTATAGTTTCACTGTACATAGTTTTTTTTTCAGATTCGAAAGACAAAACGAAAATGTTTTACAAGATGATGATGCGACAATGATGATTAACATATTTATGTATATCCTAACTAATATTATAAATGCGAAAGTAAGTGTCTGTCTGTCTGTTACTCTTTCACGCCAAAACTACTGCACGGATTTGAATGAAATTTGGTATACAGTAGTAGTAGTATGTAGACCCTGAGAAAGAACATAGGCTACTTTTTATCCCGGAATTCCCACGGGAAAACTTGTTAAGGCGAAGCGAAGCGCACGAGAACAGCTAGTATACATAATATATGATGTAAAAAGTGTAAACATAGATTTTTAAATGCCGCACGAGTGTAAAAAGTGCCGTTCATCACACTAACAAGCGGCTCTGGCGGTCCTCGCCACGTGTAAGTCGTCGGGGTCGGGCGGCGGCGCGCGCGGCGTCAGCTCGTCGCCGGGCAGGCTCGTCTCCACCATCGCCTCGAGGCAGTTCACGAACAGTTCGGAGCTTTCCGCTGTGCATTGGTTCTGGCACAGAGAGGGTTAGATTAATTTTATAGCATATTAATAAGTTAAGTCTATAACTATGTTGAATTGTGCAAGATATTTATATTTTAAATCTAAATTTCAATAATTATTTGAAAGTAAGAAAATAATGACCACAATAAAAAAAATGTAAAAAGAGGAAAGAAAACAATGTAAAAATTCCAACTCTTACATTGATAAGTGGGAGTAAGAGTATTGACATACAGGGTGTCCCAAAAGTCAACGTCATCCCTTAAAGGGCTGATAGGTCAGCTCATGAGAGGCCAGAATATCACAATATGACCTTAGTAAAAACTCGATAATTTTCGAGATATTGACACTTTTAAAATTTGCTGAAAATCGACACCTTGGATCAGTTTTTTGCGTGCCGCCGGTACAAAAATCCATATTGTTAGAATTTGTTTGGTGTTGCATCACCCTGTATAGCCCTGCTATTGATCGCAGTCAAAAAAATATCGAGTAATGCTGTATGTTTAAAAAAACACGGTTTTCAAAGTCATAAAAGGTAATCGTATTTTTTTATAAACAACTTTGACCCTACATACTGTAAAAAAAATATACCATGCAAACCTGGCACCTTATTTGAAAAGATTGCTCATTTAATGCAGTTTCCAAAATGGTATGAAACGTTGCTATTGTTTCAATTAACAAAAAAGTTATTGCTATTTTAGTACAAAGCGACCTCGATGTAAAATTGTTTGAAGGAAATTTATCTGACTGAATTTATTAAGGGTAAGTCATGCTGGAATGAGTAAAAGTAAAATAGGTGGTGGGGTCAGCCGTGGCAACATAGATGACGCAAAAATAGCTAAGAAAAAACTTACCTTACTCTTATAAAACATATTTTGCGTTTTTTACACCTTATTTAAAAAAAACAAACATTTATGGACTTTTCTTTTTATTTCTCAAAATTATAACACCACATTATTATATTAAGTACATAATCAGCAAAAAATAATACTCATTAATGGTCATAATCATAATTTTGAGAGTTTGGTTTTGTTTAACAATAACTTTAAAATAAATAACAAGTAATTAGAGGTAATGTTAATGACAAACTGATCTGTCTCTTTTTTGGATACTGTGGGTGTACAATGTACAATGTACATGTGGTGTATGTGTAAGCGTTTAACTTGTACAATATCACACATTAGCACTACTCAGGAATGTACGTTACCATGCGCTACATTTTTGGGGAATGTGGAGTTGCTATAGTCCACTTTTTTCGAGAAACATACTCAAAATGCGTTTTTTTTTATTAACTGAGACAACGTTGTCTCTTTTCCCACTCCCGGCCACACCACCTATTTTACTTTTACTCATTCCAACATGACTTACCCTTAATAAATTCAGTCAGATAAATTTCCTTCAAACAATTTTACATCGAGGTCGCTTTGTACTAAAATAGCAATAACTTTTTTGTTAATTGAAACAATAGCAACGTTTCATACCATTTTGGAAACTGCATTAAATGAGCAATCTTTTCAAATAAGGTGCCAGGTTTGCGTGGTATATTTTTTTTTACAATATGTAGAGTCAAAGTTGTTTATAAAAAAATACGATTACCTTTTATGATTTTGAAAACCGTGTTTTTTTAAACATACAGCATTACTCGATATTTTTTTTGACTGCGATCAATAGCAGGGCTATACAGGGTGATGCAACACCAAACAAATTCTAACAATATGGATTTGTGTACCGGCGGCACGCAAAAAACTGATCCAAGGTGTCGATTTTCAGCAAATTTATAAAAGTGTCAATACGAGGGCTACACCGAAAAGATCGGGAATAGAATACTTAGGAATAAATTAGAGTGAAACCTTTTTGGTGTATCAAATGTAGTGTTTTTTCAAACATAATTCCATTTTCGAATTTTAAAAAAAGTAAAAAATAAAAGAGTATTGAAGATTTGAATTTGATAAGTCGGTGTAAAAAATGGAGCTTACGCGGGAACATTTCCGTGCAATAATTTTTCACAACTTTCGTCGAGGCTTATCTCAAGAACAATGTCTCGCCGAGCTTGTTTCTATTTATAAACTTGAAGCACCAAGTAAAACGACTATATATCGTTGGTATTCTGAGTTTCGCCGTGGACGTTCCTCTCTTACCACAGTCCCTTCTACTGGTCGGCCAAAAACAGCGGTAACACAAGATAACATCGATGCTGTACGCCAGTTAATAAAAGAAGATAGACATGTGACATACGAGCAGATTCGGGCTTCTCTCAGCATTGGTATGACAGCCATTCAAACCATTTTACATGAAGAACTGGGTGTCAAATTCAAATTCAAATGGTTTAATCGACGTAAAATTTTACAATTATTTGTCGATAGTCATCTACCACCATTTCACAAAGGCCCCGTCATTGAGAAGGAAAGAAATGGCGAAAGAAACTCCTCGAGCATCTTTTCAACTTGTTCCTTATAATCTATTACAATTTTTACTTATATCTAGTACCTACAATTTTACTTAAGTACCTATATCCATTTCATTTTTTCAATAGCCTTAGCTGAGGTGGACAAGACCACGCGTTTTTGTCGTTTAAATAATCATTTATACTATAGTAAGCTTTACTACATAATGTAGCTTTAACATAATTCTTAAATTTTTGCTCAGTAAGGTTTATTGCTTCATTTGATAATTTATTATAAAAACGTATACAGTTCCCCATGAATGATGTGTTTGTTTTCGAAAGTCTGAGTGTGGGGAAAAGCAACCTATTTTTGTTTCTGGTCTCAATACCGTGAGTGGCTCCTACTTTACTAAATGAATTTAAGTTTTTACGAACATACATAATATTTTCATAGATATATTGGCATGGAACAGTTAGTATACCTATTTCCTTAAACGTATCTCTTAATGAAATTCTAGACCCTAATACATATATGGCTCGAATTGCTCGTTTTTGCAGAACAAAGATTTGATTAATGTCAGCCGCTCGTCCCCACAATAGAATTCCGTAAGACATAACACTATGAAAATAACTAAAATACACAAGCCTGGCTGTATCTACATCTGTTAACTGTCTAATGGTTCTAACCGCATAAGCTGCAGAACTCAATCTACCGGCTATCCTCTCAATATGGGGTCCCCATTGCAACTTTGAGTCAATTGTAATACCCAGGAATACCGTTTCATTTACTAACTCTAGCTTATCGTTATTCAATGTCAAATATGTCTCTACTTGTCTTACATTAGGCAAAGTGAATTTAATACATTTTGTTTTCTTGGAGTTAAGAGCTAAATTATTTACAGTGAACCAATTAGCAACTATGGAAAGAGTACTGTTTGCATTGTCAAAATTGACTTCTTGTCGCTTCAACTTAAATATAAGTGAAGTATCATCAGCAAACAGTACTATCTCACATAATTTATCTACCAAAAACGGTAAATCGTTAACATATACAAGAAACAAGAATGGTCCTAAAATCGAGCCTTGGGGAACACCCATACTGACAGGACAGCCAGCCGAACGCACTCCATTTATGTCAACTAGTTGAGTTCTGTTGCTCAAGTATGATTCCAATAATGTAAGAGCCTTGCCAGTTAGCCCATAATATTTAAGTTTCATAAGTAGAGTGGCATGATCCACACAATCAAATGCTTTCGATAGATCGCAAAATACACCCACAGCATCAAGACGCTCCTCCCAAGCACTAAATATGTGTTTGACCAACGCGACACCAGCGTCAGTTGTAGATCGACCTTTGGTGAAACCGAACTGTTGGTTATGGAGAAGGCCGTGAATACTAAAGTGCGAAAGCATTTGATGTAGCATAATTTTTTCAAATATTTTACTCAGTACTGGCAAAACTGATACAGGCCTAAAATTATTGGGATCATTTTTCTCACCAGATTTAAAAAGCGGTATTAGTTTACTAAGTTTCATCAAATCGGGGAATACACCGACCTCAATGCATCTGTTAAAAAGATTAGCCAAGTGGGGTGCTAGGATATCAATAACATGACTAATAACTTTAACGGACATGCCCCATAAATCTTCTGTCATTTTTAAATTTAATTCTTTATAAGTGCTAATTATAGTCTGTGTATTTATACCATGAAATTGAAAGTCGAGATCGCAAGTCGGTGCATTCCCTCTTAGCAAACGTTCAGCTTCAGCGCAAGATGAATCAAGGTTCTCAGTTGTAGCTATCGGTATACTACGGAAAAAATCTTCAAAGACGGAAGCCACTTCTTCACTAGATGAAACAATTTTATCATTAATTTTAAGTTCAAAATTTAAATCACGTGGTTTATTCTTCCCGGTTTCAGTATTAATGATATTCCATACGGTTTTAATCTTGTTATTAGAGTTTTTAATCTTTCTATTTATATAATCTGATTTAGCTTGGTGGCAAACGGCTTTGAATATCTTTGTATATTTCTTTACATAATCTCTAAAGTTATCGTCATGAGTAAATGTACGCTGTTCATAGAGATCATATAATTTACGTCTGCTCTTATAAATTCCCGATGTTGCCCAGTCATTAAGACTTAGTTTACAATTAACATCTACTTCTTTCTTAGTGAACACGTTTTCAAATTCTTGAGACAAACCTTGAAATATTTCCTTAAAGGCATCATTGGGATTTCTTTCAGAGCTTCTACAGTAGTCAAGTTTACTGTTCAATCGAGATTTAAACTTATCAATTATGTATGATGTTACTGGTCTGAACTTGAAAGTGGCTGTCTTACGTTCAAAAGTACAAGGAAACGTAATAATTTGCCCACTGTGGTCGGATGGTAAACAATTGATTACAGAATTATTAGTAAAATCACAATTACAGTAAATATTATCAATACAAGTCGCTTAGGTGGGAGTAATTCTGGTTGGTTCCAGGAAAACATTACTTAAATTAAATGACTTAAACAAGTTAACTATAGAACATTTCATAGAAGTCTCAACTAATAAATCAATATTAAAATCTCCCACCACGACCACTTGTTTTGAGCTCCTAGATAAGATGGTAAGATTATCCTCCATCACTTTCTCAAATACTTTATAGTCAGTAGATGGGGGCCTGTACACGCTTACAATTATATACTTGTCCATCTCAACACAGGCTAGTTCAGCTATTCTTTCGACTGATAATTTTACAATATCTTTCCTTTCCTTACATTTTAAATTGTTCTTTACAAATATTAATGATCCTCCTTTGTCTAACGATTTCCTATTAAATGAGCTAATAACATTGTAATTTTTTACATTAAAATTCATGTCATCATTTTTTAGGTGATGTTCAGTAATACAAATTATGTCTACGTCGTATTGTTCTAAAAATAATTCTAACATTAGAAGTTTGCGAGAAAGCCCCTGAATGTTCTGGGGCTCAAGAAGTTAGTTTCGCGCTGGGTGCCCCACCGTTTGACCGAGGAACCAAAGTCGGCTCGTGTTAATTCGTGTCGATCTGCTCTGCAACGGTTCAATGGAGGCAGTTCAAATGCTGTCTAAAATATCGTCTCTGGTGATGAATCGTGGATTTATTCATATGAGCCCGAAAGAAAACATCAATCGGCAGTTTGGGTCTTCGAAGGTGAGGTCAAGCCAACAAAAGTTATTCGCTCACGCAGCGTGTCGAAAAAAATGGTCGCTTCGTTTGTATCGAAAACTGGCCATGTGGCTACGATTCCATTACAAGAACAAAGGACGGTTACTGCTGATTGGTACACAACAGTTTGTTTGCCGGAAGTCGTAAGAGAACTTCGTAAAACTAACCCGAATCGTCGTATAATCCTTTACCACGATAATGCAAGCTCTCATACCGCTCGCAAAACAAGAAGGTTTTTAAATATGGAAAACGTGGAGTTGATGGACCATCCTCCGTATAGCCCTGATCTGAGCCCCAATGATTATTTTACATTCCCAAGAATTAAAGATATGCTACGTGGTCAACGGTTTAGCGGCCCAGAAGAGGCGGTCGAAGCTTACAAATCAGCTGTTTTGACAGTATCCACTTCAGACTGGAATTACTGTTTCAATTATTGGTTTAATCGAATGAAAAAGTGCATTGAATGTCACGGAGACTACTTTGAAAAACAATAAAAGTAAATAATATTATGATATCTTTGTACTTTTTTCTATTCCCGATCATTTCGGTATCGCCCTCGTATCTCGAAAATTATCGAGTTTTTACTAAGGTCATATTGTGATATTCTGGCCTCTCATGAGCTGACCTATCAGCCCTTTAAGGGATGACGTTGACTTTTGGGACACCCTGTATACACAATAGAGGCAGTAATCATGAGATTTGCGAGTCTCATAATATATTGTTTCTTTTTACAGACTGTTACAAAAATTGTATGCCGTAAACCGAATGGGGGTCACTCTGGGCGCCATTCTAGTCAACTTTTATTCCCCCCCTTATCACCATTCTTCTGTTTACACATAACCTTTTTTACAACCCTGTATAAGGCACAATTTTTCTCATTATAAAACAACAATACAGTTACCTTAGTAAAAGGTCCCGCGAACCGCCACAGGCCGCCGAAGCCGCAGCTCTGCATGTAGTGTAGTTGCTGTTGCGATGCATCTTCTGAGGCTATCATGTTCTGTTGATTATAATACTGGTATGAAAAATGCACCCCAATAAATGCGAAAGTTTGTATATTTTTACTCTTTTGGTATGCAGGAAGCTGACAACCAGAACGCGCGCGGCTTCGCAAAATCGTCTAGCACCCCTATATTAATTAAGTAACATTAAAGAGGCAGAATGGATTTTAGAAAGAAGAAAGAGGCAGGTTGGGCACTCAGCGATGAAAGTTTCTATTCTATGTGACACACACCTGTATGATGCTCTGTACCGCGCTGAGGATGACCTGGTCGTGGCAGTGCATCAGCACGTGGTTGATCTTCATGTCCAGCAGACTGTGGCTGTGGGCGAGAAGGTATATGGGATTAGTGAAAAAGAAGTATAGGAAGGACAAAGACTATAGACGACCGAATGGTGTAGTGGTTAGTGACCCTGATTGGTATGCCGAAGGTCCCGGGTTCGATTCCCGGCCAGATATTTGATTAAAGACAGATATTTACTCGGGTCTTGGATGTTAGTACGTATATAGTATCTATCTGTTATGTGTATCTATACGTCACCATATACGTATATAGTGTATTTGTGTAAATATATCAGCAGTCCGATACCCATTTTACAGGTTCTGCCCAGCTGGGGTCGGATGGCCGTGTGTGAGATGTCCCCACATATTATTATTATGCAGCAGTTTCATAATTCTCGGCAGTTGAATGGAATCTAGACTGTAGATACTTACATAACTGGAAACACTTTCGGGAAAACAACCGATCCTTCCGCCAGGTACTGATACAGAATTCTGATTTCGTCTTCATCTGAAAATAAATATGCTTTATTATAACCGAGAAACACGCTTATAAATGACCAACAAAGCCGACCCTAAATAAGGATAAGGCAAGGAATAAGAAGAAGAAGAAACACGCTTATAAATCTAAATCAGAAGCATACAAATAAAATAAAAAAAGTTTTTTTTCGACATATGAGGCAGTGAGACAGCGTCGTTCGCGTCTACATTATTTAAGCGCATAAACTTTCGAACCTATGAGACAGACGGTATTCGAAACTATGTAGCGGTCCCGATAGCACAAGTCCGCTAGCTTCTTTCATGTTTTACTAAACATTGCACAATTGTTGTGAATTCTTTTAACAATGAATATAGTGAATACCATTTCTGTATATCTCACCAGTAGTATACTTGACTAGGGTGGCGAGCACGGTGAGCGCGAGCGCCTGCGACGTGAAGTCGCTCAGCACGGCCGGGTCTAGCAGACTCACAGACGTCTATATTATTATACTATACTCGAGTCGTGATCGTATTTAAATGATTGTAAACATCAAAGTGACAGTTAGTCAGGTGTTGACAAATGTAAAAGATGAACTTCAAATAGAACTATTATTGATTTTGTGTCCTCTTTGATTTGGCGGCATTACAATGATTGCGATTTATAACTTTGAGTCTTTTAAGGTGCTCATTCTTATTAAAAGTAAAATGTAGTTAGGTACTTACTTATAATATTATAATGACAGAATAACTGCACCTTGAAAATCCTTTTTTTATGTTTGTTTACAATCATTTATGTTTGTTTAAATACGATCACGACTCGAGTATAGATATGACTAAGTGTACGTAGTGCGCGTGTCAAAACTAGTCAAAATGTTGAGCATTTCTCATCTTTTGGTTCATACATTTAGTTCCGTACAGCAGTCATTATCAATGTCAAAAATCGGCACGCGTGGTTTTCATAGAAATTGGTACATTTCTGGTATCTAGTATAATAGACGTCTGTAAGTAGGCTGTTGCTCTCCATTGTGGACGAGTCTTTATCTGAAGGGCTAGCACGGGGCGCAATTAAGACGTGACAAAAGTTCTCCGCCTTAAGGCTGCGCGACGTGAGTGAGCGCGATGCAAAACTTTTGTCACGTCTTAATTGAGCCCCGTGCTAGCCCTTCTGTATATATCTCACCAAACTTAATCGCTTATTCTCTCCATCCAAAGGTTGTCTTGCAGAGATCGCTCTTAGTGATAAGACCGCCTTTTGTACCCTAATTAAGTTACAACTTGTATATTTTATTATTCTTTTGTTGTGTACAAATGTAGTGAATACTGTTTCTGTATATCTTATTCTATATCTCACCAGTAGTATACTTGACTAAGGTGGCGAGCACAGTGAGCGCGAGCGCCTGCGACGTGAAGTCGCTCAGCACGGCCGGGTCCAACAGACTGTTGCTCTCCATTGTGGACGAGTCTTTGTCTGTCGACGTTTGCTGCGGGGGGAAGGACAGAAATTAGAAATTGTTTATAAAGTTATCTGACGACGTTTGCTGCGCCCCCGCAGGGTAAGGTAAGGGTTGGAAATCAGAAGTTGAGTTGGCATGTAGCTTCTATTGCATCCTTTGAAAACGCAGATATTTTTATTTTAGTTGCACTACAATTTCGTTCCTCATTCATTCAAATTCAAAGAATGTAAATGTACTTATCCCAGATATTTACTTTTGTGTTAATTTAATTCCGGTATAGTTAGCCTGGTATAACGTGATGTTTGGTCGAATCCATCGTAAGTAGATTAACCTTTTTTCCTAAATGAGTAACACTTATTGTGTTAAAAAATCAACTGTATTACCTTAGTAGCCGTTGGTTCTGGGAGATCGCTATCTCCAGATTTAGTAGACGGCGGTCGCTCGGTGCTCTCCTCGAGGCTGCCCGGGGACGTGCGCCCGTCGTCTTCTACCACCTGTGAAGATAAATGTATTAAGATGAACCTAGAAAATATATTAGCAAACTACTTACCGTGTATCGAAAAACATATATTTTTACAAGATTTTAGGATTTCAGATCTGAAAGCTATGTGACAGTGAAGGTCTATCCGACGAAGAACCGTTTTTAGTACGGGTAGAGAAACATGGCGTGGGATGCCCTCTTGCCCGCTATGCTGATGACTTTAGACAGGTAGCAGGGTGCATAAATGAGGAAAAAGGAATGTTGTTGCGTTGCACTTTGGGAGTGGCCTATTTCCAACAGTTGAGTATTATTGCCTAAAATACCTAATCATGAAGAACCATTTGTTTGAAACACAGATGCTAACAAGAAATACAGATTAACATAAAAGGCTGCTGTCCAGCATACCTAACACATTGCGCTAGTCGTCACAAAATCTAACTCGCAGATAGGTTTTCCGAGCGATAAAAAGCCACCAGCTCAGCATGTGCTGCAGTTCTCACCTCAAACCCGCTATCGGAGTCCTGGTTCTCAGCCCGTCCCGCGCACCCGTGCTGCATGCTGTGCGCGCGGCCCTCGCTGTCCTGTTACACACATAGTTAGCATTAGATCACGGTAGGATTGCATGTGGTGTAGCGATTGTTCTGAATTGTTTGCGAATCCATTTTGACGTTTTTTACACTCGTGTGCTGGTGGGTATTGAACAATGTGAGCTAGAATAGAACGTTACAAGATTCGTTTCAGACGTGGTTTTCAGACTCTAGAGGAATGGTCTCTAATTCACAAATGAAATAATAATTATTAAATAGATAACTTAGGAGTTTTTATATGCATTTTTTTATACAAATTCAGTGACCATGATGTGGTTCAACTGTGTCCGTCAGAGGTACAAAGAGAAAAAAATCCTTTTTTATTACATTCAGAACAATCGCTTATGTATGTAGCCAGTTTATGTATAAACATTCGCTGTGAAGTGGTGGTAGCATTGCTATGTTGTGACCCTGATCATTAGGGGAATTCAGTTCTAATGGTACAGTGAAGCTGATTTTGTAGCAACACATTTTACATTTAGTGCAGTAGAAACCAGTCTCTATTAGCGAAAATTACTTTTGGTTTTGTTAAGTATGATTCGCCAAGCGGGGAGTACCGCAAAACCGTGATTTTTTGGAAATAAAATTTGAGTAGTTACAGCACTAAAAGTAAGATTTGTTAAAGCAAAAAATCAGTCCAGTGTACCTCTATGTAGCTGTAAAGGCGCATGTATATTTTATTAAAATTGTGATAGTGTTATTTATATTTTGATTATAATTTTATTGTTTGTACAGTGCTGACTATAGTGTGATCACTCGGGCTAAACTTACCTGATTTCAATAGTTACCTACATTTTTTTGGACAAATCTTATCATAACATATATTTTATTCTAATTTTGGATTTTTTTGAAAGCTACCAATTTGAATTTGGGATATACACATATACAAAACACACCGGGATTTTCAAACATTAAAGGGGGTATGTATTAGTAAAAAGGGGAGAGCAATATAATAACATTTAGAAATATTTATAAAAGTGGAGGGTAGGGCGGGGCCAGCTAAGGTTTTATAACTACTGGGGGAATACTAGGGAAAAATAATAGTAAGAAAATGCATTTATTTGATTGTATTGTATCTGTTTAGAACATGACTGTGATGATTAGTCCAACAAATCGGGCGATCGTCACACTAATCAGGTAATTTTATAATTTATCGAAAGGATTGCGTTTTGGCGAAATTTCGTTATTTCCTGGCATGATGTAGAACAAGATACTATGGTTTGTCAAATAAAATATACTTACCTCAAAAAAGAAAATGCCGAATATTCTTAGGTTGTGAATGTGAATATATTTTGAATACATAAATGCATAATCTTACCACTTATACTAAACATAATAATAATATAATCTATTCAAATCGAATTAAAGGGAAACCTACATTTACTTCAATCAATCTTGTAATTTATTTTATTTATTTAAATCTATGAACTATTTTCGCAAAGCGACGCTGTTAGTTATTTGTTTGTTTTAGTGATTTTGTATTGTTTATATCAGCCAGTATTTTATAACTAGAGGCGTAGATGTGATTTAGATAAAAAAGGTGTTTTTTTATAATGTTGTGAAATAGTAAATGGTTTTGTCGTAGATTACATCTTAAAGTGATCAATCATAATAATAAATATCCGTGTAAATAATAGATGACAACTTGTAGCGTAGGTGACGTAACAGGTAGTGAGCAAAAGTGGTGTAAACCAGGTGTTTATCAGTCAATCGCAAAAGTGTATTTATAAATAAATAGATTACCCTTGGAGGGGCAATCGTATCCTTTGAAGTGGGCACAGAAAATGAACGTTGTGTCTTAAAAAGCATCCTAGCAGACGTCTATTAACGTAAAGCAGTGCACAAGCATTACCCCAAGAATACAGAAAGACAAAAATAAAACATAAACATTTATGCAATATTCGTTACAATAAATTTTCAAGTGCATCAAAGACGAATGTAAAATTTGTAAGAATAAATTTAGATTTTTTGATAACGAATATCAGCATAAAATTAAGGGTATACCAGGGGTAGGACGTGTACGGAAATAATGCATACAAACGATTAATCGTCAACCAAGTCCAACAACAGTTGCGTGAAAAAACACAAGGTGATATAGAATGATGAGGACGATAGACCGTGGACCTAGTGTACTGAAAGATAAAGTTGAGTATTGAGTAGAGTTATTTCAATGACAGATGATGAAAAATTTAAAGCTACGAATAATTTAACTTAACTGAAGATTAATTTTGCCCATGTATCAATACTTA